>NC_071538.1:3339775-3643391 GCF_026979565.1 Vidua chalybeata
TTAACACAACATAACAAGCACAGTCTTCCTCTTTTTGTAAATTATCAAATTCTTTACTTCATTAACATACACTAACCAAAATATTCTTGAAGAGCACAGTGCTTTAGAGTAGAGTCATCTGCAGAAAATTTCATGCAATCATCTTTAAAGAAAATAATATGAAGGTAAAAAGAACTGAGAAAAAACACAAGACAGAAATCAACTTCTCAGAAAACATTCCTCCTCAGAATCATGAGTTCCAGGCCAGAGACAAAGTACTCATAAAAAGAGGAATAAATTTGTACAAAAAATGAAATAAAGCATCCTGCATGAGACAGTTGTAAATCATGATTTACACAGATTCATATTTGAGACCTCTGAAAGCACATTCCTTAACTGTGAAGTATGAACTGCATGGAGCAGTAGGACTGGGAAAATAGCAATTCACAAGAGCTTTGAGAAATGCTTCCATTTTTACCTTTTCCATGAAGTTGGTAATTCTTTGCAAAGATGTTGATGACACTGTGGGGACTTCCCTTTGCCAGTTCCTCCCAAGGCCCCTTGCTGTGTGTGTCACTTGTCTGAGTGAAAAGTGGGGAGTACCTCTCAGCTGCTTTCTGAAACTCCTTTATGGGCTCAAAAGCATTTCTCTCCCGAATGCAAAAATCCTTCTCTTTTAATGTCTCCAACATCTTCAGTGGCAGCTGCTTGTGCTGGCCTCCTTCCTCTTCTGAGAGGTTTTCATCACTCAGGAGAGGCCCTTCACTGATGGAGTCAATGCTGGACTCGTGAGGAGTAACGGCTTTGCTCAGAGGATATGCCTGGTTCTCACGCCCTGGGGAGTCCATCTGCCTCTTGGACAAATGTCCCAGGATCCCTTCATGCATGTTAGCAGCAGGAGACCTCAGTCCAAGGCTGATTACATCAGTAAGAGGTCTGATGGTCTCAGGGAGCTTTTTAAACTCACTAAGGTTGCCTACCCCAGGAAGGCTGTCATCAAAGGCTGTATGAGACACGCAGGCATCCAACATCCTTTGAATTCTGGCTGAAAAAGTATTTTCATTTTCCTCCCTCACAGGAGGACTCACAGCCTTTGCCCACCGTCCCTCATCCTGGTTTTCCTGCATAAATTCTAAGTTCCACATGGTACCATAGTTGATACCAGCGCCAGCCAACTTTTTGGCTTCAGTTTCAATCCTGCTAGAAAGGGAAGCAGCTGTAGCTTTCAAAGCTTCAAGGCGATCTAATTTGCTCTTATACTGGCTGGCAGAAGGTTTTACTATGAGGTTTTCCTGTGCAGCAGATGAATTCAGGTACAACTGAGGCATCAGGGACCCCACAGGGGCAGAATGGCTCCTCCTGCCTGCCAACATCGCATCACACTCCTTTGACAGAAGGTCCATCTGCTCCAGACTCCAGTGCTGGGAACAAGGGCCTCCACCTGAGCCCAAGAGAGCTTGTGGGTGGGGGAGCTGAACTCTTGGACTCAACCTGTCTGGCTGTACCCATGGAGGCTCCATCAGATCGCTCCTGAAATGAAAGTCAACATTTATGTTGATGATTTACATAAGTATCGATGTATTAGATTAAAGGATTGTTGCCACAGATTTAATTTCAGGACAAAATACTTTTTAGTGGAATCAGAGGGGCAGGGGGGAATGGGACAGTAAACACAATGTTATTTAGTAAAAAAAACAACAAACCAAACAACACAGCATCTCCCAAATCTGAAATGCCATTGATGTGTACTCTTTGATTTAGGGCTGGAACAAGCTGAGGTTTTTCACTGTCAGCAGTAAGTCTTTTCCAAAAACTTCCTGACTTCAAAAGGGAGAAATTTTTTTCTTTTCCTTATCACCTGCCCATGTCTAGAACACCAGAACACCTTGCAAGTCCCCCCAAAAACTTCTTCTCTGATTACTATGAGGGTCTCTGAATACCTTATGCAGTCCTGTGAGTCTCATCTCTCCTCTACTATTAGCAATTACATTTTTTCTTTATGATGTTACACTAACAGTATTTACCATACAGTTTAGCTTTTCATTCTACGCAGGGTAGTACACGGCATTCCCAGTGAGCTTCCTTGAACTTTTCCAGAAGGGAAAAAGGTCTCATTGCACTTACTAAGTCAGAGTACAGATACTGAAGCAAGTGTACATTTAAGAAGCAGACATTCATGATGTAGTTAAAAATGAAGACACTTGCAGAAGAGGGATATTAAGGATATCCAAGAAACTTCAGGATTTTTAGCTCCTTACATCTAAGCGTTTGGTCAGGCACCTTGACTTGCAGTAAGAAAACTTTGATAATACACTGAAGAACTCAAAACTGGGAAAGCTGCATGAAAAGAAATAGGGAAAGGCTAGTTTCAAGCAGAAGCAGAGGTGTTTGGTACTTCATAGAGAGTAACTAATGGCTGAATCCGAAACAATAGATCAAAAGCAACACTGAGCAAATCAAGTAAGAAAAAACAACAAATACATTCATACCATCAGCTTCTCTTGCCCAATGGCAATGGCAGAGGAAATAAGAGTGTCCCAATATGAAATACACATCCCACTGATGTCAATAAAATTTTACCAGCAACCACTCACAAATCAGCCATAGCCAAAATTTTCATATAGTTTCCTGCATCAACTTCCTCTTTACTGCGAGGAAAATGCTGTAATTGACCTAAAGACAATTACTCTCACTGGAACAAGAACTCAAGAGGCAAGGCTATTTTCTCCTCTCAGAGATGAAAGCAGGAGCAGTTTCCTCTCTCCCCCAAGGCCCCATCTGCTCACCTCAGCAGCGGCAGCTGTGGTTCTGAAAGGGACATGTCACTGCTGGAAGATGCACTCGGAGGACGCTCTTGAGCCTTGTTTTCTTTGTCAGATTCACCAGATGGTTGATAACCAGGTCTGGGCTAGAGATGAAGATAACCAGAAAAATGCATTTTCAAAAGTGTGTCAGAGTTTAGGAGCTCTTGCCTCATTGCAATTGAAAAGGCTAATAACCAGAATTCAGCTTCTCTCTAAAATAGAAAGATGATTTTCAGTTAACTTTCTAGTAGGCCTTGCAGGGCCAAAAAGCAGCCACTAGCAAAGAGGCTGTACATTGAAATCACTATGTTTAAGGAAAGCTACATTTTGATCTGTTCTTTTTTCTTAACCAATAACCACCAGAACAGCACAAGCCACAACCTCCCTAAACATACGAGCTCCTATTCCTGCAAACAACTGCAAGACATTAAGTTAGTGAATCAGCTGTACCTGTGTTTCCTGCACTGTAGGCAGCTGAGGTGGCTCTTCTAGAAGTGTTCGTTCCAGCAAGAGTTTGGAATAGGTTTCCTGTAACCGTTTGGCTGCTGAAGGCTCAGGGGGAGGCACATTCTTCACTTTAGTAACAGCCTCCTTCTGCTTTCTGTAGAGCTCTTGGAGCCTTTTGTTCTTCTGTTCTGTTGCCTCCTTTTGTGCTTTCTTCTCTTCATTCTGCTTCTTCTTCCTCTCCTCCTGCTGCCTGATGATGTACTGACGAACTTCATCACTGTCATAGTGGCGTTTCTTAGAGATCACCTGAGGCTCCTCACTGGCCGCTACCTTGTCCGGTTTCCTTTTGGTTGGACTGTGGCTCCTCATATTTTGAGTAGGCAAAACAGATTTTTGATTCTGCTTTTCCACATCTGTCTCTTGCTTTGTACTCATGGAATCCAACTGCAGGTCATCAAGAATTCCACGTATCTCCACAGGCAGGAAATCTTTGTTTACAGAGGCATGATCTTCTTGGTTATCACCTGGAAGAGCAGCTTCCAGTTTTCTCAGATTGGTCTCAGACCGTACTTTACTTCTTGACCTTTCGGAACTTCTTGAAGAGCTTTTACGGGTAACATCCAATCTAGAATCAGACCCTGTCCTTCCAATGCAGCCTGATAAAGAATGAGAGGTCAAATATGTCAGGTAACAATCAAATTTGGGAAACAGCTGCAAAAAGAAGGATGAGGGAGGAATGCAGATCTCACTGTAAATAGGTTTTTGCTTCATCTGGTGTCACAATCGGAATGTGGGCTCAGACTGAGCCCACACCCTTTCTACTCGTACCAGCCTCACCACCTCACAGACGTAAGAAGCACAGCAGTTCCCAGCATGCCTTATTTGTCCTGTCTGAGGTTCTGGATAAATTCTGAGAAAGGCTGGTGGAGGAATATTTATTATGCATATGGATGACATTATACTGCATCTGGAAGAACCACAGTTCCTGTTAAAGTGGGATACTCAATCACAGCTTATAGATTATGCACAGCACACTTGCAAAATTCATCTGGCCTGTGGACCACTGCTAGCCAGTCCTTTCCCCACTGGCTTCAAGAGACAAAGACAGATTGCAGGTGGTCCAGTTTTTTTGGTTGCAGCCTATATCTCATCTTTTCCAGATATCCCAAGCACCCTTGCAGCATGTATCACTCCCCAAGTCCCATGTGCAGGGACCATGACACCAAAAAAAGTCCATAGTGCACTCAGAAAAAGAGGTTATGCATTCCAGCCATGGTTGTGAGCAAAATTTCCCCCCACCTTCCTCAAATTCCAGGTTAAAAATAGAAGCAATTTCGGTAAGAAACTCCTATCTCAGAACATTCTATCTCAGAAATCTGCTCTAGTCTGCAGACATGCAGTGTTATATAATAAAGTAAAATAAAGTATGTCCAGTGATAAAAGAACAACTTACCAGACTTGGCAGCTCTCTCTCGGCCTGTTCTGTCACTGGATACAGCTCTTCTGTCCTGCTCTATTCTGGGAGCTGGACCCAGGATCTTTTTTACTAGCTTTTGTCCCTCCCGCCAGGAGGATGCACTTATCACATAGTTTCCACCTTCAAAATAAAGAATAAATAAAAGTCAAGCTCTAGAGGATTTGCCACGGTATCAAAAAGAAGTATCCTTTCATCATCATTCATTCCTTTCATCACAGCCATTCATCATTTCTGTACCATTTAATTCTGCATTACTGGTATGGCTGCAGTTGCACACACAGCCAGAACACTGATGTCCCAGTGTAACACCCAAAACACACTGCAGCACATGAAAGCCCTACAAAAACTGATTTGAAAAAGGAGAACAGGTTATGCAGGTCTAAAATATACAAACAAGCTTTACTAGGGACAGGGGTAGTATTTCTAGAGCTGTTCACCACCACTCAAATATGGAAAATAATAAAAACATAAAAGTAACTAAATTGTTGTAATAGGAGGAACAAAAATAAAGGTGAGATATAAAACCACCTTAACATTCCTATCAAAATAGTATTAGCTAAAACTCTAGGAAAAAAACCCAAAATTACTTGAAAGGCTTTTACAGATAATTAATTGGTGAGATATGTTTTGTGAGGAGGTTAAAAATATCAAGCAGCAGATGTTTCACACCAATGCTAACTCACTGTCCATTAGCTGGGACTTCTGTTCCAGTACTGAAAACAGTTAAGAATAAACCCTATTAGTTGATATTTAATTCAAGGACAAAATACCTTGCAGGCGACAGAAACCCAATCAAAATATTCTAGGATTATTTTATCATCCAACATATAATTAAATTATAAAAATTGGTTATGGTGGCTTCTTTACCTAATATTGGGTAGATTAAACAATAGGTTTATTCAACTCCCTTTCAACACACTAACTTCCAATACTATTTTTTTTTTTTTTAAATAATGACCTTAAAGGCACTTTGGAGAAAAACACAGCATAAAAAAGAAAATTTAATTAGGTAACTCAGATAATTAATGGTCTGTAAATTAATCAGATCTTTCAAGGGTATTTAATTTCCAGAAAAGTACCTAACTTGAATATATAATTTGCAGTTGACTTTTAATAATTCCATTTCAGGCTCTACCTCCAAGGGCTCTGCCTAAAGAAACCCAGCCACTGCAGCATGAGATCACCACAACCAAACAAAAAAGGTACTGTACTGAGCCCAACAGCACTTTGAAGACAGGAGACCAACAATGTAAAAATGAAATCCAGCACAGCAGAATAATTGTTTTGGCAATCCCAGTCCTCAGTTTCCCACCCCCTTTCTTGTTGTTATTTTAACCTAGAAGTCTGCAGCCCACTACTCAACCCTTTGCTAGCAGAACTCCTTGCATGCATTGTAAATTATCCAAGTATTTTATAAAAGAGCTGTCACTTGAAGCATGTCACTACAAGCCTCTCTGAAACAGAGGTATCAGCCAAAGGGGTTCTCCTGCAGAGCTCACTGTTCTCACATTAGTTCTGTGTGTGTTTAAAGAGCCAGTGTAAAGTGTCATCTTCCATCTCAAGTCAGTTGTTTAACTAAAACACGCCAATGGGGCAGAACACGAGCCATGGCTATTAATAGACTTGGCCATGGTAAGCAGTTTCTTACTGCAATGACTGGAGGAGGATGGACTAGCATTGACATGTCACTTAGAGCTGGTTCTTGTCTTCCAGGGATTTCAGGCCATCAGTTTGCATAGATTTAATTCATTATAACAGGGGGTGGCTTTATATATAAGGGAGGGGCTGGAGCTTAGAGCTGTTGACTCCCTTGAGGCAGAGAGAACTTCCTCCCAAGGGAAAGCAGAGGAGTGAGCACTGATCTCCTCTGCATGGTAACCAGTGACAGACCCTGACGGAATGGCCTGAGGTTGTGTCAGGGGAGGGTTAGGCTGGCTATGAGGAAAAGATTCTTCATCCAGAGGGTGTTTGGGCACTGAACAGGCTCCCCGGGGAACCGGTCACAGTCCCAAGACTGATGGAGCTCAAGAAGGGTTTGGACAACACTCTCAGGCACAGGGTGGGATTGCTGGGCTTGTCCTGTGCACTGAGCTCCTCCCTCACTTGGAACTGTCATAAATATATAAGACAGCTGAGTGTAATTCCTTAACTAAGGATTAATCAGCACAGGAGGGAGCAAACCTATGCTTATCACTTCAAGTATTAGTATTCCTTACCACAAAATATTCACAAGCAGGATTTACAGCATGCAGAAGCACATATTCACTCTCTAAAAATCCTTTGTAGTAATTTTTAAAGCTGCTTTTTTTTTCTTCAAAATGTTTACAGATTATGGGTCACTGTATATAAGGAAAAATAGAAAACCTTAAGAGAGGGTCAAAGGGTGCCTAAACTTGCATATATTTAAAAAAATAAATTGCTCTGTGTGTGATTGCAGCTGTAGCTACTCACTTTGTATGAAAACTAAAACCAAATACAAAGCATATCTGGCAATATCAAAGATTCACACTACTGAAAAACTAAGAAGCAGTGTCAGAATTCCACATGTGTTTAATTTTATTTTCTTCTAGAGAAACCTGCCTGCATCATCTTCTCTAAATAATTAAATTGTATTTAATAATCACTGGAATTGTCAGACAACAATGGGGGAAAAAGTTATCAGTTGGTAAAAGAAATAAACATTTCTTTAAAAACACTAAGATTTGGAAGACTAGTCAGGGAATGTGTGTTTACATTCTTCCACTAACTGAAAAAGCCAAGAGTGGGTTAAGCCAGAACTGAGGGTGCAGAATAGCAACAACTTGAAATGTGGAAGAACACAACCAGAGAAAAGCCAGGAGCGTCCTGTTTTCTGCTTCCCCACTGAGAAATCATCCAAGAGAACGCCTTTGACTGCAGCCCCTCCTCATCTGATGGGAAAGCAACTCAGCAAATCCCACTGGCACTGATTTTAATACCATGTCTCAGCAATGCTGATTGAGCCATGGGTCAGGCTTTGACCAGCTTCATCAGAGCCCAAACAGAAATAGGATCCAGGGCAGAGCTACTGCTTCTTTTTGTCTACATTACCCTGACAGATACCTAAGGATACCTCTCACCGCAAGAAACTCACATTCCACAGCAGTTTCATCAAGGTGCACACAGCAAATGGAAAGGCAAAAAATTAAACCACAAAAAAAGCGCACACAGCCACCAACCAACAACAAAATCGTACACAACTCCCCATGTAGCACAGTGCACAATCTCACTACAACAGCACAATCTAAGAAGGCTTTTAAAGCAATACACTTTTATTTTTCTTTCTTGAGACAAAACTCATCTCTGAAGGACATGTAACAATCCTCCCTCTACGGTAGAAACAGTCACCTTGTTTGGACTCTGGACTTGACAATCGTGTCAGTTTTTGCACTTTCCGCACTGGTCTTGTAGCTTTCTTCTCTTTGTTTCTCTCACTAGATTTTCCTTTCACTGTTGAATCCTCTAAAAACAAACAAAAGCTGTTAAGTGATATCCCACAGGGGAGAACATAGAATAACAAGCTTGCTTCAGCATTTGAAAAACCAGAACTCAGAGAAACACAATAGAATTCACTGCCTTTCCCAGATTATACACCCAGATCAATGACTTCCAGTCCAGCACTTTAAAATCCTCACAGCATGGGAATTTTGAATCAAGGTCTGTTTACCTATGCCCTGGAAGGCAGTGAAGCCACAGCAGGGCCATAACAAATATTTACAAAGTTAATTTTCAATTTTAAAAGAAATGTTGGCAATTTAATATGAACAACTGTTTATCTTAAACAACTGTTGGTTCTCTTCTGCTACAGATACTACATTTTACTGCTCTAATGTTCCACAGGGACATGTAGTTCCTGAACACAAGGGCTGCTGCTTGCATATTAATGCATGACAGCACATTCAGCACATCAGGAACCATGTGGCCACTGTTACCACTGTTTTCTGGTTCCTCCACTCTAAAGAATGGGATCAGACAACCTCAAACAATGAAGATGCAACCCCCTCTATGAATAGATTGAAGCTTTATTTAGATGCCAATGCAAACATTTACAGCCCCTAATTTCATGTGAATCCACTCTCTGATGGATGTCCATAGGAAGCATCAGAGGCAGAACAGATTATATTTCAAAGATGTAGGAATGGAATTTTTGGGGTCTTTCTCACCTTAGCACCCTTTCCTTAGAAATTTTCTAGCTGCCTTTAAGGCTGACAACAAGAGCAGGTAAGACAATCAATGCACTGATACCAGAAGCCTCAGTGATTGCATTTGCAGAAAGTTAACATCCTCATCACCTCTTTTAGCAACAAACAGCCCTTTCCTGACTCCAAGAAAATACAGGCTGCTTCCCACTCTACTTCTATTACAGTAATTTTGTTCTAGTATGGCATATCCCGAACATCTTTAAGACAAAATTACTGGAAACCTGGGGTACATACAATATCCTTTAGCCCAACTGCTATATGAAGACATCCTGTATGGTCTATGTTCATACATAAAAATCTTTTTGTTGGAAAGAACAGTGCTGCTGTAGATATTAAAGATATAACAGATTATTTCAGCACTAGAGAGCAAAGAACAGTTCTGATACAACTGACTGTACACACCCAAAACACCACATGGTGTAAATTTAATATAGAAGTAACACATGGATAGATAATCTGACAACCTAAAAATATATTTACAGTATATATTATATGCAGCACCAGCATTTGTTTACTAGCAATCAGCCATTCAGTATAATCTTTTCAGCTCAGAAAGGAGACACGTTCCACAACAGCTGCTCTACACATGGCATCAGGACAGAAGTGTGGATCAACCCACACAGCTTCTTCCTTTTGTAGGCACTGGACACATGATCCAAATGCCTTTTAATTGGATGTCTTCAACAAAGCTTTAAAAAAAAAATAATTTCTATAAACAGCTTGTTATGCTTTCCAAAAAAAAAAAAAAAGCGCTAGTGTAGATTAAAAGTCTGTGGAAATTTGGCATTAATTTCACAGACTGATCTGAACAGCGTATTTTCAAAATTTTATTGAAAAGGAGCATCTCTTCTTTCTGAACTATTTTTAATGAGTGATTCCATACAAAGTCCTCAGTAACTTATCGAGTTGTACAAGGAAAAAAGACAAATTGGTTTATTACTACACAGATACCTACAGATTTATATCTCAATGCATTTTCCTTCAGTCTTAAATGTTTTGAGCAAAGAGAAAAGTTATTCTTAATAAGTAAGCTCTTAGTGCAAAAATAGAGGTTCTCTGGGGTTTTTATTTTCCATTCCCTTGCATTTTATTCACCTGATCTCTTCCCCTTCCCCCAACTCAGTCAGTCAGAGGCAATTCAAGCTTACAGCACTTCACTGTAACCAGCCTAGCAAATTAAAAAAGCACACTTGGGCATACTACTCCAGCTCAGCCAGAGAAAAGAGCTGCCAATGGTACTGCAGTTTTTGAGAGTGAAAGATGAATAAAGATTGTGTTTTGGAGCAGTACATTTGAAAACAGAAACCAAAAGTGGGTTTTGTCCTTTTAACCAGGAAATTGTATTCATTCATGCACACATGTATAAAAAAGTCACAAAATTAAACAAAAGTTATTCTAATGGAGACTTTCCTTTTTTGTTGTTTCGAAGAAATGCCTTTACTTGGCATTCTTTTCAGTACTGTTTTTTTATTAGAAGTATATGAATGAGAGAACTGGGAGAAGGACTTATTTTGTTGTTGTTTTAATGTTCAGTAAATTATTCCTCCCGTGGAGAGAATTACAATATATTTAACACTCATTGCTTCAATTTTTTGTTTCCATGACTTTGTGGACTTGTACAAAATATTTCTTTGCCTCTTAGAGAAGGTTGTGTGGCTTAATCAATTCCACTTGCGGCTCACCTTTTAACTGGAGTGCAATATCTCTGTAAAGCTCCCGACTAAAACGAAACTCATCTGCATGCCAGATCTTTCCATCTGGAGTGCGAATCCTTGTTTCAGTAGGATTGAAACCTGAAAGTAAACGATTCAATAGTTTAAAATAACTCCATAAAATGTAAATACAGCTTTGTCAGAGTGGAAGGGATGGGAAACTGCCAAGTAAAAAAGTAACTATGTGAGTTTCTAATGCTAAATTAGAAGAAAGCAATATATCAGTCTGCCACTTGCTCACAGTTGAAAAACAGCAGAATGGGTGAGGAAAAGATTATTAAAAATGTGAAAGGTTTTTTCAATCGATACAATGTTACTAAGCTCTGAGACCATAAAATAATTATTGCAATCAACCCAAACACCAATGAGCTGTTTTTTATAGTAATTCTAAGAAGAGACAGGAAAAACTTCAAAGTAATTCAGTAATTTAGCAAGAATTTCTTTTTACTTGTGATCTGTGATCAAACCATGCATCCCCATATTGCCCAAAGAGAGCTATGAGCCAGGTCCATGCTTTGAAACGTTGCTCAGTGGATTGAGCTCTGCTCTCTCACCCGGTACAGGCAGCAGGGAGGGGATGTGCACCTCCGTACCTCTGTATGATGGAGCAGCAGGCATAGCTGTCACCTTCCTGACCTTGGGAGTCACCGTGTTCTCCATGTTAGTGACCACGACAGGCTGCTCAGCAAACCCCAAGTGCTGCCCTTTGCCACTGAGCTCCTCAGAATGCTCCCACTGCTTTCGGATCCTTTCCTTCAGCTTTTCCAACTTAGCATCGTGCTGCCGCTGCTTCAAGATTTCCAGCCTATGAGCACTGCAAATACTCGTGGCAGAAGAGGAAGACACTTTCAGTTCACTGTCCTGGGACGTGATACTCTGAGAAGCTCTAGTGCTACTTTCATCTCCCCTGGAGCCACTGGTTTTTTCTCCTTCCAGTCTTGAAAGCGCTGCAACCCTGGGAAACGCCTCGTTACTCTGCAAGGCACTGATTGTTGGTCGGTCATTCAAGTACCTCACGACGGTCTCATCTGCAGCAGAAGGGAAGGGGCTGTCAAAGCTTCTGCTGTGCCGATCCCGCTCGTCCTGCTCACGTGCCAGACAGGCTGGGAGCTCACTCTTCCCTTCTGCTTCACTCAGCTCCAAACTAGACAGCAGTTGTTTGGCCTCAAGCTGGCTAGAACTGTGGTAAGACAGAGAACTATATAAATCCCTGATGTAACAGAAGGGGAAAAAATTCACCGTCAGAAATACAAATGTAGGACCTTCAAACTCAGCAATCAGTACATAAATAAATCATCAACTAAATAAATTACTTCCTCTACCTTGGCTCCACTTTAAAGGCAAGTTCTTTTAAAGTCTGACCACCTCACATTTAATAGTACAAGTCTGATGAAACAGAAAGAGACTTCTGTTCAAAATTTCATTTGTTACACTCTCTGTCTGAAAAGAACTACATATAACGCTGAAGACTACAAAATCACCAAGCAGTAAAGTCACCCTTCAACTTAAAAGAGAAAAGCCTTAAATAACAAGTATAGAACTTAAGAGAAGCATAATTAGTACATGAGCTACTCAATTAACAGAAATGACCCAAATCAGTCTCACATGCAACAAGGAGGACCATCTCACAGCTGACTCAAATAGTGGAAAAAGAGACCAAAACTTCGATGTCAGGATAATAATCATGTTCTATGGCCTGTTCTGTCTTCTGTATCACTTTTGTTCCATGAGAAGCTGCTCTTATATGAGTTTCTCACACTCACAAAAATGGAATGTAACTTTAGTACTAGCTCTAGTACTACTAGTACTACTCTTGCTCCACACTGTCTTGGTAACACATTTGGGAACATATGCTGAAGAGCTAATGAAACAAAGCTGAAAAAGCACAGTCTTTTTGATTCTTATTACTGAAACTAAATACCTATCAAACCCATCAGGTCACTAAGGCCACAGTCATACCACTTGATGACCCAGCCCCATTTCAAAACAGTTGACTTTAAACTCACATTCACTGAGTAAAAAATAAATTTGCAATATTTACTAAGAAGTCCAACAACACATGCTGTCATGTGGGTAGGTGATGGGAGGAAGCAAACCAATTTTTGAGGAGGTGTCAAAAACACCACTGTTAGCTTGAATCTAATCTTAGCATGTTTTTCTTCAATAGTCAGTTGTCCCAGTACTAACCTGTATGAAGCCAATGGCTCACGAAATTCCACACGACTGCATTTTTTCACATTGCTTTCCAGAGTGGTTGCTCGAAGAGGGCTGCGTGAGGACTTCTCCTTGCTTGATTTATTTTGGCTGGAGGACCGGGAACCTGAAGCAGAAAACAAAGAATGCTTTATTGTATCTACCTCTCCAGAAAGAAAAAGCTCCTGGGGCTGAATCATTGACATAGTCTTTCTTGGGCTTGAGCAGCTCTCTCTTTCAACAAGCTGATTTCAACATCTAGAAGCAAGGCAGTAAGTGCTTGAAAAAATGACCATACTTAAAGAGAGATAATAATGCTTGAAGATTAATTATAAGTAATTAAATCTGCAAAGTTGGCTGTGTTGCCACTAGAGGTCGATCTGTCTGCTCTTCAGTAGCACACTGCCATAATGCTCTTAGTATTTAAAATGAGGGATTATTTCCTATAAGCAAATGCTCTCCTTCAGTCAGAAGGAGACACCAGAAGGAGAAGCACCAGATTTAGCAAACTTCCTGTCAGAGTGGGATATCACTGCTCACTCACAGCGTGGGGCAAGTCCTGTCACCCCCTCTAACCAAGAGACTGAGACAGAACACTCTCCTTCCTAAGCTCAGGGAAGGAAACGTCAATTTCTTCTGGACAATTAGAGTCTCAGGAATAAAGACCACAGGCAGGAGACTAGCTGGGGGCAGGGAGAACCCAAGCTTTCCCAGAATGCAGTGGCTTTATGCTGCCTTACACGTTCCCTCCTCAATAATACATACCCTTCCTGCTGCTCTTCCTGCTGGCACTAGCAGAGGGCTTCTTGGCATCCATGATTGAATCAAACACAGCCGTGCTGGTGGGAGCTATTTCCAATTTGTTCTCTATATGACGTAGCTAGAATTGGAAGATAATGCAAATTAGAACACTGCTTTCTGTTTTTAAGCTATATTTTTACTTCCTCCCGAACATGACAAATTTTTCCTTTTTCACGACGAATCAAATTGCAGGCAAGAGCAACTTCACAAGGCTGACATTGCAAAACTGTATGGTCTCATGGTCAGAAACTACTATTAAGTTTTGTTTAATAAGATTATCTAAATTAGGTTTTGTTGCATAGTTTTGTTCCCTTAAATAGGCTGTTTTGAAAAAATTAATAACATATCATTCAATGACTTAATGCTTGGCCTGAATAAAATATTAATTTCCATTTGGAAAAAAATTATGTAATACTCCCTTATAAATGGAGCGTGGTACAATTCCACATGTAAAACTCCACACTGATGCTCAGCTACTGAGGAAAAAGAGGGACATGCCTATGGGAAAGAGCTGAATTCCGTGCAAACCCAAACTGCTTGGTTTTAGACACTATTACATCATCTTATGCACCTAAGTTAATTGCCGCAGAAATACAGCAACCCCAGTGCTCAGAATGGAAAATTATTAAATACATTGGTGCTGCCTCAGTTTCTGACTGGTTTGAGTGAGGAGGGGAGAGGTTATTTTTCCAGGTTTTCAGAAAAACGTGACATCATCACTTTGTTAAATAAAAAGGTATTAAGCTTGCTGTGGCAAAACCTTCTCTTTGTGTGCAGAAAACTTTTTTCAAGATAAAATAATGTTCAACATTCACATACTCCAACAGCTTTGTGCTACTCACAACTTGCTGAAGAAACAATCACTAAGTAAAATAATACTTAGGTTAAAGCTTTTGTAGCCACTAACTGATTTGAAAATGAGCAAAAAAAAACAAACTGAACAACCCCAAAGGAAAAAAAAAAAAAAGTAAAAAAAGAAGTACTTACAGCAGCCTTAGTCTGAGAAAAAGAAGCCCATGCTGCAGTTAGATCTTCCCGAGTAGAAACAAAGAAATTAATTTCTAATTAGTATGTGAAAAACAATGAAATAAAATGTTACTTCAAACCTACTTTCATGCTCTTGCTAATCAAGTTTTTTTCACAACACAGTTCCTGCCTGTAAATCTCCTGTGTGAAAGACTGTTATCAGTCAAGGCTCACCTTAGCAAAGCTATAAAGTATTTAATGTAACATATCATGAGTTCAGTAAGTTAGGTTGAATACATGATGACACCTGAAATCAAATCCACCACATATAATAGATGATCTTTAGAAGATAAAATGAAGCTGATTATCTACCCCAACATAAATACTTTATATTTTTCTATTATACTACAGTTTAACTACCTTTTTTCCCCCCCTTCCATTTTCTTCTTCAGTAAACTAAGCATGAATACATGGTCACTGAAAGACTCTACTCAAAACCCAAGCTCCGAACGGCAGAATTACGAACAGTAATCTTTCTGAACTGTACACCCTACAAACAAAACAGAAACAATGTTTGTGAACAAGCAGGAGGTACTAACCCAAGCCTTTTCATCTAAACAAACAGCACCTAATCTATAAGCAATTGAGCTCAGGAGGATGTAGTAGCGTTTTCCTCTATAAATATTTACTTCCTCAGTTCCCCTCTTTTGTTTTCTAATGGTTCTTAAAATCTAATGGTTCATAAAACACAACATCCGTGGAATCATGGAGATCCATCTCAGAACCATGGAGAGTAATAGTAACAGAGTTGAAAAAAATAATTCTTCCTCATAGTAAAAAACCTGCCAATTTCATTTCAGGCAAGATACAACAACACAAAGGAAAAGGGTTAGGGAAGCAGCACAGAAACAACTTTGCTTTGACTTCTAGAGATGGTGCTTCTTGTCCACAGAACACTACAGCTTCAAAAAGTAGGCAAGAAAGAAGAAAGAAACTGACCATACCACAGGAAATAATCAGCAATAATGTTCTCTTACAGATAAAATAATAATCTTTCTCTACTTTCAAAACAACTTCTGGAGCCCAGTTTTGTCATACTGGAGATCATATGATCGATCTCAAACCACAGGCTTAGCACGCGACTCAGTTGCTCTACACAGGAGACCTTTCTTCCTTTCAGGAAAGATTTTTTCAGGGAAGTACTGTAATTTTTAAATTTCTCTGCTCCCTCCTTTCCTAAATTAGAGTAATCCTAACAGTAAAAAGCTAAATGATTTCTCCAACTAAGGGAGACAAAACTGCTGTAAAAGTCAAACACTGTGGAGATGCAGTGCTGCTATTCAAATGTCTTCACCACTCTGAGCAACTGAGCAACTGTCACAGAGGCTCTTCCTCACTTCCTTCGGGAGCCAACAGTTCCCAATTTCTGCTCCTCCTCTACAGCACTTTAAAAAAATCTGTCTCTGTGCCATCTTGGCATCCAAATACCAGGCTGGCAACTGCTAATGCAGATCAGCAAATATTCCAGAGATCAGAGTACAAAACTGCTATCTGCAAAAAGGAAGCCACAGAATACATGCTCTTAGCTCCCAAACTGACGCAGGAGAATGCTTTCTGGAACAATTCCCCAAAGTTTCAAACAACTCATGACAAAATATCTCCCAAAACAAGGAAGGAGAACAGAGAAAACCCTTACCTCTGGTAGAATCCTTGCTTTGGTTATGCCTCAGATTTTGCAGAGGCACCTCATTAGATTTGTTGCTCCACATTGTGTCAATTTACCTAAAAAAATAGTCATGTAAGAATCAAAGAGGTATAAAGTATAAGCAAATCTATCTTAGTCTAAAGAGAACATAACCTTGATCATTATGATGAATGTCTACCTCATCTGATGACTTCAAACCTTCATCATGAACAAGGTCAGATAATCAGCATGAAATCACAGATGTGGTCACAACTTCCTGCAGAAACCACGTAATTCCATGGATAAAGAAGGGTTTGATTTTGTTCTCTGTCATCAAGAAACATTAACTTGATAAAAGAAGGCCCAGCAGTCGATGCAATTTAGATCAGAGTAACAAGTATTGCAGCAAGTCTGAGGAAGTCCACACTGGAATACTGCCCACCCAGGCCTAACAGAGACAGCACCACATGGCTTGAACCTATAAATGCTTGGGGAAAATACCCAACTCCACCAGTGACAGAATGAATGTGTCACCAATCTCTGTAAAAGGAAAAGGCACAGCAGAACTGCATGGCAGGACACTACAGCCAGGAGGCTGGTGCCACTGTTGTTTTCCTGTGAACTTTGAAGTTAAGACTCCCAGTGAATCTGAAATTAGCGTGAACTCCCAGCTGCTATCACCAAACCAGTTTTTATAAAGGAGAAAAGGAAAAAAAAAAAAAACCAAAAAAAATAACCCAGTACATGCTTACTGAGCTGTCTTCACAACACACTGACAACACTTCTGTTATGGAAAGAAAAAATCAAGTGACGACAGAATTCCAACAAGAAGTTCTAGACCTCTGAAGGAGTCATAAAAAGCACATTCTCGTCTCTCTTCTTTCATGAACTCCCAGATGTAATTTCCTTATTTTTTAATTACTGAAAATCTCTTTTGCTCTTACTTCCCTACACTGTGTGCCACATAAAAAAGGCAATCAAATATAAAGATCAGTCTTCTGGTAAAAGCAGACCAAAATTAACACTATCTACTACTTACTGAAACAGACTTTTGCCCATATATTTTGTGACTAGGATTTTTATCATATACAGTTTTAAGGATACTCACAGTGACCAGCAGTAAAGTTTGATCTCACATTCAGTCACATATCCCATATTTAAAGCAGTAAGTTATCCCAAAAAACTGCTCTTATGCCCCAGGAAAAACTATCAATAATAAGAACACAGGTCTTCAAAAGACCTTAAGCTGTGACTTTCTTTGATGAGTTCAAGTAAGTGTTTGAAAGAGTAAGGAAAAGGCATGTAAGCTTATATATGTAGGTACAGAAACACAAAAATTCAGAAATTCTAGAAGGGAAGGGTGGGTATGTTAGTTTTTAAGTATCCAATAATTATGGGCATTAAGCCAAGTGTAGTTAGAAAATTCTGCTTCTAAGACAGGTGCTGAAGAGCTCATTCATGCAGAACAGCACTTTGTGCCTCACATCATTCATGCTGTAAATCACAGCACTGCCCTGCCCTGCAAATCATCCAGCTGATCCTCTCCATCATTGGAGAATAGAGCTGTTGGGCTAGAAATGTCGAAAATAAATATTAATAAAAATGAGGGAATTTTCCACAGAGAACTGATTTTGAGAGCTGCTGAAAATACTGTATCATACCAGTATCAGTTTCTTGCCCAAACACATAGGTAACAAAGCCTACTCAATATCTAAATTTAGCATAGGATAATTTCTGGACAAGCAAACATCTATTAAAGGATTAAGTACCCATCTTCATGTAATTGCTTGGGATTTATTCTTATCATTAGAATTATTAGTATAGATAAGAAAAGGAACAATTATGGTCCCTGATTAAGTTTTGTTTTACATGTACAAATATATATTGTTTATTTTAGGATGCCCTGCAAATGTAGAATTGTAACACACTCTATGTATTCCTTAAATCTATATGAAAAGTACCAGATAAACAATCTGAAATTGCTTGTTAATAGCTTTCATCCTGACACTAAAAACTGCCAGTCCTTTACCTGAGCTGAACAGAACTCATCCAGACAGTGAAACACTTCAGAGAGCACCTTATACAGTGCAGCCTATACACAGTGTAACAGACACTGAGTTATTCCCACAGGTGTGTGTGCTGGTGATCACCAGTGGTCAATAATTCTATCTCAACTCCTTCACAAGTCTCTAATGCCCCTCAGTAAAAGGCCATTAAAGCTCTCCTCCAAGCTGGGAAGAAATCAGAAAGCATCTTGCTGTACTTATTCTAAGGCACTCCTGCAGTACCAGCTCCAAGTGTAAAGTTTGACCCTCACTGGCTTCAGAGCAGCCCCTGAGATTCACTGAGCAGTTTTGCTCAACTCAGGCTGCTGCTGATTAAAAAAAAAAAAAAAAAAGCCACGACAGAACCAAGCACTCTGGAGCTGTCTAAGGTTTCAGGAAGGCAACACTGCAGTAGTTTTCAGTCCTGATGTAATCATAACTCTGAGGTTTTGGGGTTTAGGTATCCCTCTCCCAATTCTCTGGAAGGGTGGGAGAAATTCATGAGCTTTTCAAAACTGACATACAAATAAATTGTGTTGATTCCCATAAACTTTTGAATTCCTATCTATTACTAAAATAATTTCTCTCTATTGCTACAGCTGACATGAATAAGCAGACTCTATAAAAAAAAAAAGTACAATTCAATATCCTGCCTCTGCAAAAAAGTTCAACCAGACAGAGAAGATTCTTTAATGTTACCAAGAGTACAGGAAGGAGTGGGGAATAATAAATAAATAAATCAGACACAGTTACCATGTCTGTTTATAGGACTTGCATGCAGAATAATAGACCAGTTAAACACTAAAATACATTGAAATTATTATTGATCAGAGACTAATACTAAGCAAAAAATTATATGAAGGAAATTGAAATTATTTTTAAATGCATTTTCCATCAATACAGAAGTGTCTCAAAGTCCCATGAATAACCGTTTGATAAAATACATAAAAACTACATTCTGAAATTATTGCTTCAAAGAGATCTCGTTCTGCTACACTAAATCACCATCTCTATTTAATACTGACCTTAAACAAAGAGACTGAGCTCAGAAGATGAAATACCAAAGAACTTGTGAGGAGACAGCACTGATGGCAAAAGGTTATCTGCAGGCTGGATAAGGCTTTGAGAATCTTAAGATTGTTGGAAAAAAGGTGGAAGACCACAAATCAACGGAAATAATCTCATGGTTATTGGATTGCTCCCTGGGAGACACAGACATCCTACACAGGTCCATTCAGGGCTGGCTTGCCAAGCCCCTCCTTGGGTGAGTGATTAAGATACAAACACCATTGTGTGTATCTGATGTTTCAATGCCACATCAAGTGCCCACCTCATTCTTTATTCACGTCCAAAAAAAACCCAAAAAACAGTACACAAGAGAAGGCACAGCAGAACTGCTACAGAGAGGACCTAAGAGGAAACAAGAAAGGAAACAATATACTCCAAACTCCTGGAAGAAACTGGATGGGGGGGATGGATACAGGACCTCACAACCACTCTCTTCTACAAACACTGCTCCTACAAGAAGACACTGAAGAGAACTGACAGATCAGAAAATGCACGAGAAAGCACAGGAAAAGAGGAAATGGGAACAAAGAGAAAACCACTGCCATGTAAAAAAGGAACATGAGAAACCCACACATTTAATACCAAACATACCCAGGATGGCACTGAAACAAACAAGGGGTCAACATAGTTAAGAGCACAGCATTATTAAAAGAGCAGGAGATATGAAAGCGGAATATGCTTACCAAACATATACAAAAATGTGAAGTGATTAAAATCAAGACCGGGAAAAAGAGAAAGAAAATTGTGAGAGAAGTAAGCAGGATATAAAAATGGAAGAGAATGAGAAAGCTAGGAAGGTGAGAGAAATGCAATGAACTTTAAAGAAGTGGCATAGAGAGCAGCAAAAAGGAAGAAAAGAAGCTTGTTTATTGGTCCAATTGTGAAGTTTTTTCAAAGACCCTTGGTAAGGTTTTTTTCTCTTTAGTAGCACAGACTTGGTAAGAAAAGGGCAGAGGAAACTCAGAAGTCATGGCACTGGAATAAGGAAACAGGAGAGGAAACTGAATCGTGCAGATTCAGAGAAGGAAGACAATGTGAGCAAGAGATCACCCACTGCTGTTTTCATTAACATTTCGTGGTTATGGGAAAAAAAAACCACAGTATGCACAGGGAACAGTATTCCTCAAGACTTTGTTTCTTATAAAAATACAAGGGATACTAAACGAAAGGGATACCACAAAAAAAAAATATGAAGGTTTGCTAAAAGTATGGAATAAAACAAGTTATTAACATGAGCCAGCACGTTGCCTTGGTGGCCAAGAAAGCCAAGGGCATCCTGGCCTGCATTAGGTGTGACCAGCAGGACCAGGCAGGTCATTCTCCGCCGGTACTCAGCGCTGGTGAGACCGCATCTTAAGTGCTGTGTCCAGTTCTGGGCCCTCAGTTTAGGAAGGACATTGAGATGCTTGAGCACGTCGAGAGGAGGCAACAAGGCTGGAGAGAGGCTGGGAACACAAATCCTATGAGCAACATTTGAAGGAGCTGGGGTTGTTCAGCCTGGAGAAGAGGAGGCTCAGAGGTGACCTTATTGTTCTCTACAACTTCCTGAAGGGAGGCTGTAGACAGGTGGGGTTGGTCTCTTCCACCGGGCAGCAACTGACAGAACAAGAGGACACAGTCTTAAGCTACGTCAGGGAAGGCAAAGGTTGGATATTAGTAAAAAATTCTTCACCAAAAGAATAATAAAGTACTGGAATTGTCTTCCCAGGGAGGTGGTAGAATCACCATCTCTGAATGTGTTTAAAAAAAGACTGGACATGGCACTTGGTGCTATAGTCTAGTTGAGGTGTCAGGGCATAGGTTGGACTTGATGATCTTAGAGGTCTCTTCCAACCTCATTATTCTGTGATTCTGTAACATTGACTTCTATGGGATATTCTCAAATGTTTTATCTACATAGTGGCAGATTTTGCTACAAAATGTTGTCCACAAGGACAACATTTCATGCAGTTTAAGCAAAAATAATGCACCAGTGCCAATAAAAGAATCCATCTTTTCCGTTCTTTATGCCTGGGTCTCTCTTTGCCTTATTTAGGCAGAAAGTCAATGGGCTTATGTGGTAAAGCAAAGTGAACTGGGAGTCTGGTACAGGCTAAAAGAATTCTGCCTGATCTTTTTGCTTTATTAGTTCTACCTATGTCATACTGTAAGCAACACCTTCCATGCAAGCAGAAGGAGAAGGGATGGAAACACTGGTGAACAGTCGGATCAGTCTCAGTCCTGCTCTGGCTGCTGCTTCCCAGGAGCAAATGTGTCAAGCTGCTCTTGCTTTTGCCTTGAGGAGAACAGTGGGACTGGGCAAAACAAGAACCATTCACCTTCTTCTTCCCAGTGGAGATAGCACTGGAGCTCAAGGGCACCCTGGCCAGTGTGTCCCACTCCACCCACACCTCACACGGTGCACACTTGTCTGTGGAGGAAATGAACGCAGACACAAATAATTGGTTTTCGGGATGGGTTTTCCTGTTTGCAAAAACATTTTAAGTTTCCATGTATAAATACAAAGGTGACTTTTGAATCTTAAAAGACCCTCTGGAGCTCCTGTCTGTGCAGCTAAAGCTCTGCACTGCTGGCAGACACAGACCCAGGTAGACAGGCGCAGGCAATCCCAGTCGAGCAAATTGCTTTGCTGAGCCAGTTCACTGTAAGTGATGGAAATTATATTTAAAGATGCCAGAAACACTTTCCATGTCTTCTCAAATACCACAAAATACAAATTATTATCATATGCTTGAGTCTGGAATAATGTTAACCTACTCGTTTTTCTGGAATCCAAGTCCTTACCATATTGCATTATCTCACTTAAATGAGAGTTAAAAATATCCATAATACATTGTTCTAAGACTTGTTTTGGTTATGTATATGAGCTTTTAAAATGTTTTTTGATACAAGAGTGACATATTCTTTCTTTGGCCAGAGCATATTTTGAGCAAACTTTGCATTTCAACACTATCAGATGCAGGCAATGTACCGACCTTCCTCAGGACTGAGGACAAATTCTGGCACAACAAACGAATGCATGACATGTTTGTCCAAAAAGCTCCACATCTTCAGATTCTCTACTTGACACTGCACAATGAGGCAGGTCCTCTGTCCACCTTCTTCCAGTGCTCATTTATACAATAAGCTTTCAAATGAATTGTAAAGCAAGTGTACACCAGCAATGTCCAAGGAGCTCATGAACGTTAGCTGCTCTGAGTGAGCTAATTTTAGATAATATTCAGTATTTTGTCTTGTAATACAAGCAGTATATATACCAGAAGAACTCACATTCCAAATATAATTACTTTGGAAAATAATTAAAACAAAACAAAAGCTTCATAAGTAAAAGAAATTAAATAAAATTTGATCTGTCTTAAGCTAGATAACAAGAAAACTTTATGGATACTAAGGCAGTACAAAAAAAGAGCAATCAAGATACACCACACACCTGCAGACAGAAGAGCACTTAAACATTTCAAAGCATGTGTCACTACCTCTAGCTTTTAACCAGGAAGATAAATGTTATAAACACACATCCATCAAATGTCAAAAAAGCCCAGTAGAAAATACAAATATGTTTCCTGAGTTCTATGATTAAATCACTGGCACAAGTCAGCTACTAAATTAGCATCCAAACTATAGTGCAGATTTCTCTATAAATTAAACATTTCTGGATCTGATTCTTTCCAACTGTATGCTGAGAATGGACATTTACCACATTCTCTTGCTATGAAAAGACATGGCAACTTGCAAAAGTGTCTCTGCTTCATCACAAGTGATGGAGAAGTGATAAAAAAATAAAAGTGGCCCTAGAAAGGGATTAGTGGTTCTACTGAAATTGAATGTTTTCCTCTGCTGCATCACGTGCCAGGAGGTACTCTGAGGAAATCTATTGAAATGAATGTTGTGACAGCTAGTGTAACTTGATTCATTGTTCGTGAAGAAATCAGAGTACAAAGACACAAAGAATGCATCCATTTATTAAGAAGATGCACACAAGGCTTTGCCTATCCATTCACAAGTTCTGTATTTTCTTTGACTTCAAAGACCTTAGCATTTATGACAGAGAAGAAAATACCCCAGTTCCTAGAACCAGTAAAGTACTCCTGCATTTTCTTTCCTCAGCCTTCAAAACAAGACTTTGTTCACTGGTTCCACCTCTAGTTACCAGAAACTGCACATTAGAAGATTTCAATTCTTGCAGCCCATAATAAATCCATTCAGCAGAATATGCTCAAATTCTTCAAGCTCTGTCTCATCTCACAAGGAACACTCCATTGTGAAGGAGTCTTCTTAGAACTTACAGCCAGGTACAAGAACCAGACCTGTCAATTTTGACAAAAACAGCAGCTTTCAACATCTCAACAGAACCATGAGCAAAGAAGCAACTTCACCTACTGCTGTTTCAACTGCAGGATGATCACTGTTTTCTTTCAAAGCAGATTAAAGTGCATTAAAACTTCAGGAAAAATGTTCCAAATGCCACTTTATCACCTTTGATGCCTCTGCTCAGAAGTGCATTCAGAAGGAGCATCTAAGAAGTGTCTCAATAACAACACAAAGTGTCAAAACACCCCGAACACAAAAACCTCATGACAAGCTGAGCAGTGACCACCAGCTCTGTTTCTGACCTGTCATTACAAAGGCAGATACCAGGACTCTGCTAAAAGACTTTTTCTTGATCTAGCTAAATGTAGCAATAAGATATTTTTTCATGTTTAAACAACACCATGCCTTATAAGTTTTTTTCTGTTTCAGTATGAGAACTCCACCTGGTGCATTGCCATGGATGTGACTTAGTGAGAAATTCTGCCATTGGTGAGAAGTGTTCTTAGGAAGCTAAACCAGCCAGAATTTCTGTTAGCATTCACTAAGTTTCAATTGACCTGGTATAATTGATTAGTTCATTTATTTGCTCTATTCTTTCTCTAGCATATTGACAAAGGTTTCAGACTTAGGCATACAAGTAATTTTATTCTCAATGGAGCAGTCCATTAAAGCCTATTATATCATTAGCACAATGATACACATCTATCTTCCAAGCACTTACATCTATGGATAAATTTTACACTTCTGTTGTAATCCAGCCACATGCCTAATATATTGACTGCACTGGGAAAGTTTTCTTTCTGCACTCAACTACCAAAGTCCTTCTGTTATCATTACTGTATCACTACACCTGATCTTATATTAACACTCATATTGATTTGAATAGCATCAATTAGTTTAAGTACATTAATAGCAGAGTTAAACAGTTCTGCTGTATTGATAAAAAGGTGGCTCTCTGATGTAAGTTTTCAAGGTGGAGTTGAGCAGATTTAGCAGCTCCACAGTGATGAAGGGATCCAAATACTCCTTGCTACCTTCTCTAGCAATCATGTCACTCTGTCATAGACGCAATGCTCACCTGACTGCAACTCAAGCCAGTTCAACTCACTAACTGGGCAGCAAATTAATAATTTTTCTTTTATGGTGACTTTTCTTTCATTTTATCATATTGCTGCCAGGACAGGCAAACTGGGAGGAAAGAAGCAGCATCAGGCACAACACACCATTCATGTTATGTTGTGCAGCTTCACTCACCTCCCACAGATGGTAATACAGAATAGATCCAGTGCTGTGTGCACTGACACTCTTGATTTCAAACCTAACTGGAAGCACATTAATAGGACTGCAGCCTCAGCTGAGCACTCTGAAGTCCACCGGACTAAACCCATTAATGACTTAATCCACAAGTCTGCTTGATACAAGGAAACCTTTTTAGCAGAAAGCAGCTGTATGTCTGGTAGAGGGGTGAAAGGAGACACAAAGTTCATTACATCCAAGTCAACAAAACCTTCAAGTACAGATGTAGCAACTCCAAGATTAGATTCTTACCCATTTAAGGGATGCTTTTGCTGTGGTGACAGAAATTGCCAATAAAGTTATTTCAAGACATAAAAGACATGATCCACGTTGGGACTGGTCTATCAGTACAGTGTTCAAACCTGAGCTATGCACCAAAGCTTAGTAAAACAAACCCACGCAAACAAGATGTTCTATAATTTTAAAATCACTTTCTTTCAGTCACCACCACACCCAGCCTAGGCAGCCTGCAAGGTGATCCATGCCAATCAGCAACACAGAATCCTACAATGGTTTGGGATGGAAGTGACTTTAAAGATCATTTAGTTCCAACTCCTGGCCATAGACATCTTCCACTATCCTAGGCTGCTCCAAGCCCCATCCAATCTAGTCTTGAACACTTCCAGAAAAGGGGCAGACACAGCTCTGTGAGCTCTGTGCCAGAGCTTTATCACCCTCACAGGGAAGAATTTCTTCCCAGTGCCCAAGCTAAATGCAGTGTTTCAGTTTGAAGCCATTCCCGCTTGTCCTACCTCTATAGTTCCCAACAAAGAGTCCCTCTCTGGTTTCCTTGTAGGTCCCTTCAGATATTGGACACACTGTGAGGTCTCCACGCAATCTGCTCTGAACAGCCCCAACGTTCTCAGCCTGTCTTTGCAGGAGAGGTGCTCCAGTTCTCTTACCGACTTTGTGGCCTCCTCTGGACTTGCTCCAACAGCTCCAATGTCCTTTCTATGCTGGGGACACCTGACCTGTACACAACACCCCAGGTGAGGTCTCACGGGAGTGGACCAGAGGGGCACAATCACCTCTCTCAAGATGCTGCCCACACTCCTTTGGATGCCCGTAATTTCCACGGTGCCCTGACCCCTTGCAGAAATGTGCCATTACTCCATAAATTAAGCTGCTCAGAGGGAGCAGGATACCTTCTGTTTAAAGTAGCGTCACTCACAGAAACCGAAGCCTTCGACAGTTTACAGCGTTCACGTGGCCACACCCTCAGTTGTATCTAATTATCTCAAGCATTACCTAATGCATCTGTTGCAGCAACCAGAACTATAGCAAAGAGACAGCAAAACTTAGCCCGACGGTGCAGACAGCCCCGACAGAACACTGAGAACTTACATGCAAAGCGGTGAATCACTTACAGCTCCACATGTTCATCCCACAAACACTTTTGGTCACCGTACTTTGAGTTTTCAAATCAGTAGAACAGTTGAAGCAGTTTAAGATGACAAACCCCCCCTCCTGACCAGAAGCGACCAGTCAAGTGTTAAATTTTCAATTTCAAGACAGTGGATTGTTCATCTACACAATGAAGCTATTTGTCAGACAAACCTCTACCTGCAAACTTACACAAGGAACCTCTACCTGCAAACTGACACTTACCCCGTGCCAGGAGATGCTCAGCTGCTGAGCTACAGCTTATACCCAGAGACAGAAACAATCAGAGAATCAGAAAATCGTCAAGCTTGGAAGAGACCCTTAAGATCATCAAACATCCTAAACACCTCTGAGAATGGTGACTCCACCACCTCCCTGGGCAACCTTCTTCCAGTGCCTGACTACCTTAACTATTCCACAAAGACTACACCGATAGCAGACAATATACAACACAAAACTGCATCCACAGGGAAAAAATAAACAAAACAAACCAAAAAAAAAAAAAAAAAAAAAAAAACAACCCAGTCATACTCGTATAGAATATGCCTCCAACAGGCACAGAGAATGGCACCGATGAAGTCAGAGAACGCTCGGGGCAGATGTTGCCGGGGATGTCAGGAGGACTTTGAGCGGGCAGACACCGAGCGATGCCGCAATGCCGGGGCAGGACGCCCTGGCACAGCACAGGCACACATTTAGCAAAGCGCACATTTAAACTTTAAAAGCGCCATCCCCGTGCTCGGGGTGGCTCCCAGGGCAGCCGAGGAGCTCCCGGCTCTGTTTCTGTCTGACCACAGAAACACCCGGGACTGGCGGTTTCCCCCACAACGCGAAAAGACAATAGCGAAACGGAGCACCCCAACCCTCTCCGTTCACCCGCCACCCCCGGTACGACAAGCAGCGGAAAGCAAATTAAAACTCGAAAAAGAAAGACACTTAACGGGTGAAGCGGATGCCGCGGAGACGCCGGAGCCGGGCGCAGCGGCCGAGCCAAATGACAGCCGGCAGCTCCTCGGGCCAGGCCCGCCCCGGCCCCACCTCGCCCGACGCCCCGGCGGGGCGGCACCGCCGGCCGAGCGCGGCCTGGGGCGGCGGCGCGAGCCGCTCCCGCTGCCTCCTCACCTGGTGGACGCCCGCTGCGCCAGCGGCAGGTCGCGGCACATCCCGCGGAGGGCGGGCGGAGGGAGGGCGGCCCGAGCCCGGTGCGCGGCCCGTCAGCGGCCGCTCAGCGCCGCCATTACCGGCCCGCAACTGACACGGAGCGGCGGCGGCGGCGGCTAATCGGAAACTCTCGCGAGAACCGGCCCACCGCCGACCTTCCCAGCATGGCGCCGTCCCGCCGGGCCCCCTCGGCGCCGGCCGCCATCTTGGGTGCGGCGCGGCCGCCCTTCCCTCCCTCAGCCGCGGGAGAGCCCCGTTCTCCGGTATGGCCCCTCGCAGCTTTTCTTTTTCCCCTCCCTTCTGCAGGCTTGACCTGCCGGGTTAGTCCCCTTGCGTTTTATTTGCAGAGCTCTGGGTGTTGGTGCAAGGCCAGGACGTGGCAATGCTAATTGAACCCAGCGCTGATGTTGGCGTTCCTGAAGCGGCTCCAGCCGAAATTAGGGCACCGCTTTTTAGTCATTTGTGTTCATAGCTAAGTCATCTTTAGAAAAATAATTCAATTTTTTTTTCTTTTTTGCAAATGACAGCGTCTCCAATTACACTCTCCCGAATTTAAATTTGAATAAACATTTGCGCAGAACTTCAGAGACATGACTGAGTTCCACGGGCTTCATTTCACTTTTATCACTCATTATAGACACGGAAGAATTTGTTAGCATACTGACTTCTAATGCGTAGATTCCACCCTGAAGATGCATTAAAACCACCCACGCTTCAAAAATAGGTCTAAGATATCCAGCTATAGCAAAATTATTTCCACTGAAGAAGGAAAGTTATTAGAATAGGAAAGAATAATTTCTTCCTACAGTTATTTTGGGAATGTTCCCTTCAGGGCCTGTCTACAACTTCCCCAGTCTGGTTTCCAGTCATTAGTGTGATTGTTTGGTGCCAAATTTCTTGGGCGAGCACGGGGGTGGACAGTTATCTACCCCAAACACTAAAAGATCATGGTAACTATCAGAGCTTTTTTTTTTTTTTTTTACTTCACGAGAAAGGATTAACCTATTTGTGCGTAGCCCCTCCTCTAGTAAATGGTCATCATTTTGCATGTAAATTATTCCAGTATGGGAACATCATAGGAAAACACCCTAAATACTGAGAGATTACAGCTATGAAGTTTAGGCAATGCAGAATTTAATCACATCACAATTACAGCATACTCATTTAGCCTTAATTTGGGTCTTTTACATATACAAACTAATTACAGAGTACATTTTCCTGCATAAGCATACCTCCTTTGAAAGAAGAGGTGAGCTCGAGATGTCAGTGGTTAAACCTTTGAAAATTATTTTGTTTTGCCAGATGAGGAGAAAAAAATGCCCAAACATGGAAAGACAAGCACAGGTCCAGTGGGAAAGAGTGGCAAGTAGTGCCAAATTCCCTCCCGAGTCCTCAAAGAGCAAACTTGCTGCTCCCAAATGCAGGAGACTGAAAATAACAATAATAATAATGGCAATTTCAGTCAATGAAAACAATATTACTGCAATGTATGGGATTGCAGACTAGGGCAAATGAAATGATTACATTCCCCATCATCACATAATGTTTGCTTAAATTTACTGCTTAATATTGCTGGACTGGCAGCTTATTTAAATTATTCAGCGCTTTCGTAATGTACTGCCTCTTTAATTATGCTTTTAAACATAGTTTCTCTTTTCTGCTTGGAAGCAGTTAGTCTAGTTTCACGCTCCTCCTTCTCATCTCCAGGCGAACTAGGCACCACATTAGGATTTTCTCAAACATGGAAATCAGTTGGTTTAAATGGAATTAGAAGGTAGTGTTTGTATTCTGGTTTTGCTCCTATTTGCTCTCTGTACCTGCCAGTGGAACCTAACTGGTTTGAAAGTGAACCCTTTTCACGTCCAAAGATTCCCTTGCAGTGAAGTGGAAAGCTCTGATGGGCAAACACCCGACATGAGAAAAGAGAAAAGACATTCTCGTGGAAAACGCAGTCACCTTGTGAAATTTGTAAAGAAAGGAAGCTTTTACCTGCACACAGCCCCAGGTGGGAGGAGTGGAACACTCTGCAGCTGGACGAGCTCCCTACAGAGCAAAGCAAGGCAGGGAACAGCAGCGAGCACTGCCCCAGTGCCGCATGGAGACGCTCAGTAAGTGAAAAGCAAAGAGCCACATTCTCATCTTTCACTCACTCGCTTTATTGCAGCTTTAAGAAAGAGGTTTGGAAAGTTTTCCACTCCACACCGTTCTTGCACACCCCTTCTAAAATTAGAAAGGGGCAGCTGGCTCCTGCAGCCAAGAGCCCCCAGACTCCCTCCCCCCTTTCCCTGATTGACATGGCTCCCAAGAGCCATGGAGGAATTTGGGGAAGGGTGCTTCCACCTGTTGGACATGGAATGAGATTTTCCAGGCATACAATTATAAATCCAACTGTCAGGAACTGACAATAAAACAGGACACAGGACAGCTGTGAGGACTACAGGACATCCCCCCTCGCTTCTCTGTACTCCTACGACTTTGCAGTCCCTCTGACAGCAGAAACAATGCATGAAAAATTGTTCTCTTATGAAATAAAGGCATCACTTCAGATTTCTTCCCAGTTTTCTAACTGTACCACAGGGTCCTAACACAGAAGCTGGCAAGTTGTTCGTGTTTCATTACAGCCCTCCAAAACCAGATTCTTTTCCCTAAATACAGCATGCTGGCAATTGCACTGCAGATGGTGCATATAGCTGTGTCCTGTACAGAAAATAATTTTATGCCTGCCTGAACATGGAGCTCTCACCTTACCTTTTGCATTCAGATAGAGCTGGACTTTTCATGCAAAACAAATGTAATTTTCAAAAACAAGGCCACGAAAGCCACAGCTTATTTTTTAATTTTATTTGCAGAAAGAGTATGATTTTGTTGATGTGGAAAAAAAAAGGGGGGGGAAAATTAATTCCTTTTTCCAAACCTGCTTAGCATGCTCCACACTCAGCACAGCATGACTCAGAGCAGGGTGTGAGAGACAAGGTAACACCAGCTGAGCAGTGCTTTGTTCTGGGTCCCTTTCACAACAGCCACTGCTGAAGGCAGTAAGGGATTTCCATCCTGCAGGTGCCCACAGGTGACAGCAGGAGAGGGGTCACACTCCCCCTTCCACCTGGAGCTCCATCTGCTCACAACCCAAGGAGCACTTTGACCATTTCCAGTCCAATTTGCAGAGTACTGGAAATCTTGTCTGCAGCTTGGTGTGTAGCTGATTCATCCCTCCCCCAAAAGATCATGTTCTACTCCATTTTTTTTTTTGCTAAAGGCCACAGAAGAAGGAAAATCCCCTTCTTGGTCTCAAGGCCAGATCTGGTGTCTTTGCTCTGTAAAACCACATTTTTTTCTGTCACAAAGTAATTTCCTGATCTGCTGACAGTCAGGGACACTTCAACTTCACAAGTGAGATTTCTCTAGAAGGAGCCAAACTATTTTGCAGTTTGGAAAACATCAAATGGCTCCATTTGCCCCAGGCAATGAAATAATTATACAAGGAGGATAGTAATCAGCTGCCTGTGAGGAACACAGACAGACATTACTCTTCACCTCTGGCTGAGTAGGAGTTGCTTAATGACATCTGCATGAAGTACCTGTGGATATTTAATGAGAGCCTTTTAAGGACAAAGCCACAAACAGCTACAAAGGGACCTGCTGCTTCAAGAGCAGGAAGAGTCCTCTAACCCTGAGCCTTTCCCCCTCCTATGGAAGGGGCAACTGACTGTATCATCTTGTTTTTAATTCTTTAATTCTTTTCAGACTACTTTTCACAACATATATGGAAATATACCTTTGTAGCTTTCCCTACAGTTCACAACAACAACAAAGATTTTCCTTTGGCTAGCACAACCTTAAGTCTTTAGTTTCCAGACACCTTCCTATTTTCTCTTGAACGAGGAATACAGCTCTTTAATACTTACAAGGAAGAGAAGTTTTAGAAGCAGAAAATAACCTGTATTATATATGTTTTATTTGTATATGCATGCAATTTCCTGTCCTCATGTTCCAACTTCGTGGGGTTTTTTTTTTTTTGTTTCGGGTTTTTTTTTGTGGTTTTTTTTTTTTTTTTTGGTGGTGCCCAGTTCTAATAATTTTTTTAAAGTTACTTTTCAGTAAGACTGTCCCTCCAGTCAGTTCACAGTGCACTGGTTTGTACACCAAAAGTACAGAACATGCAGCCAGGAGTGGAACAAGGATGAAGTCATCCCTTTTGTCAGCTGCTGACTCTTGTATTGGGCTAATGAAACAAGTGAACCATATCTTATCATTAGTTCCAGCTGAAATCAGAACTGGGGAATTAGTACAAGAACACCAAGTAAAAGACAATTCACAGCCATTTCCTGGAACATTCCCTGTCAGACAAAAGCCCTGATATTATGAAATACATTCATCTGCATCCCAGTATCTACCACTCCACTCAAGTTTCTTAAAAGTTTTAAATTTTGCTAAAGGTTGTATTTTAGCCATCTGTAGTTGGTCAAAGGTGAAATGAGCAATTTAAACATGAGGAAAAAAAAGTCTGACCACTGAAAATTCAGTGGGCAAGTCTTAAAACAGCTTTTATAAAACAAACAAGTATGTTTATTTTGAATCATTACTAAAATAGTTTACATAATATACAAACAAATATGCTATGAGGACAAATTTGAAAATAAGTCACATTTTTTTTTTTAATAAAAAACATTTGTCCAGTGAAATGTTCAAAAGGTAAATGCCATCTTTTCCTTCCTGAGCTATTAAACATCCAGAACAACAGCACTTCCATGTCTTCTTACTGTTTTTATTTCTGCCCATTAAAATAGGAAGCATTATCCATTGCTGGATAATGCAATAATTAGAACAAATCCACCTCTGGCTTAAGTGACTACAGCTCTGTGTCTCCCAAACTCTGCTCTTTTATATGCTTCAGGTGATTTTGGTCAATTCCACTTAACATCCCCAACCTTGCCTAGCAGAAAGAAGCCAGAAGCTCCAGCTCCTCAACAGGTTTTCCTGGTTGAAAGTGATTTTTTTTTTTTTTTTTTTTTTTTGCAACAGGACAGTTCAAAGGGCTTGTGAATGAAGGATGGGCCAAATCTCTCACTGCTATAAGCAAACATCCTATTAATTTGAGAGCATCTTCACACATTCCTTCACACTCAATAAAACCAAATGGACATGGACCAATAGCTCAGAGCATGAAGCAACAGCAATGAAATGGAAGTGCTGCTATCCTCTTTATTTTTTTACCCAAAGTATTTAACAATAGAAACAGGTACTTGTGAGGAACTCTTGACATGAGAGACTAAAAAACATTTTAAAAGCATGCTCCGCAAATCTGTTCTTTGCTAGAAAGCTGCTAGCTATACACAGATACAAGAAGTTATTTTTTTAGGATATCAAGTACCACAAATAAATAGATTCTCTCAATGCAAAAATAATGATCTTAGTAAAAGGAGAAATAACCTATATCTTCCTAAAGTTTTTTTTTGGAAAGGAGATAATATGTACATGGGGATGACATTTTATAATTTCCATCCAAATTTTACGACTTGCAAAACTTCGAAAAAGAGTAGAGAACCCCTGCAAGCAGCCAGGCAAAGAGGTACTGAGGAATTATTTAACTAACATTAGTATTAGTGACTTTAAGCAACCTTTGCACCTCACCTTTTCTCTTTCTCCAGAACTGTTTGGGCAGGCTCATTTAAGGAAGAAATGCTTGCTAAAAGGCTCACTACAGATCACAGATTTTTCAAGCAATTTTGCTACTTCTACAAGTGGCCAGAGATAGCTGACACCTATGTTGTGATCCAATGGATCAGGAAGAAGCTTGTGCTTAGACTCACATCACATTGTCATCATTTTCAGTTTATTTCTTATGTTAGAAGTAAAGTAAGCAATTCTGGGAGATGAAGGTGATGGTTTTACATTCTGTTACCTTGTCAAAAGTGATACCAGCTTTATGCACCACCAGAGAAGGATCCTCACAGCAAAGCCAACAGTGCTTCAACACAGCTTCAGAGGCAGATGAGTGACTCTGAACTGAGGCACAGCAATGCTCAGCTCCAGGATACCAAGGCTGAATGTATCACTGAATACAATTTACAAACAACCAACAAGTCCCTTGCTTACACTCTGTAGTTTACTTAGAGAAGTCCCAGTTACTTTGGCAGAAACAACCCTGCCAGTTGGTGGAAAGTCTCTGCGCAGAAAGGACTGGTTTGCTGCTGCCTGAGCTCAGCAGGCACACCAAGTTCTTCCCTGTTCTGCCTTGCAACACACATTTTGTGTCTTCCTCCTCTCCCAAGTGCTCTCCAGCAACTTTTATGTGCATCCCTCTAGAGGGAGGCCCTTTTCAGGCCAAACAGGCAACACAAGATGAGATATCCGGCTCCACAGTCCACTCAGCTTATCTGTGTCCATGCCATTGTAAGAACTAGGAACATCTGAACTGGTGAACTTTGCCCAGAGGAAATCCCGGACTTTCTCCTCCACTTCTTGGAAGGTGAGGCTCTTTCTCAGTGACTGCTCGTCCAGGAGAACTGTCAGCAGAAGGGCCACATCCTTAAACGCTGCGTTTTCATGGTCACAGTACTTATAAAAGATTAAGGTGGAGCCTGCAGGCAGTGACTCAAATCGATGCACCACTGCCACCTTCTTGCCTTCATTGAACCCAGAGCTGAGCTCTGTGTCCACCTCCTGCTTGACAGCATCGCTGTCCAGCACAGCCTTGTCCACCCCATCGATGCTGATCGTGGTGGCATTCTGGGAGGAGGCAAAAGCATTGGCAATCTCGTTGCTCAGGCACCTCAGGGCCTTCTCAGCTTCCTGGCCAGCTGTGAGCAGCAGGATAGCAGGCTCCAGATGCACATGGGAAGAGTTAAGACGTTTCTCAAGGGACACACGGGCTTTTCTCCACAGTTTGGGGTCCTGGCTTTGGTAAGTATTTTTTAGTTTCTCCATCCGGGCCCGAAACTCTTGCAGAATTTCAGCATCTCTCCTTGAGGAGGTTCCACCTTGAATTCCACTCCACAGGACATAAAGCAGTGGGACACAAATTAACAGAACCAGTAACAAAGTCCACATCTTATGAAATCCATTCTGTGATTCACCATCATCTATAGAGAGATGGAGCAAACAAGAAGAAAACAATGCTTTAAAAGGCATCAGAAGTCAACAAGTGAAGGGAAAATAAGAGGAAACAGTGAAATCATCTCATTCTCAATACTGGTACAGTAGCTGAAAAGCATAGAAAACATGATCTAGTTAAAAAAAACTCACACAACAAAACAGAAAACACAGTTTTGAACTCAAGCCACTTTGTGAAGTGACAACATTAAAAAAAAAAAGAACATTTTTACACATTCCCAGATTGACTAGGAGTAAATTAGACCTTCTTCTGAAAAAGGAGCTCTTAAAGTTCATCAATATTCCATTCAATTTAATAAAATCCAAAAGCTTAAGATGGCTCTGAAAAAGGTCAAAACTTTCAAAACTTCTCCTATATTTACTGCCTGCAGAAAAGATCCTATAGTAAACCTGGCTGCACCAGAATGGTTTCTGTGTTATTTCTCTTTCCTATTCCCTTAGGATAAAAATAGTTCCTGCAGCAATTCTTGCATCTCAAACACTGGTGGTCAACACTATCAGAGAATGTTGTGGCCTTTGGATCAGTGAGCTTCACAAAGTACACACAGCAAACAGTGTACAAAATATCAGATATTTTGATTTGGTTTCGTATTTGAACAGTTAAATTAACACTTGTTTCATGCACTGCAAGCAAAAGGCTCTGCAAGCAAAAGGATTCTGTTCCCAGTAAAATGAGTGACAAAATACACCAATGATCCTGGCAACAGGAAGAACTGCATTCCTTTTGTTACCTCTTTACACCCTAACTTTTATCAGGACAGCAACACAACAATGGTTAAATAACTGCCTTGGTTTTAAACTTGTAAACATTACAGATAAAAGACCTCAAATTCAGGTGAAAATGTTATCCATTATACAACACGCCTCCTTCCTTCATGCTGATGACATGTCCCAGCAAGCAATCAGCAATCAGGACCCTCAGCTTAACACCAACTCCCAGGAACTGAAATATTTGGAAAGGCATAAAAATGGTTAAATGTTACACAAGCGTGAAACAGAAGTGAAAGCAGAAGTCTTACTTTTGGCCAGAGGCTGTGACTGCTTCTCTGTACTGGACTGATACCGAGATTTACTTCTGCCTGTTAAGAAATTAAGAAAGGAACATGAGAAGAGCACTAAGACAATTATGACCAATCTTCCAGCAGGGAGTTGAAATCACCAAACTGCATTATTTTCAAGGAAAAGCTGTTCTTAGTTATGCTTTTACATGCAAAATTCCACAAAGCTGACAGGAAGGGTAACAAAGCACCCTGCCGAAGCAAACACAGCCTTGCTACGTCAGAGCAAAGGTGAGGCTGTCACCTCATCCCAGGTGGGGCTGGGTCAAGTTCAGGGTTTTCAGTTCCCTTCCAACATCATTCTCCCTCTCGTGCTCAACAGAATCATCTTGAACAAGGAAAATTACACCTTCAGCACATTACCAGCCTGAGAAGTCTCACTCAACTGTCAGAGCAAATCTCAATCTATGCTCTTTGCCAAATGCCAGTTCCCAAGCCATCCTGACAATCTTGCCTAGAAAGCACAAGTCCCCAGTCTACCACAAATCACCCCCAAAGACTTTCAACTCTTGAAGAATTATGCAGATAAAACTCAATTTCAAGTACAAGGTGACAAAATGGAAGAGATTTAGCAAGCTGTTATTTTCTGCAAAAGGATCCCATGTCCCAGTTGAGCTTCCTGATTTTGCTCAAGAATTTGAGAGGCGTAAAAATGGAAATTTAATTAATGGACACACTAGATAAACAACATAATGCAAGACCTAAATAGGAAAAAACAAAGCAATATGTTAAATGCACAGTCTTCTTTTCCCTCTCCATGTAGCTTGGGTTGGAGGCCTGCTTCATCAGCAGTCAGTTTCTTTGGATGAATTATGCTTTTAAAGCAAAACGCAAGCTTTCAACTTCAAAATATACTTTTGGTCTATTTAAATGGGCTCAGACAGCAAAGTACAAGAGGCATTATCCATAAAGTGTTATGAACAACTTTCTCAAGAGACCAGTATGAATATATACTGTGCAATTTTTGGTCAGCATGTTTTCTACATTTAGCCAGTTAATTAAAAAGACAGGAGAATTTATGTCTCCTTGTTGAACAGCAACTGGTTCAAAGCTGAAGGCTCTTTAATATATAAACAAATCAGGACACTGTCAATGGCACTATTGAGCATAAATTGAACAAACATACCTTGCAGTAGTTATTTAAAGACACTGAAATAAACTCCATAACCTTGTTTCTGTATGAATGTAATTGCAGAAGGTGCTAAAAGCAGCTCTGGTTTAAGCTGGGGCTTAACTGGCTTAATGAACTGCTCTATTCTGTAATTTCAACCCCCTACCCCAGAAGGGCACAGCCATGGAGCTTGTCACTGGCTAAGTTTATCTCAATCTTCTAAGAGTTAACAGCTCAAAATCACCTCGATTCTGTAATACATCACAGTGCAGCTCTCTTTGCACAGAGCAGGTTTCATATTTAGGTGACAGCTGTAACTCATACAATAAAGGAAAAAAAAATTCAATAAACAGTCTAAAACCAGATCTTACTCTGCCTAAGAATTGTGCATTATTTACAACACAATTTGCACAAAGGCCCAGTAAATTCCATCTTGCTTAATTCAAAAAGTCTAACTTCTGCAGACACCTTAAAGATTCCAGAGTTTTAAGTGATCTTGCAAAGTTCTTCACCCTGCACACAACTTACCACTCCTGCAGCACCTGGAGTGGCACAGAAAAGTAAAAGTACCAGACAAGATACAACTCTCTGCATCAATTCATTTTTCAAAGGCATTTCACAGATGTGCAGCTACCACAAGATGAGCTTCTCTTCCTGAATGCACCATGGTTTAAAAAAACACCAAATAAACAACAAAACCAAAAAGAAACAAAAACCCAAGCAACCCCTGCAGGTTCTTCAGACTGAAATCTGATTTATAAAACTTCATTTATCTGTATCTATACCTGTTGAGGATAGAAACAAGGACCAAGATTTTACTAAGAATTCAGAACATTTTCTTTCAAGTACTCTTCCAACAGGAAAAAAACAAAACCAAAAAACCCCACTAAAAATAACAAAAAACAAAAACAAACAAACAAAAACAAACAAAAAAACACCACAAAAACCCCCAAAAAACAACAAAAAAAAAACCGCACCCCAAAACAGCCCCCAAAAGTCTGAAACACTGGGAGCTAGTCATTAGATGAGCAGACTGGATTTTGCCAGCAAAGAAAAATGCTGCTCCTTTTCAGGAGTATAGAACAACTAATTCAATCACAGTAAGCCACCACTTCTCAGGGAAAGGATAAAAGGGGAGGTTTGTGTACAAACTAACATTCACTGCCACCAAAAGGTAAAGGTTTTGTTCCCTTCCTCAGCTTACCCCACAATGCCTCTACTCCATGCTCTGCACTTATTGTCCCATGAGTCAACTCCAAAAAGAAAAATAAAAGAGAAAGTGGAGCATTTTCTGTGGTCAGCAAGCTGAATAACCTCACAGAAAGGCTCTGACTGGAATATGCTGCCTTCTCCAGTTTGTATTTGAATCTGCCTCCTGATTGCATGCCCATCTTCCCAGACAGTGTCCCAGGGTACAAGAAAAACCAGAAGCAGAGCAAAGGAAAATAACTCTGTCCTTTTCATCTAAGGATTGGGAAAGACTAGGTTCTCTTGTTTAACTTACTCTGTGGTGCAGAAGTTGAGTAGCACTCTTGATTTTTCTCAAGGAAGTCAGCCTTTATTTCTGAAAGCAAAGCACAAATGGAAGAACTCAGTTACCACATCAGAGCTCAGAAGAGGACAGACCAGCCACACATGCTTCTAGCTCTTTCTGTGAAATCCTCACAGCTTATTAAGGCAGGAGGATATGCTGTGCTGCCAAACCAAGCCTGCAGCACATGCACAGCCTCTTGGACCCCTCTGAGATGGAGAAAGTTACTGTTATCTATTTACTGTTATCTATTAGAAAGGGCTTAATTTGGCCCTTCACCCCAAGGCTTTTGCCAATATGACAAATCATTCTTATGTCTTCTTTTAAAAAGACACGTAACTACCTTCTGTGGCTAAAAATTATCCCATTTTTTTTCCTCACTGTATCTCCCCATTACTTCTGCAATGCACATGGGAGAAAAATCTCTGAGCAATGACCAAAGTGCTCCCTCACCTTGAAATTACTTGGTGTAGTCATTCCCCCTGCTAAAGTCAAGGATAACTCACCTCTTTAGAAAAATAAGAGTTTTAGTTTTCCTTGCCTGGGGCAATTAAAAATCCACTCTCATAAGTTTTTTTTGAAGCAGGTATGATATTACTCTTTTTTGGTTTGCTTTTCAAAAACCACACAGTTGGGTATTTATCAAAGTTGAAATCTGCTTTTTCTTGAACTTTAAGGTTTTTCACCCAAGCAAATGATCATCATAATATAATCAGTTTGACTTTGGCTCAGGCAGGAGTACACACTTGAAACTAATTTTTTTTAAAGAAATCCTTTTTCATCCATTCAGATTTCAACTCAAAACCTCCCCATTTTCTAAAAGAACTGAATGATTATCATTTTAATATATTTAAGCAATCATTTGTTACAGCATGGAAAAAGTACTGATAAAAGCTGTTACCTTTTAGTGGTGCAGAAATGTTTGGTTTCTCAGTTTTGTTACTGTCATAAGCCTTTGCATTTTCCTTTACTGGATTCTCTTCAAAGTAAATTGTAGTACCACCTGTCCAGAGCAAAAAAAAAAAAAAAGAATAAAAAGAGGATTGGCAACATCATAAATCTGAAGGACCAACTTGTAGAACATCCATGACCTAAATCAGTAATTTTCCAAGTTGTGAATTCCCAAAAGTTACTCTCTTAACAGAAAACAAAAAGCAACTGAGACTTGAAATGCTTATGGCAAAATTGAGTTCACTAGAAATACAGCTGTCTACACCACCACCCGCTTCTTTAAAAAGAAATATTAGGAGGTCTTGGCTTAAAAACATGAATATTAGGAGCCAAGAAATTTCTTACACTAAGGGGATTCAGTGTAAACACCATGGGAGTATAGAGAGTTTTCCCCACAGCTTTGGGCACTCAACTTACAAACAATAATTGTGCTGTCTTATGCAGCATTGGGCAGAGGGGAAAATAGACAGAAGCAAATATAGAAAATAAGTTCCCTTTTAATGGAGTCCAAGCCATCCTTTAGTTAGGTTTCATTCTCTCCTAATCCATAACAGCAACCTAATTTCACCCCTCAGGTAGCTGGGAAGAATCTAAACCAACATCTTTCAGCTGTTTGCCAAATTACAGAGTCATTCAGCTGTGAAACCCAGCTTAGTTAATGTCACTAACTAGAAAGAGTAAACCCTGTAGGACATCAGAGGTCACAGAGCAAAGGTCAGGGCTGGGAAACCAAAAGCAGGAGAGGATAAAGTTCAATCCCAGAATCGAGAGGCTGACAAGAGAAAGCTCAAGCATAGAATAAAAAGCTGTAGAACAGTTGGGGAACAGAGATCTTGGCACAGCTATCAAGCATCAGCAGAGCAAACAGCAAAGGGAAGAATACAACTGGTAATTTTTTTCTAACATTCACTCTGGGCCCTTTTACTCTTTAAACAGCCCAGGGTTCTGCTGGGACTCAATGTGTTTCTGTAGCTCTTTTACCACATGCCAAGGGCAATGCACAGCTTGCCACCTAGTGTTGAGTAATTTTACTTCAACAAAGAAAACAGCCTTTCTCTAATGTGCTCTGGCGGTTTCAGCACACCAGTGTATGTCAAACATACTAAGGAGAAAAACAAAACCACCAGATCCATCCAAACCACAAAAAGTGGGGAAAAGCTGTAAGTTTTAAACTATGTTAAGTCACAGGGGCAACAGTTAAGTATTTGCACCAACGTAATGGGGCCCTATGTTTTAAATCCATCTTAAAAAGCTGTTAAGTGACTGACTTCCCACAAAGCTCAGAACAAGGATACTTTATTTTTAGGAGTGCCAAACTACATATCCGTAATATTTCACTAGGTACTGAGGTTTTACAAGGAAAATCTCCCTACTAATTGTGACCAGAAGACCAAAAAGATCTATGAATCTACAGAGGGTTACTCAGGCAGTCGCTACTCTTAATTCCTCTCCCCTTCTTGGCCTCAATCACTATTCTTTGTGTCACAAAGACTTCTTAGAAGTTGCAGAAAAGAAAGGTCAATGTAAGTACAACTTCCATGGAGATTGCTAGCATGTATCTTCAGCTCACTGATCTAGAAGCTGCCCTGATTCAAGGCAGGGGTTTTTAGACTCTTAAAACTCTGCAAGCTTTTCTTAAAGCTTTCTAGCTCCCCAGGCAAGTTGCCTAACTTTAAAACCTCTTACTAGAAGCCAGGAACCAGTTTCTCAAGGTGTGGTTTTGCTTCCATTCTGTTCTCAGGGAAGCAGGACAATTATGCTCCCCCAACAACCCAGCCTGCTTATTCCCCTGCCTCACAGACCATCCCCTAAACTCTGCACATCTACAGATGGAGGGGGAAACCAATCCTCTGCTTCTATATAAACAATTGGAGTCTGTTATCATACTTTGACACCTGTTGTGCCTATAATCCAATACAGCTGCTAAGAGCTGGGGAGGGTGGGATGGAGAGGAGCCTCATTTTTAGATCCATCTAATTAAAAACCCAACCCTTAGCTGCACCTCCTGAAGCAGTACAGCCACGTTTAAAACACTGAGCCTATTATACCCTGTTAGCCACCATGCGGGAGCACGAGCATTTTTCATACACAAACCTCAGTACCTGCCTAAAGAAATATTCATAACCTTCCTCAAGATAAGATTTTTTTTTTTCCCACGTCTCCTGGAAATTCTGCTTCTGGAGCAGAATACAGGCAGACAATTCCTGGTGACAAAAACACAGATGGGAATGGAGAACAGTCCCAGGCTAGCCCAACACATCCCACACTCCAAAACAGAGTAAAGAGGAAGGAAGTACAATTTATTCACAATTTCCTGGTGGAATGACAGGCTAAAGCCACGTGACTATGTTACACTGAGTTAGCACAATTCTACAGCTTGGAGAAAGACACCGGTTCCATCAACTAAAGCAACAAGTAGGTGCCACACAGCAGTAACAGAGCAGCTTGCCCAGCCCAGTGTCCAGGAGCAAGTCCCAGAGCATCCTTGGTGTTTCAAAGGAAGAAAAACCCCAAAGGAAGTTATGCACTTCCTCATAAGCAATGCTGCCCCCGGCAAGGAGCACAGCCATAGAGGGATTGATTCCTGCAGCTCAGCATACCTTGTTTAAATCCCGCCTTTCAAAACCAAGCAGTGTTAGTAAAATTTCGATGCTGTGGTAAAACAGTGTTCCAAGCGATGCACGAGGAAAAAAAGAGCCACCAAAAACCAGCCGCCTGAGGGTTTCAGCGGGCTCTGCACGCACCGATCCTTTAGAGGATCGCTTCTGCTCCCATCCCTGGTGTATGGGATAAGAACCACAGCGGGAATTCCTCACCTATGTGCCACGGTAACACCTGCCAAGGAGCTAGAACCCAATAAACCACATTTCCCTGAGCGTGGGGCATTCCAGCCCCTCTGGGAGCTGGAGCCTACCTGGCGATCTGTACGCTTTTATAGGGGGTCGCGTCAGGGCGTCTGGGGTCCCGAAGTGATGCTCGTCCCCTGAAACGAGAAACGGGTGAGGGGCACAGCCGGCACCTCAGCTCAAACCCACCGGGCCCCGGCCTGACAGCCTTCCAGGAGCACCAGGCTCACCGGGAGCCCGCGCCGTTTCCAGCGGCGCGCTCCCGTCTCAGCAGCCCCCGACGGGAACCACACGGCGCCCGCCCGCCCCGCTTCGCGCCGCCCCACCGCGCCCTCAACCACATGATCCACCGCGGGCCGCTGCGCCCGCCCGCCCGCCCGCCCACGCCGCTTACCGCGCTGAGCCGCGCTGTCCACCTCGTCCCCGTGCTCCTCCGGCCGCGCCGCCGACAGCCGGGGGCTCTTCCGCCGCCGCTTCAGCCCGGTGCCGTCCGGCGGAGCCGCCTCGTCGTCGCCACTGCCCACCATGCCGCCCGCGCCGCGCCGCCTACCCCGACCCCGACCCCGTACTCTGCCCTGTACTCTTCCCCGTCCGCCCGCCGCCGCCTGCCCGGGCCTGCAGCTGCCGCCTTCCCGCGGCGGCGGGGGCGGCTCCGCGGGCCTCACTTCCCGCGGGGCGGGACCCGCGCCCGCCGCTTCCGCCCGCGCGCGGAGCGGCCGCCGCGGCGTCACGTGGTAGGGCAGCCGGTCCGCCATGGCCCCGGCAGCGCCGGGCCGCCCGCGGGGCCCGGAGCGGCGCCCGGCTCGGGATCGGGCCCGGGCTCGGTGGGAGCGGCCCGTGCCACACCCGTCCCGCGGCCCCGCGGCTGCTGCCCCCCAGTGTAAAAAATGCGGGACGGCCGCTGCCCCCCCCCCCCCCACCCCCCCCCCCCCCCAGCCCGGCGGGGCCCCGCGGGGGCGGCCCCCGAGGGCAGCCCGGGCCCGGCGCCCCCGCTCCCCGCAGAATTATTTTCTATGCGCGACCCGATCGTAGCGCAACAAGGCCAGTTCTGCATTTCTCGGGGGCAGAAAAGCCTATAAAATAAGCACAAATAGCAGCTGAATAGCAGAGAGGAAACCAGGAGGTACTTCGAGCGACATGAGATCCTCTGGCACTGATAACGTTGCACTACTCTGTTCCTTAGTGTGCGAATCGTTTTGGTTAATCAGATCTGGAATATCTCACAAGGCATTTAACTTTTCTTGCCTGTTTGTTCAGATGCATTACTGGTAAACAGGGATTTTTAGATGTGTTTGATTGCATCCTTGATAAAGCTTATTTACCGAGGCATGTGGTATAGTTCCTATGGCTGGAGGTTTTCAAGATGCAATTTGACAGGACTACAAGATCTCCTCTAGACTCCCTCCCTAGCAGCTCAAGACCAGCTTGGAAATGAGTTGCTAAGCAAATAAGAGACCATTTTACAAATCCACAGAATTGTTCTGGTTGGAAGGGATCTCATCCAGTCCAACACGCCAGCCAAGGCAGGGTGACCTGGAGCAGGTGACAGAGGAACACGTCCAGGTGGGTTTGGAATGTCTCCGGAGAGGGAGACCCCACGCCCTCCCTGGGCAGCCTTTCCCAGTGCTCTGCCACCCTCATTGTAAAGAAATTCTTCCTCATGTTGAGGTGGAACATCTTGTGTTTTAGTTTATGGCCACTGCTCCTTGTCCTGTCACTGAGGAGAGTCTGGCACTCCCGTGCAATCCAGCAGGAAGGCTGGGTGAGGGAAGTTCATTCAGCCTCCACTCCTGTGCCTGTCTTCTCTGTAAAAAGATTTCAAATCAGAAAATACCCTAAATTCTTTACTAACACACCATAAATGTTGCAGTTTCACCCAAAAGCAAGTGAATATTTGTGAGATAATTTGTGAGATACCTCCTACTGTACTAGCAGTAAATACTGTCATTCTTTTCAGTCCTAAAAGCAGAACACACACATTGAGCATTGTTTTCTAAAGCAAAAATTAAAGAGGATGTAACAAATACCACATCAGGAAAAGAAAGTCAACATAACAATGGCAACATCCTTTTTTGTAACTGTTTTGTGATGACTTGGTGCCCTAGGCCAGCCAGTTAATTTTTTGGGAACCAGGTTCTCAACCTGGAGAGGCTGAAATGACTCCCTGATTTTGTCACACACTTGCCACCAGTTTCGTGACACTTGTGCTTCCATGGAAATGGCGGCCCCTCAGCCCCAAACACTGTGTTGAAGGGACTGGATGGTTTTAGAGACAGAGGGATGGAAAAGACCTGGATTTTCATGAAGCCCTTGCCACCTGCACCTCCTCCCTGCTGTTCCTTGGCTGTTCTTACTGAAGGAGATCAAGTCGTGGTGCGAGGCTGATGGCAACCAGGAGCAGGGCCCTCAAGGTGACCTTGGCCTCTGTGAGTCAGCCATGCTGAGTTTTCCCTCCTGTTATTCCATTCTCCTGGTTTTACAGCCTCTGCTGCGCCTGGTGAGAGGTTGATCGTGACAAGGGAATGTGTTGAGTCTGCCATGGCCACTGTCCCCTCCCAGGCTCTTTGGGTGACAGAGGAAGCCACTGTCAGAAATGAGGCGTAGTGGCCAGCACACCTCGCCTTCTCATCACCTCCCTGACAGGAGCAGTGTCAGTATTGATGCCTGTGCACATGCTGACATCCCTGGGTAACGTGGCACACACATTTTATTGACCCCTCTGACATTGCCTCTGTGCTCCCTGGGCCAGTAAGTGTTCCTCCATACAGCATAAATAAGTATTTTTTTCTTCCCATTTGAACACAACCTCTTACCTGTTTTACAAGTGCCTCCAGTAATAGTAGGGGGGGCTGGATTTAGTCGAATTGAAACAAACCAAACACATTAGTCCCATCCCCCTTTTCAGCCCTCTGCTCCCCAGACTGAGGAGTCCCAGCCACTCAGTGCCCGCTCCTTTCCAGCACTGCTTCCATTGCCTTTCCCTGTGTTTTGTCTCAGCCATTTGCTGCTGGGTTCCTCTGGGGATGCTGGTGAAAAGGCAGCAAGCTGAGTTCCAGGGGCATTGCTGTCTCTCTTCTGCTGCTCCTTGTGCTGCTGCTTTTCCCCTGGAGTGCTCCATGCTGCTGCTTTCCATGAAACGTGTCCTGGGCAGGGGCAATAGGGAATAGGTTGGAACACACCCATGCCTATACATGCCACTGTGCAGGCACCACAAGTTAGAACAAGATATTTTTGGGAAAAGCACTGCCTAAATGAGGCCAAGGGCTGACACACACACTCTCAGACCTTTCCCTGCTCTGCAGTCTGTCCCCACTTCAGGGGACACTGGGTGGGCTCCGCGTTCCTTTCCCCCAAGGCTGATGCTGAAGACCGTCCATTTCACATCCTCCCCATCCTCCCTGCACTGGCAACGTGACATTTCCAGAGTCTGCGGTTTGCTGCCTACCTGTTTCGGTTACTTTTCTTGTAGTACTTTCCTAAATCAACTCTCAAAGCAGTTCCCTCCTCTCACTATCGTTTCCTTGCTTCAATCCGCAACACTGTTACTGAATGCAGGAACCCACCAGTCATGCAGAGCGCCTGGAAAAAAGCGCACAACCACAGAGTCGCGGAAACACGGCCAAAAAAAAAATGAAGTTATTGCTTCCTGAAGGCTCCCGAGAATGACTGCGAGAAGGAAAACTACAGCTCCCAGCAGGCAGCCGGGAGCCAGGGAAGGGCAGAGTTCACCGTCACATTTCCAGCGGAGGATTCAGGGTGTGCGCTGGTGTCCTGCCACCAAAAGGCCTCTGGGACGGAGGGCAAGGGGAAAGGCCAGCGCTGGCCTCCTCTTGCCACCTCTTTGCTTCTGATCGCCGCCCTGACCGGCTCCGAACCTGCCTGGGTAAGCGTCCGGCTCCACTTTGTTCTGCTGACTTCCTTCTCCTGCTGGAGCGTCAGCATCGGGAACAGGGAGGGGAGGGACGAGGGCAGGGCGGCGGGGCAGCGACTGCACCCCCACAGCCCCCACCCGTGTGTTGGAGACACTGCTGGGGGGCGAGGTGTCCCCCTGTGCGGAAAAGCTGCTGCTTTCGGAGGCTGGGCTGCAGATTTCTGTACGGAAAACCGCACGGACCACGCTCCAGCGGGGAAAGTTTCTTGGGAGTTTTCCATCCGCCTTAGTGAGCCCGGCTCCGTCTGTGCCCCGTCCCAGAGTGCTTCAGCCGGGGGGAATCATGGCTGGAGGCGTGCAGGGGTCAGGCTGTGGCTCCGGGTTCGCAGCCCCCGGCCCGGCTGGGCGGTTCTGCCGGAGCGTCTCCCGATCCGACACGCTGGAGGCAGGCGGGGGGAGCCACAGGAGGAGCAGGGTCATTGCTCCGTGTAGGCCTGGCTGCTAGCTACCAGGTGCCCGAAAGCACACGGGGCTGCCTGCCGAGCCCCAGACTCCGGCCTGGCGTCCGGGAGCACAGCTGAGTCCGTGGGGATGAGACAGCACTGCCTCACCCCGCTGGCATGTCCCAAGAGAAATTTTTTGCCTTAACCCCTGCACTGACGGGAAGCAAAATAGCTGACAGCCCACGAGCTGAAGGTTCACGGTTAGGGGCGACATCCGCCCATTTTCACCTTGGTAATCACGGAGGAGGAACTTCCCCCACCGTGTTTCTGCTTATCAGGTTTGTGGGCGTGTAGTTGGAATTGGCCGGACCGGGACGGGATGGTGGCTGTGAGGGGGGCAGGACTTGGTCAGCCTCTGGAACAGCAGGGAGATACAGCTCCGTATGAACGTCGGAGAAAGTGAAACCAAACAGTGCAGAAGCCAGAGCTCCAGGGAAAAAGAAAATGGAAGAGAATCCAAACGTGGATCTGCTTGGAGGTAAGTGAATCCTTTGATTACTCCATCTGCTTGGAAAATCCCTTTGCTGCCAGTTTTCAGCAGTGACATGAGAAAGCTGTGCAGAAGAAAAATAAACCAGTGAAAGAATCCCATCTTTTCTAGGCCAGGGAAAGCAAGTTGCCATCATTTTTTTAAAGGGTGAAAGATGAACAAGTTACTTTCAGTTTTAGATGCTGATCTGCAACAGGTTTAGACTCTGTGTCCCAAGATGTCAGCACAAGGAATGCTGAAGAGAGAGATCCAGACTGGAAGACCTTTCTTCTCTACATCCTGGTGCTTCCCATCTGCAAATGCTTAAATAATAGGCCAGTTTTCCACCACCTGTGGTTGGAAGAACTCTGGAGGAGGCAGGGCAGGTAGTAGTTTGTGCCCAGCTTGAACAGCAGGATATCTCCAAGTTCTTCATGTTTCAGTTTCTACCATGTACTTACATTCTGTGGGAGCCTTCTTATGACTAGTACCTATGAATGTATTAGAGATAAAGTGATGCCATCACCAGCTCAGGTGTGTCCTAGACAGACAGAAGTGTCACTGTAATAATCAGCAACAAAGAATGTAAAAATCATGTTCTCACAAGTGATAATTGCAGCCTTTTTTCTGTTTTCAAATTAGAAGGGAGTTTTTCACCCTCTTTATCAGTGTTTATTCTAATTATAGCGTAATAATTTATGTAGTGCTTGATCATTCATAAGCAATTTTTCACAAATAGTGCCTGAAATTTGAGCTGCACTTTGGTTCTGTGAGAGTCAGAATATGTCACAAACACTGCTCAGTCGCAGAATCTCTCTACTGAATTATGCTCCAGTGTTTGTTTCTAATTAAATGTTGCCATAGCTCTTTGGGAGAGCAGCTCCAGCACAGAAACAGAGAGCATGAGCAGAACTATAATTTACATTCAGACAGATGCTTGAAGTGCATTGGCATAGCTGTACTCAACAACAGCCTTAGGAATTCTGCAAATCCATCACTATCTGTGAAAATCCACTATCTGTGGAAGATGTGGTAACATATCTTACCACTGAAGGAAGGAATTGCCTGTCCATCCCACCTAGGACATAAGCTGGGATTGAGTTAGCTTTAGCATGGCAGCTGTAAGGTCTGTGGTTTGGATTTGTGGATTTAGAGAAAAAAATGTTGAAAACAGAGCAGTGTTTTGGCTGTTGCTGAACAGTGCTGGCACAGCATCAAGGCTTTCTGCCCCTGCCCAGCAAATACCCTGAGGTGGGCAGAAGATTGGGCAGGGACCCAAGGTGGGAAAAGGGTTGTTGAATACAATATAAAATCATGTTCAGCAACAAAAACTGGGGCAAGGGAAGAAAAGGAGAAAGGGGTGGCTTCCAAGGTGGCCATTGCTGGGAGACTGGCCTGGCATCAGTCTGCTTGTAGGAGGTGGTGAGTGATTGCTTTGCATCCTGATTCCCTCCTTCCCTTCACTCAGCTGTCTGGATCTCAACCCAAGAGTTTTCTCACCTCTGGTCACTCTGTTCTCTCCCATCTTCACTGGGGGTAAATGTTTCTGCAGTGCCAGAACTGGGAGCTGTGTGAGTGGTGGTAAAGCACTGGGCATTCTTGACTCCTGTGTGGCTCACTGGGCTTGTGAACTCTGATTCCAACAGCTGGACCAGCCCAGGGTGAGGTGAGGAGCACAGCAGAGTGTCCTGTGCACCAAGAGGCCACCCAAGAAACACCTGAGCACCAAGAGGCCACCCAGGAAGCACTTGGGCACCAAGTGACAGGCAGGTGTCCAGAGACATCCTTCAAACCAGAGGAGGATTCTTCAGTGTGTGAATCAGCTGCTGATGGGGGAGAGACAACACTCCTGGCTTCAGCTGGTCCCACACTAGAGGAGAAAGCTGCCCAGGAAACTGATGTATTGCCAGAAGAATCTGACAAGACAAGAGAAGGTGTCTCAGAAAGACCTCTGGAAAAAGAGGACTTGGATGAAGGTGAGTCTCTCCCCACCCTTGGGCCTGATAACTTGGGCCTTGGCTTAGAGGAGGCAGAGCAGCAGAAAGAGTTGTTGGTTCTTGAGCTAAGAGATGAAGTGTAGGTCTGTGAATTTTATTCCTTACAGCTGGGCTGGGCCATGAGAATGTGGAAAGCAAAGGAGACAGCCCTGTCCACCAGGAAACACAGGAGCACCAGGAGACAGCTGGGCAGTGTGAAAGCCTCCGCAAAGCAGAGGAAGATGCCTCATCAACAAGCAAGGCGCAGAGCTCTGACAGTGAAATGACACATTTGCATGTGGCTGGTGTGGAAGATGTCGCCAGGGGCCACTTGGCAGAGAAGAACAGCAGTGCCACTCTCCCAGACTGGGAGCCAGAGGCACCCAGAGAGCAAGAAACACAGGAGAGCGAGTCCCAAGGCATATTAAGGAAAAGACCAAAAGGTGAGCTGGTGCACTGCTGCTCTTCCACTTCCTACATTTCCCATAGGCACTAGAACAACAGTTGGGTGAGATCTCTCGTAGCCGTTGTCATTTTCCTGGAGTCAAGCAGCAAAGATGGTATAAGAATTTAATTGGCTTCTCTCTTTCTTTCACCTTTGGCTCCTTTTGTGCTTTGAAAGGCATGAAGCCACACTGCACTCTGCACTGTCTTTCTCCTTGCCCATCCTAAGAGGAGAGAGCCAAGACTCAGGGCAGTATTAACCCAAAGCAATATTCCCTCAGCTGGGAGCTCCTGCTTTGCTTACTACAGCTCCATTTACCTGTTCCCTCAGCAGTGAGTGGCACATTTCTTTTCTCCTGTTGCAGGGGACACGGCCCCAAACTCAGAGACTCTGTCTTCCCTGCAGAACATCACCACCCAAAACACAGAGCAGGAGCAGGCCAAAAAGTCCCTCCTGTGGAAAGGTGAGGAAAAGAAGCTTCCCTTGCATGTTACTCATCGACCAGAAGGCACTGATCCTCCAGGAGCAAGTAATGAAGCACATTTAATTACTCTTCTCTCTCGAGACCTTTCACAGCCTCTTCTGAGGGTTTGAGAGGAAAAATGTCCCCTTAAATACAGGCTCAGTTTGAGCCTATTGTGGCAGCTTCCCCTCCAGCTCTTCAGCCTCAAAAGCTGGCATTTTGTGGTCATCATGCTGTGAGTGCCCTGGGATGTCCTGGGAGGCTGCTGTGCTGAGGGTCCCCCTCCCCAGCCCTGCTCTGTTGTGGAGCTCTAAGCAGGAACAGTGATGCTGATCTGCATCAACACATTTCTCCTGTTGGAAGGAGACTCTGCTTTGCCACGGAGAGGGACACAAGCCATAGTGTCTGGACCTTGCTGCCTTCTGTTTTCTGAGCAGAAGCATGGTGGCCTTTGTTCACTCATAGCATGGAGGAGCGCAGTGAAAGCAGCATTTTACTTGGGTCAGACACCTCCATATGTGGTGCTCTGAACAGCCACAAACCCTAAAGAAAACAGAGGAGGGGGAAAGAGAAGAAAGCTTGTGGGCAGCTGCAGTTTTCTCAGGAAGGTTTGCACAATGCTGTAACTTGCCCTCATGCCTGGAACTGCAGCCCCCTCACCTGGCATATTGGAGTGGGAATCTCACAACACAGAGCCAGCAGCCCCTTCATCTTTCCAGGCCAACTTGCTCCACTTTCCTAGTGCAGGGGGGAAGCTCTGAGAGGGGAGAAATAGCCATTGTAGCTATTTTCCAGCATGTCACTGCAGGTCACTTGGGACTGACTCCTGTTCCCCGTCTCGTGTCTCTCCTCTGCTGTACAGGGCTTTTCATCGTGGGCCTCACAGTGCTGGGCTTGTGCATATTCTGCTTCGGCAGCCCGAGCTCCAGCTCCCAGCAGCCCCGCAAGAACCCCACGGTGGAGGCATTCCTGTCCCAGTTCGAGCAGCTGCAGCACAGGTTCCCGGGCCAGAGCCCCGACCTGTGGCTCCGCGGGCGCAAGTTCCTGCGGAAGCACCTGAATGCGTCCCAGCCCACGCAGCCGGCCATCATCATCCTCACGGCCGCCCGCCGCGGTGAGTGGACCCTGCGCTGCCTCAGCACCCGCCTGGCCGACTCCTACTCGGCCGCCGTGCATGGCGGCACGGTGCAGATTGAGGGCAGGGACAAAGCCGGGCTCCACAGCGACCAGGCCAAGCTGGAAGTGGACTCGGAGCTCAGCTCGGCGTTCCAGGCCGGGGGCCGAGCCGCGGTGATTCACCGCTTCGAGCTGCTGCCCGCGGCGGCCACCCTCATCTTCTACAAGTACTGCGACCATGAGAGCGCCGCCTTCAAGGACGTGGCCCTGCTGCTGACGGTGCTGCTGGAGGAGGACGTGCTGGAGAGCCACATCAGCCTCCAGCAGGTGGAGGAGAAGGTCCATGACTTCCTCTGGGCCAAGTTCACCAGCACCAGGACTCCCAGCTCCTATGACCGCATGGACTCTGACAAGCTGAGTGGGCTGTGGAGCCGCATCTCCCACCTGGTCCTACCCATTCACCCCGTGCAGACCATCGAGGAGGGGGGCTGCTATGCCAAACCCTAGGGACTAAAGTGGCCGGAGCCCCGAGGAGGGTTGGAAGGATGGTCCTGGCTGGCTCTGGTACAGGCAGAGGCACAACTGGTGTTACTTCTCTTCAATTTGACTCTTGTAGGTTCCTGGAAAGAGTTTGACAGGTACAAGTTGATCCAGGACATTTGGGCAGCTGAGACCTGGAGCTGATACACACGCTTCCTTCTGGCAGACGGGCACAGGGGGTGTTTTAGAGTTCCACAGGAGAACATCAATGTGTGGGGAGGCAGGAGGGAAAACGGCACCTGGCACGTAGCATTTCTATCAAGAAATAGACAAATAATGTTCATAACCAGTACAACAGAAACATACTGGGATTCAGCAGCTCTTTCATCTCTCCCTGCCCCTCACCTTGCTAAAATTGTGTACGTCAGTCTCACAATATACTTTATCCAGGGAGCTGCTGGAACACAGAAAGGTCAAATTGCTCAGAGCCCAACATTTTGAAGGCGTGCTTGAAAAAGAAAAGCAGTTTGCCAGTCAAAGGTGTGACCAGTCGGCCCCAGTAGTGTCCCACTTGCACAGCCTGATTGACACCAGTCAATGCCCAGATCCTCAAACAAACCTGCAATTCAAACATCAATTACCAGAAATTTCACATTGTCAGCACTTGGACACTACCCTAATGGCAGGGATCCCATGAGGGGATCCCAAGTGCCAGAGAACAAGCTCCAGTGTCAGAAAGCAATGAAACAGTTGCTATCACTGTGATAGTGTGAAGCCTTAAGGGATTACACAGGTAAAAAAATAAATAATACAATGTAGTGTAATGCTTCCTCTCTCTAAAACTGGAGAAGTCCACTGGATCCCTTTGCCACACAAAGGCTGTGACTCTCTCCTCGGGCTGATGCTTTGGTCCCACACAACAGATTGTTCTTTACCTGGATCTCTGGTCTGTGTGCAGGGCTGGCCACCTCTCTGCCAGTCTCTCCCCAGGTGACTTCTATTGATTAATGTAGATGTTAATGTTGGTATTTCAAACCATGTAGGGTAGCACACCAGGTCCTTGCCCTCCAAGAGTACATTTGCCTCCCTGCCAGGCAGATGGAGGTCTGGCATCTGCCAAAGCAAGTAGGAGCTGAGCTGGGTTAGCTGGTAAAGACAAAATCTCTGCCATTAACACTAAAAATCCTTGACAAAGCAGGTTAGTTTCTTTCCATTCCTTCTCTTCTGCATCCTAGGAAGAGAAATCCAAGTCCTGGAAACACTGTGGTTTCCCCACACACTGTTTTTGCAGGTGCTGTGGGGCAGAGCAGCCAACTCAGGAACACCTGGAGGGGCAGGTGCAGGTTAGAGAATTTATTATAAACCAAGGGACCAGCCCCATGTGCCTGTGCAGGAGGAGCAGCTGTAGCAGATCGTGGCCTTGCAGAGCCAGGCTCTGTGTCCAAACAAGAACAAATCCACAGCACCACGGTGTTTGTTAGCAGCTGCACATCAGGGTTTTCCTTACAGCAGCTGGACCCTGGTGTTGGATGGGTCTCCTGCCAACAGTGCCTTGCTGATATGCCCCACCAAGGGCTTGGAGAGGTGCAGCCCTGCACCCTAAAAACCACAGCCTGTCTCTTCTTTCCCCCTGCCATGTGCCTTGACCTGTCCCAGGGGATTAGTGGCCCTTAACTTTGAGGAGGGGACAAAATGAAGGAAGAGGGAAGGTTATTTGTTCATGTTCTGGTCAAAGAACAGACTTTTTGGTTGGTTTGGGATGTGAAGACAAGACCACAGGGGTTTTAACTGTGATAAACACTGGGCTAAGCGTGAGAACTACCTGCTGGAGCCCAGGGCATGGTTTGATACAAGACACAGGTTGCTTCCTCCTCTCCCTCTTCTCTATTGCTGTACACTACTTTGGTGAAAGAAAACACTGTATCCTGCTCTGCAGGGTGTTGATGTACGAACCAGCAGAGCATTAATCATGCTATGCCAGTATTTTGTTGGAAATCTGTATTTTAATGCTCTCTCTCTCTGTTTTACATACCGTGTTTGCAAGGCATGGCCCAGGTATGCAAAGGCAACTGCCCATTGCTGAAAGTGTCACCCACCTGAGTTCTTCCAATACAGAGATATTTTTGTGGCCTTTTAAAGACAAATATCTGCTTGCTTCTGCAACAGGACTTCTGTTTAAAAATAAATTGTGAGATTGTGAAAGAAGTCAGCAAAGTGAGACTGGAGTCTGACTGTATTCCATTCTTTTTTCTCAGTATTTTCATTAAGCTAAAGAGATCATCATATTAGACAAAGTTTTATTTAGGTCAGGGCTGTAGCTGTGCAAACAAAGTGAATATTTGCTTTTCCTGGAAAAACTCTAAACAACATTTTCCTCAGTTGTTTGGGGCAAACATTTACAGTTTTTTCAACTGAAACAAAATTAAAAACAAACCCCCAAAGAGCTGCTGGATTCAACCCAGGCTGAAGTACACTGGAGTTTGCATAATACTTAATGATAATAAATGAAACTGAAATCCACTGACAACTGAAATGTTTCAAAAATATGAAAAGCAAATATTTCTCATTTCAACAGATTGGTTCCACTTGATATTCCACCACCTCAGCACACTCAAACTTTTACTTTTGTGATGAATTATTTTGCCCTGCTCTAGCCTAAACAGAGAGAGGTCTGGAAAAGAAAAGAGGATTTACCAGAGGATTTTCTTCAGTCCCCTGACAACAATAGCCATAACAATGGCACCTGCCTTCACATGGATGTTCATGTGATTGATTGCCAGAAGTAAACATCACCCATCTCCTGTTTGATGCCAGAGGAGAAGATTTTGTCTTACACCAAAGATTTACATGAAAATCCAGTGTCCCCGGGTACAGCAATGCTGTTTTTTGATGCAAAAACCACTGTTTTTTGATGCAAAAAAAACCAGGCTGCTTTTTTAAGTCTTGCAAATGAATCCAAAACTGAGTCCAAAGGGAGCAGCTGAACAAACTCAGAGGCAGAAAGGTGCACTGGTGGGGTTTTTTTGAGTCCCAATCTCTGCAGGAAAGGATGCATTGCCACGAGGTGCTCAACAATCCTAAAAATCGCCTTGAAAATTACACAGGAGCACAACTGAGGGGCAAAACCAGTCCTGGAAGGCCAGCCTGGACTGCTCCACCACAAAATCAGCACTGATTACCCTGTGAATGTGCTGCTGTCCTGGCAGCTTTGTCACCCTCAGCATTTAAAGCCAAGTGGTTCAGCCAGCGCTGCCCGGGTGTGGCACATCAGCCTGTGCTGCCTGCAGCACCCCTGCCCCTGTCACAGGTACATCCCTGACACGTCCATTCTCACCCTTTTGCACCAGCACGGGCTGGAGCTGGAAGAAGGCAGGGCACAAAGAGGAGGAGTGAACCCAGTTCAGTGAACCCACATCTCTCCTGTTGAGCTTTAACCCCTGTGAGCTCATCTGCAGCTTGACCTTCCTGCAGCTCCATGCACAGGGCTGCTCCCTCGAGGGCCACTTTCTGGCCTACAAAACCTCAATTGTAATTGAGATTTGCAGATATTGGGAGCTGGAAGCTGTTTTTATTTCCCACCTCAGACTCTGCAGGGGAAGCAGCTGTACAATGAATCACACAAAGGAGCTTGGCCTCAGCCTGTGGGACGTGGATCCGAGAGCCTGCGATGAAAAGGCTCAAAGAATGCAGCTTAAAAGTGTGTTCCCCACAGAGAGAGGGGGCTAAGCCATGGCAGGCATCCCCTGGCCTCTCCCTGCTGTAGCTGGACTGTGCAGTTATGCTGAGGCTTGAGGAGAAGCTCTGCAGATCCCTCCTGAGGGCACTCAAGAGCTGAGGATCCTCTCCCAGCCAATGCAAAGGCATCAGGACAGCAGAGCACAAGGGATGGAAACAGCCTCCATACAGCTTACAGTCCTTTGAGGTCTGCTCCATCCTCTGCCCCAGCAGCCCAGGGACCACTCAGACACCTCTGGGAAACAAAAACCAGGACATGGCAGTGTCCACAGGGGAGCAGACCTGGCCAGACAATGACAGCTTGAGCTGAAGGAAGCCCCTGATTTCTGTGTTAACAGAGCTGAATCCTTAGGGCTGCTCAGAGCAGTAGAAACAAGGATCAGCCACAGTCCTGGGCAAAGCTTGTGTCTGCAGAGTGCCTGGACCACACAGGTTCCTCCTCACAGGGAGAGAAAAGTCAAATTGTTCCTGCTCTGGGACAAGCACCTGGCTCCCTCCAGCAGGCTGGGCAGCAGCAGGAACACGCACATAGAAATGAAGAGGGTGCCTGAGGACCTCTCCACACCAGGCCAGTCTCACATGCATTTTTCTTAACTCTCAACCTCTGTAATTATGATCCCAAGACTTTCCCCATGAGAAGGCAGCTGCTACCTGTGACGGGTGAGTTGGGAGCAGAATGCATCAGGACCTGATGCAACAGCAGCCACAAGCACAGCTTCTCAGTTCCAGAAGCCTGTGGTTCCCCCCCGATTGTGTTTGGAAGATTTTTTTGGGGAACTGTTGGCTGATGGAACCGAATTCAATGAAACAAGAAGTTGAAATAATCCCAGGCAACTTCCAGAGGGCAGGGGATGAGTGTGAATCAGTCCCAAACAGGATTGGCATCCTATAATGGAAAACACTGGCTATGGAGAGACAGCTGGGATGAAACCATGGGTGCTACCACAGGGGAGATCCTCAAACTCATGAATCCTTTAAACACTGCCTGGTAGCAGTAGAGACCTGCTCTCTGTTAACAGGACACATGAAACTGGAAAGCAACAAGGGGAAAGACCCTTGTGAGGGCAGAGCTGAATGCAAGGGCTGCTGCACATGCCAGGCTCAGTCTGCTCACACATAACTTATCCCACAGCAGAACCAGCTGGCCCAATTGGAAAGTGGCAGCTTTACTTTATGGTCTGAATAAAGACAGTAGGGAAAAATAATTGAGAGTATTGGATTAGAAATTATTAAGAGGCTGGGAATAAGTTGTGGTGGTTTGTTAACAAGATTTAGGATGTGTTTAATCAGTTGAGTTACCAAACCTTCCTAGACACAGGTTAATGTGGGGGGTGTCTCAAGACTACAAAGGAAACTTTCTCTCCCATATCCTTGTTCCCACATTGACTGAGAGTATTCAAAACCTCCTCTGCACCTCGAGGAAGCAACCGCACTGCCTGAACTCGGGATGTGAAATGACAAGAGCAGCATTTTAAACACCGTCCTTCTGCCTTCCACACTGCACTTGTATCACCCGTATGAGCACAGGAGGCTCAGGAGTGATGAAAGGGGATGAAAGCAGGACCAGCAAGAAGGGTCAGGAGAGGGGGGCACAGAGGGGCCCTGGAGAGGAGAGCATCGGAGGCCACCTGGATTTGCCCCGTCACGCTCCTGCAGAGCCTCACAGGCAAATCCCCCTCTCCAAATCATCCTGCTGCACAGCCTCCTCCTGCCTGCCAGGGCTCCTCTCGACACTGCCTTTGAGAGGGGCTGAAGAAGATCAGACGCACCGAAACTCGCTCAGCTGGAGCCAGCCAGCTCCCTTTTCTTCTTAGGCACAGCCTCTCCCCAACTTCCGTGCCCTTCCACAATTGTTCTTATCTGCGGAGCAGGAGCTGGCTCCGGAGGAACATTACACGGGGCTGCAGCAGGGCAGGACGGCCAGAAGCTGACTGAAGCTTTTCTCCTCTCCCTGCTTTTTCTGCAAAGAACACAGCCGTGTTCTTTGTCAGTGCTGCTCACCCTCATTTTCCCCGGTTGGTTCAGGAGCAGATCGGCCCCTCCTCCCCTTGCCCCTCCCTGCCGGCAGACAGCTTTGATCAGGAGTCCCCCTGCTGACATCCCTGTCTTTCCTCTCCCCTCCCTCCCTCCCTCCACCTTGAGGCCGAAACCCTCGGCGAGGGAGCGATGAGGACTCGGATCGCCTCCCGCACTAATTACAGCACATCTGGCAGGCAGGAGCCGCTGCTGCCCGCCCCGGCCGGGGACACCTGATGCCATTTGTGCACAGCCTGTGGCCACGGATCACAGCAGGCAGCTCCCGGGAGGGCCGAGGTGTGCCAGCACGGCTACTGGCAGCATCTTGCCAAAAGCTGCCTTCGGACCATCAGCACAGCAACCCAGAAAGGAGAGGGCAAGAGATCTGAGAGCCTCCTCCAGTGCCTAAAGGGGCTCCAAGAGAGCTGGAGAAGGATGTTTTGTTATGGGCATGGAGTGACAGGACAAGAGGGAATGGCGTGAAACTGTCAGAGGGCAGGGTTAGATGGGATATTGGGAAGAAATTCTTTCCTGTGAGGGTGAGGAGGTCCTGGCACAGGTGGCCCAGAGAAGCTGTGGCTGCCCCAACCCTGGAAGTGCCAAGTCCAGGTTGGACAGGGCTTAGTGCAACCTGGGATAGTGGAAGCTGTCCCTGCCCGTGGCAGGGTTTGGAACAAGATGGTCTCTAAGGTCCCTTCCAACCCAAACCATTCTTGGATTCTGTGATTCAACCACTATCCCAGCAAGAGCAGCTCCCCGTGTCCTGGGGGATGCTGTGCTCGGTCCCAGCACGGAGCACAGGCTGCTCCAGCGCGGGCAGAGGGATGCCCTGGCAAGCAGAGCTTGCTTGCAGAGGGCAGGAAGGAGGAATCGGGCAGCAAAAGACATTTCTGCGGGACGAAACGAATGGAGCGCTCCGCTTGAGAGCGAGGGCAGCGCGGGCGGCTCCGCAGGCACCTCTCGGTGCCGGGGCCGCCGCGGAGGCTCGGAAAGAATCGCACAGAGCGCCGAGAGAGCTCCGAGCCCCGGGCACGGCGGCAGCAGGGCAGTGCGAGGGGAGGCGGGGCGCGATGGGGCCCGAGGAGCGTCCGGCCCCCATCCCCATCCCCATCCCCATCCCTCCATCCCCATCCCTCCCCCGCCGAGCGGCCGCGCCGCGGGTCGCCGCCCGCCACCCGGCAGGTTGTAAAGTCATTAACTCCCCCAGCCATGCCGGGCCGCGCTCCGCGGGCCCCGCCGCGCCCGCAGCCGCCGCTGGTGGGCCGCCGAGCCGCCTCCTCCTCCGCGGCAGCAGCAGGGCGGCATGGCCGCCGCTCCCCGCCGCCTCCTCCTCCTCTTCCTCCTCCGCGCCGCCGCCCCCCTCGACGATAAGGTAAGCGGCGGCCGCCGAGCCTCCCCCCGCGCCCTCCGTCCCTCCCTCCCTCCTGCCTTCCTTCCCGTCCTCCCTCCCCTCGGGGAGCCGCGGCGGGGCAGGCACGGAGCGGGGTCCGACCCGCGGCCCCTCGCCCTTCCCCGCAGGTTTCAGGTTCCCGTGCTCCGGGATCCCCGCGCTTCCCTCCCGCATTCACGCGCTGCTTGACAAGGGGGTTTCGTCGCCTTTCCCCCAGGCTGACCCCGAGGACCAGGCTTTGCCCGCTTGCCGTGCCTGGCACTAACAAAAGGCTGATGGGGGTGTGAGGATGCACCGAGAGGGTCCCAGCATCACCAGAGGGAGCAGCGCCGTTCCCTGGCTGGGGCTTCGCCCGAAGCTGCCCACCACGTTCATCCCTCCACGTTTGTCCCTAGCAGAAGGTTGGCTCAAGTTTAGGGCTGGAAACAAACAGATTTCCCCCTTCCCTGTCCCCTCCCCGCGCCACCCCGAGCATGACTTTGAGCAGCTGCTTTCCCCACTAACCATGGGGTGCCTGTCCAGGCATCAGAGCCCCGCGCTCACCTCATCTCTTCTCCACAAAGGACCCCTCAACCTGGCCCTCCTCCCATGGCACTTGTTTCACCCCAGCACCGAGACCCCTGTGCCTATCCCGTCTCCTTCCCGAGGCCCAGCCGGGGTGAATCGCCCCCGTTCCCGTGGCAGGGCCGGCAGAAATCCCAACTTCGTGGGGCGCCGGCAGTGCCCCTGCCTCCACGGGTCACTGCCTGCATTGTGCTCCCGTTTCCTCGAGGGGAACCCGGCCGGATTTCTTTGCTGCCTAAGGAATTCTGCTCTGCTAAAGGAAGAGGGTTTTGGGTTGTGTTTCCCACCCCCAGACTCATGGCTGGGATAAAGCAACCCCACATGAGCCATTTTAGACACAGAGAAGACGAGACACTGCAGATTTACTGGGGATAACTCAGGTTTGAGGAGCAACAGTGTCTCCTGTTCTGGGGTTTGTCTTAATTTTGAAGCTCAAGTGTCTCATTCCTACTTAGTTTTTACCTCCCTGCACATCTGCTGCCTGTTCTCTTTACCCTGACCTGCAGGGCTAAGTCAGAAGCTTCAGGCAGAGCAAGCCAGGTCAAGCTAAACAGATGTGAAGTCCTTCATTCAGGACCGACCAGGATGGACTCCTCCATCAACACGTGGGCACAAACCTTGGCTGCTCCATTCTCCCTGCCCCCAGCAGCTGTGTTAGCACAACACCTCAGACAAAGGCATCCCCAGGTGGGAGGAGGGCTCCCCAGGATAAACACACACTAGCTCTGTGTCCAGCTCTGCCCTGTGATTCCCTCGCTCCCCACCGAGCAATCTGATCACAGATGATGCGGTGCTGGTACTGATCGTTGTCAATCTCTGCTGCAAAGCAGCACAAAAAATGCTCATTGGGGAATTCCTCCCGCCCTCCCGTTATCCATATAAAACATTTTATAAAGAGCATCAGAAAACCTCAATCCATAGTTTGGACAAGCAACTTCCGAACTAACTTCCTTCCTAACTGCATTCAATGCCTCCGCAAAACCTGGTGATAGACATGTTCACTCCCTTCTCCTTCTTCACAGTTTTCCATCCTTTCTAGCAGCTTGCCCCAGGATAAAAGCGTTATCCTGCTTGCAGGGAATGACCTGACTTGGACCAAGTGTTTTGTAATGACATGCAGCACTTGCCTGAGAACTTTCTGTCACAGCAGGATTAGGAACAGAACTTGGTAGTTTCTCCACTGACTTCTGTTCATTGGTTTTCTAATTTGCTTTTCACCTGTACCTCATTATATGTCCAGATTTTTGTTACTTATCTGCTGCAATTCCACATCCTTTACAAGGATCCCTTTCCATTTTCCCACAGATTACTGTTCTTCCTGATCCCTTAAAAATTATTCTGCATTGCTTGTTTTACCTCAGGATACCTGCCCCTATGAAAAACTCCTCAGATACCTTGTTTCAGCTTTTCTAGGGAAAATTTGGGTTTGTGTCTGCTTCCAGTATTGAATCTCTCACACAGACTATTTAGTCTACATAAATAGTGTAAAACAATGACAGGATGAGAAATAGCTTTATACAAACCCCACTTCTTTTGTAAAACATCGGGGCACAATTGCAACTGCTATTGTTTTTTCTCAGGGCTCTGGTGGAGTGTATCACCACAGCTTTAGTCAGAGAATGAGATGGGGAACCCAAACCAGGGGCGTTGAACAGGGTCATTCATTCCCAGATAATAATCTGCCATTCATTCCAGGCATTCAGACATCTGAAGCTACTTAGTATTTCAGTAAGTGGTGTGGTTTGCTGTAGAGAGAAGCCCTGTGTGGTGGAAATTTTTTGGTAGAGGACATACAGTTAACGGCCTCAGAAAAGGTCTGGGAAGAATTTATTTCATTTTCTGCTGCTGTTTCGAGTTGTCCTACGCGCTCAGACAGGCTTGAGCAGAACATTTTACGACAGCTACTGTGCCCTTCAGTGGTGGGCCAGCCCTCAAGGCTGCAGAGAGAGCCTTTCCCCCAGCTCCTCTATTAAGGAGGCATGTTTGTGGTCTCTCTTCCCAGACAGCTTTTTTTCCAGGAGCTGGGCTCTAATGAATCTCAAGATTAGGCACAACAATAAGCAACACAGGGGACTGGGCCACCGACACGGTAATTGCAGTTATTCCCAGGTCTCTGGGAAACCCAGTGCAGCTCTGAGCTGATCCAAGGCATGACAGAGAGGCAGTGGAGAATTTATTTTATCCCTTTAAACTTCAGAAAGGCTGCCTGGAAATCCGATAGGATGTCAGGCCAGGCCCACCCTTCTGTGCAGGGCTGAAGCACTTTTTTGCTTGTGGCAGCCTTTGTTTGGCAGGGGGGGAGAGGGGAAGCAGCTGCTGGGCCTTGGCTTGGGCAGAAAGAGCTTTCAGTAGCACTGGCTTGGAGAGTGATGTTCCTTTGATACTGGCAAGTCTGGAGACAGGCATTTTATCCCGGAAAAGTTCCCTGCAGGTTGGGGTTCACTGCTCTGCTCTCCCAGTGAGGGGACGGGAGGGCAGCCCTCCCATGGCCTCCAGCACAGGTGTGGAGGCACAGGAATTCCTTGGTTAGCCTCAGAGAGGAAAAGCTGCAGCTCTCTAACCACCAGGTGCCAAACCACAAGCACCTCGGGGGAAATTCTTGTGGGGAGCACCTGGCTGAGCTGGAATATGGTGTGTCTTTTCTAGGGATGGAAATTCTCACCACCTAAGGAATCATATCTCCTTTAGGCAGAGCTCTTGGCCAAACAAGCAGAACCAGCCTTATAAAGACTGGAGCCATGTGCATCTCCTGTGCTCTGATGTTTCTAGCCTGCTCCTTTTCCATGATTCTGCAGCAGAGTGTACATTAGAGCAGCTCCAGCATCTCCCATAACCAGGACAGTGCAAAAGAGTTCAAAATTCAGCCCCTTTTATTTCTTCCTCTGTGAGGAGTAGGTGGGTAGGGGGATTCATTTGTCCAGAATTCACTCTTGGGATTTGTTGAGAGGCTTGGGAAACTGAAGCTGGGAGTTAATCTAATCTGGAGTCTGTCCCACAGTCCTTAATTTATTATCTAGACTTTTGGAAAATGCATATATCTTCAATTAAAAACAAGAACAATTCGTGTGTCGTGGTCAATGCAGACTTATTTCTGCCAATACAATAAATTCAGCAAATAAATTCAGAGACTGGAACCAGCTGCCCCAGTTCTAAGTACCTGAAATTCCCACTCCTAGTCCAGGCCTAGGACTTGGATGCAGTCATGCCATAAGGGATATGGCCAAGGGGACAGCTCAGCATTGTCCTTGCTTACACAAGAAAATAAATGCTCCAAGGGAAGGTCTGGCAAGGGAGCTTGGTCATGGGAAACCTGAGAGCCAAATCAATCTGCTTAAAAAGTGATTGATTCCTCCAGCACAGAGAGGAAGCAGGAGCAGGGATTATGGATATGGGGGAACACATTCTGATAAAAGAACAAATCTCCCTGACTAGCATCTTTCAATAAATCTTCATCCTGTCAGTGAGGTGCAGTGCAGAGATGTGTCCTATCCTATTTCTCACAGAAAGAACCTCACAAAGGCAGGGATGCTGATCTCCCCCAAACCTCGGCTGTGCCCCCACATCCCTGATCTCTTTGCACCCAGGCAGAACACCCCAAGAGCAGGAAGCCTGAAAAGGAGCCTGCAGCTTCTCACCATCCCGAATACACAAACCCTGCTTTGTATCTGGGGTAGAAAAACAGAGCAGACTATTTCACTTCACCTGTTCTCCTTCTGCCCCTTCTAAACTGTTGGGATCACAAGATCCTCAGGGCAGGACTACCTTGTAGGTTACAGCTACACATGTTTTTATTGCCATTTGGGGAGAAGCTGTGCAAATATTGCAGCCTTTGGTCCATGTGCCTCATGGAAGGGGTAAGACACCAGCTTTGGTTTTTCCTCCCATTCTATGGGAGAATCAATTTTGTGCTGAGCTCTCGACTCAGACACCAGATAAATCATTGGAATTCTCCTTCCTGACAGCTGTGAAGAGCTCTTGCACCCCAGCCTTGAAATATGTGTCACAAAGAAACATAGGAGTGGTCATTGAAAGATTTTAGCTGAAAATCCCTTACAATGAGAGACTTTTGGTTTATTTCCTTTGTAAATGTGGAAGCTGCATAGTCAGAATTTCCATTTACAGTCTGATAATACACAGTTCTCATAGGAATACAAAGTTCTCATAGGAATACAAAGTTCTCATAGGAAATTGCTTAAGATGATAGTCTGGAAGAACAGAAAAATATATTTTTGAAAACATGTCTATTTTAATTTCGATCTCCTAATGAGCAGCTCAGCTGCTGGCCACAGCATTTGGTCCCTGTCAGCTCCAGACAGAGCACTGAAGTACAACAAAGAGTTTTGTTGTCTTGTTTTTGAAATGAACTATTGCAATCACTGGACAGCAAAGCATCAGGTAACATGGTGCTTTTTTTTTTTTTTTTTGCAGCAGAGTTGGTCATCAGAAAGAGGCACTATGCACATTTCAACCATTTAAGGTACAACTTAAAACCATTTGCATAAACCAGCTGCATTCCCTCTGCCCAGAGGCTGTTCTGTTGGCAGGCACTGAGGAAGCACAAGTTCTCAGGCAGGAATCACATGACAAAATGAAGAGCACTATGGCTTTATTACACCGTGAAAGAGCATAAAGCCAAGAGACAGCCCAAGTAGTGAGCAGAGCACATTTAGTGATGAGCAAACCCTGCAGAGTTTTCTCTCCCATCCATCAGTTCTGCTTTGCAGAGGGTTGTTTACAACAAGACCAACTAAAACCAGCATGTTTTGCTAACAGTAGCACTGACACAACTTCCCTGAGCCCTTGCTTTAAGAAAGCACACTTCACAGACACACACAGAGTATTCCTTTTTGTCCATTAATATTTAAACACTTGGCATTTTAGCTGGATAAATCCCTTCCAGTCACTGTCCTGTGTTAAACTCAGGGCTGCATTCAACGCTACTCACAGCTGTGTTTCACTAAACAGCAGATTAGCTCTTGCACAGGCAAGTTTGCCAAAGTCCCTGGGAGCTTTTAGACCATCAGACACTAAACAGGAAAATACTGCCAGGAAAGAAAACCCAACTAAACCATGGAATTGCTTACCTGCTGGGAATTGTGGAGGTACAGCCAACAGCAGCCTACTACAAGGACCCTGCTGGGGCCAGAGGAGCTCAGGTTTGCCAAATTTAAAGGCTGAGACCCAGCAAGGTGTGCTGGGAGAGGGAGCATTCCTCCTCTGAACATGGGTTTGTGAGGAGAGGCTCTGGTTCAGAAGCTCTCTTGAAAATTATTGGGGGGTGAGGAACCTGGATCTGAACTGCTTTAGTCACAAAGGGAAGGTTATTCATGGAAATGCAGCTCTGAGGATTGACACCTGTGTACTCCAAGCTTCTCTGCAAGGCCAAGAACTGCAGCTCTTCCTCTTCTCTCCTGAGCCAGGCTGGGAGCGATGCTGTGGGGCCAGGCTGCAGCTGCTGTTACTGCCACACATGTCCAGCCCTACAGCCCTTCTCCATCCCATGAGAACCCGAGGCATCCTGCTTCCCATGCAGAACTCAGTCTTGGAGGGAAGTTTTAATTTTGAGATCCTGGTGTGGCCCTACAGGACTCAGACCCTGGCACGTTTGTCCCACTGCTGGGTCTTTAGGAGGCATCCAGGTGACAGGACAGCTGCCTTTGGTGGCGAGGAGCCAGGTTCTCCAGCTAACAATGCTCTGTTTCTGTCAGGACAGTAGTGAGGCAGCAGATGGAGCTGGCACCTGGGATGAAGAAGTCACCAAGTGGTGGGGAGAGTGGAGCTCCTGGTCCACCTGCTCCCGGTCCTGCGGAGGGGGTGTCATGTCCCGGGAGAGGCACTGCTTGAGACAGAGGTGAGCTGTGGCCCAGCCTGAGCCTGTGGTCAGGGCAATGGGGTGCCCCACACGTGTGTTTTGGGGCTGAACCTCCTGGTTTTGCAGGGTCAGCCGTTCCCTCATCTATGGCCTCCGGGGAAGGAAGGCCTTGTTGTCTGTGGGCAGTGGTGGGGAATGGTGATAGGAGAAGCACGCTGCAGTTGGCAGGTGACAGATTCCCTGAACATGTCATCCACTCAGTGACTTATCCTATGGAGAGCAAGGGGTTGGTCCTCTCTTGAGGTCCTGAAGATGACAGGGTTATGAGCTGGCTCTGCTCCTCTTCTCCTTTCCCTCACAAACCTTCACTGCCATTGGCTGCTCTGACTAGCCCAGCCCTGATTTGTGGCCAGTTCCTGTGCTCAGGATGTGGGCACATACTGCCAGGCACCTTATGGGGACTTGATTTACTCCTGGCAGCAGCCAGCTCAGCCACATCTCAGCAATTTCCCCTCTTTATTCCCTGCAGAGCTGGCAAGTTTTTTCCCCTTTGTCATTTATCTGGCTGTCACCTGACAGCATCTGCATTTGTCCCCTACAGCTGTTACAGTCCTGGGATCAGTCGGATTGGGTCTGTGGGAGTGGGGAGAGCAGGGGAACTGCAGCTGCCTGAAATTCTGCTCTACTCTCTGGGCTACCTTGCCACCAATTCCCCCTCCTCCTCCTCCTCCAGCAGCTCTGTAACCTGCTGCTCCAGGCTGGTGGGATGTTAATGAGAGCAGGCATCCTGCAGCACAGCTTCCCCTTCTGCATGAATGCACTCCTGAGCAGAGCAAGCTCTGACCAGGGCCCCCGACCTGCCCTCCTTCCTGCAGCAGAAAGCTTCTTTTTGCTGAGCTGGTTGACAGCATGGTGAAGGTCCAGATGTGCTGTCAGACCTTCCCTCTGGCTGTGCCCCCCGTGGGTGTCTGCTGCTGCTGCTCCTCTGCTCCAGCACCCTTGGAAAGCAGTGGAGAACAGCACGGCGAGGGAGCCTGGGGCTGTCCTGCACCCCTACAGCCAGGGCAGCCCTTCTGCCCTTTGCCTGCTTCCAGTAGAGGGATTTTTCTCTCCATTTGACGCCAGCTCTGCCCTTACTCCACAGCTGGGGAGGGAAGGGTTTGCTGTGGTGTTTTAGTCCAGGGATCAAATCTGAATTGAAAAAAGAGAAATCCCAGCCCAAAAGTTTCTGCACTTTAAGGTGAACAGCTTAAGTGAGAGCCAGGTATGGCCACAAAGCAATTTTTGCCTGAGTCTGCAGGAAGCCTCTGCTTCTGAAAGGCACGGTACTTTAGAAGTCTTACTGCAAATTTAGGCTCTGCCTGTGTCATGTAAATCATTGCTCTGGAGACACAGCTGCAGTACCTCCAGCCAGGCCATCCTGAATATGCTTATGTTCTTTTTATCCTCAGTTCTTTTTTTATGTTCTTTTTATCCTCAGTTCCCAGTGCTGTTGACACATTGTCTGCTGCAGATCTTTACACATTGCCTAAATTATTTTGCAGATCATCACTGTGTTGCCTTTACCTGTGGTCTCAGCCACTCTCCATACATCTTCATAGCTTTCAAGATTTTTTTCTGTCTTTGCATCAGCCCAGGATCTCCCGAATAGCTCATGTTGGCCAGAGTGAAAGATTCAAGTGTTGAGAAATTACTATGGTTTTAGCTCATCACCTGTACCAAGCCTTCTCTGATAATCTGTTGGGGTGGCCAGTCCCCCTGACAGGCACTACCTCTCTGCCCTTTCGGAGCTCAGAGGTGAAGGGACACAGGGGTGCCAATACTGCAATTGCTCCCTGTCTGCTCAGCCTACCCCAAAACAAGAACAGCCTAAAATCACAGCCCACCTAAAAGCACTGAAGATGTGTTTCAGAGGAGATGTTGGCCAGTCTAGACCCAGAAAGCTCTGCTCTGATGAAACACCTGCCTTGTTTCTCTCACTTAAGTCAGGCCTGACTCCTGTGTCATCCTCAGTACCTGGGTACTTCACAGACCTCCAGCTCACGTCTGGAAACTTCTGCTTTTCAGGCTCCAGATGCCTCAGGGAACAAATAGCACCATGTGTGTTGGTCAAGCCAAGCACTACCAACTGTGCCAGCAGCAGGTGAGAACCACTTCCAATTCTGCCTGGTCCTTACTGGGGGGTGTGGGACTCAGTGGGTCCTACTTGGAGCTGCAAAATCACCAGCACTGGGGGTGGGACTGGTCCCTCAGAGGATGGAGACAAGGATATGATCCTCTCCTGGGGTGGATGGTGTGCCCAGGATGTGGGAGATGGGCTCTATTCTTTGGGACTGGGAGATGGGACAAAAGGATGTAAAAGCATATTTGCTGTGGGGTGAGGGGAGGGGTGAACTTTTTCCAGCTTTTCCCCTTACTGTTTTTCCCATTGCTGGAAGGAATTTTTGCAGGGCTGTTAAACGCAGCTGTTTGAGAGGCCCTGGGCAATGAAGGCCTGGCCTTTCTGCCTCTCTTAGGGGACCTCCAAGTCCATCACCAATTCCTTCCAGGGTGGACAGGGCATTTTCATCCTGCAAGGATGGAGCAGGGACAAGCAGCTGTCACAAGAATGGCTGTGAGATAAGGAGATTTTTGATTGCATTTATTCCCTCCATAGCCCTGCCCAGCCAACACAGCAAGCTTCAAACAGCAGCAGTGCTCCAGTTTCAATGCCAAAGCCTTTGGGAAGCGCTATTACCACTGGATGCCCCTCTATCCAGGTGGGTTTTCACAACTTCACACAGAAAAACACCCACAGGATCTTCTTGGGCACAGAAAAGTAAAGTCCTAGGGGACAAGGGATGGATGCTCCTGGCTGCTCTGTGTTGCTCTGAACAGGATGCTGATCCATTTCCTACACATTGACTTCACATGGGTGTCCAGTTGTCCCTTGAGGCCCAGACTGAGTTCACCTAAGATATTACCCTGTTTCTGGACTCACCTGTTTTTCCATTAGCTGCCAAGGGGACACGGACATCTGCACCTGCAGCTGCTCAGGTGAACAGGGCAGAGCGGGCCACAAGCCCACACAGTCTGTGCCCCTCTTACAGCCCTTTTTTTGCTCTTGTGCATTTATGTGTGGCCTGGCATCTGCTGATGTACATTCCCATGTTGGGCACAGTGATGGCACTACAAGGGCATGGCAACGAAGAGGGTTTGCCAGCAGGAAGTATTTCTGCTGGGCATGGTCCCCAGTGCAGCCTCACACCGTGACCCCTTCGCTGTTGTAAAGTCCGTGGCCCTGGGGTGTCATCGCGAGTAGCAGGAACATCCAAGGTGACATCAAACCATCAGCAGGGACAAGGGGAAGGTCCCCTTCCTCCCTGCCCATCTCTGGGCACCTTGAGCTGCCTGGTGACCCTGTGCTCTGTCCCTGCAGATGACTACACCAGCATCTCCAACAAGCCGTGTGACCTCCAGTGCACCACCCAGAGTGGAGAGAGGCAGCTGATGGCCCAAGCACAGGATGGCACCTCCTGCAAGGACAGGACCTATCAAGGGGTCTGCATCGATGGGAAGTGTGAGGTGAGGCCCTGGAGGAAGCAGTAGAGAAACTGGGATTTTAATTGCATGGCTGGACCTCCTGGTCATCGCAAAGCCAAGGGGTCCCAGCAAGGAATTGAAACAGAGGCCTTGCATTGGATGAATTCATTACTACCCACCCAGGACCTCCCTAGAAGAGCACACAGGGAAAGACCCTGTGGAGATAAGCTGGCCCCAGGAAACCCTGTCTTGTTTTGTGCTTTGCAGCCAGTTGGGTGCGATGGGAGCCTGTACTCGCCCCGGACCATGGACAGATGCAGGGTGTGTGGAGGGGACGGCAGCACTTGCCACCGTGTCTCGGGCACCTTCCGAAAGGCAATCTCACAGATAGGTACTCCCTGCTACCAGTCTGGAGACTTCACCTGCTACTTCTTACCACCAGCTGGCACGGAGGGGAACTGGCTTGAACGTGGGTAGGCGCTTTCCCAGCTGCTTGGTGGAAAGAGTTGAGGAGTGCCACCACCCCTGCTTAAACGCCTGTGTTTTGTCCTTCTCACTTAATCATCAGAGGAGATTGGTTTGATCTGCTCTATATTAGGCTGGTAAGGTTTCCCTTCACCTGTCCAAAATAGGAAGCAGCTGGGGATCTATTTGTTCCTATTGATTTTGGCATCTTGCCCACCTCAGATGATATGAAGAGATCAATGAATCTTCTTTTATTTGTGCTACGTGTTCATTTGAAACTTAAGCTATGATGAGGGTCACAGCATTTTTTCAACCTGCATTTAATCTCCTGCTTTCCCCAGTCCCGTGGCTGGCACAGTTGAGGGACAGTCCCCTCTGAAACCAGGCTGAGGTTCCCTGCAGCCTGGTGGCCCAGTCCTCCAGCCCCAGTAGGAATGGACTATGGTATGCTCATTAGTAATTAATGAACTGTGGTTTGAGGATGTTTTGGAACAATATTTCACACTGTTGTCGTTTCACTAGTTTACCTCACTCCCTAGAAACAGCAGCCTAGAAAAGCACTCAGGCCCCTTTCCAGGGCAGGGGTAATGGTCTTACCCCCTGTAGCAGTGTGGGTACAGTTCTGGCCTCCCATTCCAGCTCTCATAATATCTTACAGAACAGACAGGATCTCCGTTTCCAGTGGGAAAGACAAAACTGCCAAACCATGCAACTTTTAAAGCCTCTTATTTCCTCTCCCTTTAAAGGTCAATTTTTATCGTACTCCTGAGACAAATTCCATGGAGTCAGGAGCTGAGGGGACCTATGGTCTTTTTCCACCCTCTGTTCAGCATCAGCCCTGATCACTACCAAGCTTTTTTTCTGTGCTCTCGCCAGAAAGAGTGCGAAAGCACATTCATCCACACCCCCAAAGCCAGACTGTTTCATTGTGCAGTTCCCTCCCGACTCCAAACCCAGCAGTGCTCAGATTGACATCCGTAATGGTGATCTGTTAATGGGATTTCAGAGGAGATCTGGGATGAGAGCTCACAGACTGGTGCAATGTGCATTTAGGTCCTTGGCAACCTGCTCCTGAAGGGCAGTGCTGTCTCCCTGCAAACACACTTGTCCCATGAGCTGCTTTTCCCACCCAGACATTTTTATTCTGCCCTTGGGGTCTCCTCATGCTCTGTTCTGTTCCTCAGGTTACGTGTTCATCACCAACATCCCTGCTGGTGCCACAGACATCCTCATCATTGAGCGCAGGAAAACAGAAAACATCCTGGGTGAGCAGAGGAGCTCGATGGCTGTAGAGACCCCAGTTCAGCTGCCTGGGAAGTGGGAGGAGGCTCTGTGCACGCCCACCTATGCTGTGAGAGAGCTACTGAGAGCATTTCCTCCAGGGTAGCTACGTGGGTGCTTCATCTCTCCAAAAACCAAGGCTACCACATCTCCAGTGCCAGGAGAGACATTTGGAACCTGTTTTCTATGGGCAGGGCCTGGGCCTGGGGTTCTATTTCTGCTGGGCTTTCCTCATTTGTGGGCTCTTTGCTCTTCTCAGTGCCAGAGGTCTGCAGAATGTCCTATTTGTCTGTTTTCTCTCTCTTTGAAGCACTTGCAGATGAATCCGGGCATTTCTTCTTCAACGGCAACTCTGCCATTGACAACCCTCAGAACTTCAGGGTGGCTGGCACCGTCTTCAAGTACCGGCGGCCCTCGAGCCTGAACTCGGATGGGCTGGAGTATATCATAGCTCATGGGCCCACTAACCAGTCTCTGAATGCCATGGTATGTGAGGAACCAGCTTTAGGCTTTCCTGTCTTGCCTGCATCCCTCAGATAACAGGACTATAACCTGGTTCCCAAGCCAAACCTGAGTGTAGGTGGGTTGAGGAAGCCAGACAGGTGGCTGGGGGCTTTCCTTTTGGATTTATGAGGATGCTGTCTTCTCTTAATGCCCATCACCAAACAGATGTGGCTAGAAAAGGCTTTTGGAAAATTCATACCCTTAAAATAAAAGCACTTTTGTTTTCTTTCCCCGTTTCCTCCAGTACTATAACTTTAATGGGAAAATGCCTCACATAACTTACGACTACACTGTCCCACGGACACCGCCTCTCCGAACTGCAGCCCCTGCTCTTGCCAGGCCTCTCTATCACCACATACCAGTGACCAGCCAGAGCCAGCCCATTCCAGCCAACTCCAGAGCTGCTCAGACAGACTTCAATGCCACGTGGCTCTCCCTGTCACCAGATGACACCAATGAACAGCTTCCTCTAAGGGAAGGGCAAGAAGATTTAGACTTTGGTCCCCCGCACTTCTTCCAGACCAACTCTACCAGTCAGACCCGGGACTGGGAACAAAATGAAGAGAAGAAGTACGACTTTCAGATCAGACAGGTCTACCATGCAAACACAGCAGGAGAGGAAGAGGAAGCAGCAGCAGTTGGTGAAGAAACAGAGTTGGGTTGGTTGCTTTGTTCTTCCTTCCCCCATTTTATTGACTGGAAGCAGACATTCTGCAGTGGCTTTAGCATCAGGGTGAACAAGAGGGAAGGATGGTAAATAGTGGGGTGGAGACTGTCAAGGGAGCAGCAAGAGCCAGTAGCTCTGTGAGGGAAGGGGAGGCTGCGAGAGGGAGGCCACAGTGAGGAGATGTTAGGTCATAGGTTGGACTTGATGATCTCAAAGGTCTTTCCCAGCCTGGTTCATTCTGTGGTTCTGTGATCCTGTAACATGTGTTAGACAGGGCAGTGACAGCAACAGGTCCTAGCAAAGATCCAGTGATCATCAGGGGACAAGTCAAATCCGAGATCGATCTGGGAGAGACATACAACAGTTCAGGAACAAAGAACACGTGCAACATTGCGCAGCCTAGGACTGAAGGTCCAGACTGGAACTTAAATGGGGCTCCAGAGCAGTGGGCAGACAGAGTGAGGGGTTGGCCAGGGTAACTAAAACCTGCTGATGCTCCCTGGTAGAAACTTTTGATTTTTAAGCTGAACACTGAATGTTTTTTGCCTTGTTAAATGCCACACGCTGAAGTACAAGCCATCCCATATAGTTAAAACACGTATTTTAATTCCAGCTCTCAGGTTCAACCAAATCTCCATCAGCACAGCTGTGCCCTACAGCATGAGGAGACCCGAGCTGTCGGAGAACAGCCATGTGACATCCTCCAGGCTCCGTCTCTTCAGGCGCCTCTGTCACCGAGGCCCTCACAACACTGCCTTTTGCAGGGAGCTGCAGCCCCTGGCAGCCAGGCTGGCCCCCAGGAACTCCACGGCCGGGCTCTGGCCCCGCTGGCCACAAGGCCTCCACAGAGCCCTGGCTCGCAAGAACTCGCTGGAGGACTTGAAGGTGGAGGTGTTTGCTGGGAGTCAGGGGGAAACAGCTAACAACAGCATGATGGCATCTGTGGAGAGCCCTCTGCTCAGGGCCAGCCCGACCGCCGACATCAGCCAGGCAGAGCCTCTGCAAGCCCCTGGCACTGAAAGGTGGGCCCTGATTTCCTGGGCAAAACAGAGCATGGTTGGCTGGGGAGGGAGGGCCAAGCCAGTCCCCTGCTGTCCTTGATGTCCCCATTCACCAGTGTCTATCCATGGAAGCTGCTGTAGGTGCATCCTGGACTGGTTGTTACAACCGGCCTGACACGGAGCTCCTGGAACATATGTGAGGGTCCATTTAAATGGGTGCTGAAGGACCTGGTGTGGCCTGTAAACAAGGCCAGGAATCCATAGCATGTCACTTATACACATATACCATCATGTCACAGCCCTCCTGTCCCATTCCTCTGGGCACATAAGCTTCTGAAGCTTCTGTAAACATCTGGCAGGAGACTGAGGACCAACTTTTAAATATTTCTGGCGAGCCACATATGAAGTCTCCCCACCACATTATATGATATGAGGGGACCTTGCTTGAGCTTCCCTTTCCAACTCAAATCATGCCTCGAGGCGAGGTAGAAGCTGAGGCTGAGGGCACCCCCGTGGCTGGCAAACCACGATATATACACAAGACTCACTATGAACGATGCTTCCGCCTAGCTAGTTGAATCTGGGAGGTGGATCAAGGCTTTGCACTCTCTGTTCATCAGTGGTCTGACTTGCCCAAGGTGAGGGAAAATGGAAAGCAGAAACACTGGCTTTCTTTCCATCTTCAAAGACAGCAAGGAGGAATTTCCCTACATTTCATGTTTGCAGCAATTTTTTTCATTTTTAGCTCACACCACCTCCTTTTTCCACAGCAATGAGTTTGATGTGAGCCCTGTGGGCCATGACGACATCAGCTTGGCTGACATGTATCGGTGGAAAGTCTCAGCTTATGCCCCCTGCAGCTCCACCTGCACTTCAGGTAGGTTTGGCTTAAGGTGACTGATCATGTGAGGTCCTTTTAGGCTGTTGAGGGAGAGAATCCTGGTATTTCTTTATATGACAGGGAGAGTTTCAGATGCAGTGAGCACTCCAGCTATTTAATGCTGGTGGGAGGAGGCTCTTGGCTCTGATGGAGCACGGCTGAGGGTGTTGCTGGCCCAGCAGGTATCAGCACCTCCTATGCCATGTGTGTGCGCTACGATGGAGTGGAGGTGGATGAATCCTACTGTGATGCCCTGACCCGACCAGAACCTACTCACGAATTTTGCACAGGGAGAGACTGCCAGCCTAGGTGAGTGGAAGTGATATCAACTGTCCACAGGGAGATATCTAAGGATAATTTACTGCTCAAGGCATACAGCTGTTTTTGGGCTGAAAGGTATGCTTAAGCTAAGAAGACCTCATATCCCCTTGCAAGCAAAAAGAGGGGAAGAATTTGGGACCTGAACTGCCTGCTAAGGGCAAAGCTGGTTCAAAAGCCAGCACCACATTTACTCAGATGTGATGAGCAGAACCACAGCAGCAGCTGCTAGGTGAGGGTGTGCAGGTACAGCCCTGCCATGCCCCTACATGCCCCTGGTCCCCCTTACCTGGGTGTTCCTTTGTGCTTTCTCTGCTCATGGAGGTGGGAGACCAGCCGGTGGAGCGAGTGCTCCCGGACCTGCGGCGAGGGCTTCCAGTACCGCACCGTGCGCTGCTGGAAGATGCTGGCACCGGGCTTCGACAGCTCTGTCTACGATGACCTCTGTGAGGCAGCAGGGCTGGCCAGGCCCATGGAGAGGAAAGCCTGCAAGAACAAGGCCTGTGGGCCCCAGTGGGAGCTCTCTGAGTGGTCCGAGGTAGGCTTTGCTCCCAGAGCTGAGCAGCCAGGGCTGGGGTGGGGCCTTGAGGAAGGTGGCTGGCAGGTGTTGGGTGCTGAGGAGGCCCCTGGCCGACTGCACCCTGGGGAAACAAGGAGTGCCTTTATCTGCACCTGCCCTGTTCTGGCACTGCTCAGTAGACAAAGCCCAATGCAAAACATTTTTTCTAAGGTCACTTCTAAAGCAGGACAGTGACCAAGTGAAAGCCCTGCCAGCAAGAAGTTTCCTTTTCTGGAGGATCCAAATTGAGGGGCAATTGGGAAACAGTACCACGGAGATATAAAAAAACTGAAAGCCCATTGCAGTCCCTTTGACTGACTGCTCTGGTTGTGGCCCAGTGACCTGGAACAGCAGGTTAGGCATCAACCCATTGATGTGTTGGAGCTCTAGGTCCCAAGACAAATGAGCAGCAAAGATAGGGGCAGACACACATTTTTCTGTCCCTGCTGGGGCTCTTCTCTCCTAGAGCACCAGGAGGCAAACAGGAGGTGGCACAGCCGCTTCCCCACCCTTGTTCTGTGCTCTGAGCGCCGGGGCTGACTCGGTGTGGCCCTTGCAGTGCTCGGCTCGGTGCGGCACGCCGGGGACGATGAAGCGCGAGGTGCGCTGCTCCGTGGAAGCTGCCCTGTGCGATAAGTCCCGCAAGCCCAGTGGCGAGAAGGAGTGCATGGGCCCGCCCTGCGACCGCCGCTGGACCACCTCCGACTGGGGCCCCGTGAGTCCGGGTCTGCTGCGCCCCACGCACCCAGCGCTGGCCTGGAGGGTGGGAGCAGCTGGGCAGATATGCTGCAGATCTCTGTCGGCTCTCTTCTGGCAGAGGCCAGCCTACAGAAACTAAAATAACCTCTGTTTTTGCCTCTCCTTGCTGTATATTTTGGTTAACTGTGAGCTGAGCTGTAGTCAATAATCTGGGAAGCTCATGGCACCTGGAGAATGGAAGCCCATAACTAAATGAATCTCTAAAGCCCCTTGGGATCCAGTGCAACAGTCCCAGTGTCAGGGCTGGACTCTGGACTCAACTCTGCTGGCACCACCAACCCTGATCTCTCCAGTTCCCTGCTTTCTGATGTGTCTAAATGCCTTTTGCTCTCCAAGTGCTCAGGTTCATGTGGTGAGGGGCGCATGAGCCGCTTCGTCGCGTGTCGTAACCTGGAGGGCAAGGTGATCTCCAGCTCGCAGTGTGACCCGGCCACCAAGCCCCTGGCTGTCCACCCGTGTGGAGACAAGAACTGCCCTGCGCACTGGGTGGAGCAGGAGTGGGAGCAGGTAAAGCCAAGCCCAGCCCTGTGTCCTCAGACCTCCTTTCCACCCCATATCCCACAGGATGTGGTGGGAGCTTGGTTCCCTTGGCAGAGCACAGTTGTACAGCATGACCTCCAGACATGGATCTGTATCCTTGTCCCAGCTCCTTTGAGAAAGAGGAAAGGAGTAGTGAATATCCCAGTTTATCCCTGCTGTACCCCATAAAAACCAGTTTGTGGCATTTGCTGCCTTCTCAAGGAGCTCCACGGGAGGGCAGCAATACCTTGAGGAAACTGCTCTCCCACCTGGCTCCTCAGCAGAGCCTTGTTCACTCACCTCCACAGAGGATGTGAGTTCCCACCAGTAAAGAGAAAGTCTGAACAAAACCGGCTCCGTCTCTGATAAGTAACAGCTGGAGGTAAATCTGAACCACAGCCCAGATCCTTGTGCTGAAAGTCACATCCAGACCATAATAGTGTACTTGCTTCAGGGATTACAGGCCAGTGAACATGGTCCAGGTGCTCTGTTCCACCCAACACTCAGTCTCTGCACATCTTTTTACTCTCTTTCTGTTGCTCAAGGCCAAAAGACTTCATGCTTCCCCATACATGCTGATCCAAATCCCAGAGTATCCAAAGAAACACATCAAGTCAGTTGTGAGGCTTGGGCTTTTTCTCTGAAGTCTTGAGCAAAACAGGGATCCATATAGCACTAAAGAAGAAGGTTTCTAGGAAATAAGGGAAGCAGCCAAGCTCTCTTCCCTCCAATCATAGCTAAGCTTCTCTTCTCACTTTGCTCCCTTTATAGCTGCTGACTGCATTCAGCTGAGCCTCCTCCAGCACCAGTAACAAGCACAGGCTGGTTAAACCTGGCAGTTTTGTAGACCTCCCCTGCTCTGACCCTCTGTGTGGGTCACACACAGTCCTGAAGTGCCATTTTCAGCTGTGAAACTCATCAGAGCTCTGAAAGACCAGCTGAGCTCCCCACCTTTGCCCGTGCCAGCTTCTTTGCTGTGTTCTCTCCACTGACAAGCACTGAGTTCTTAGGATGACTAAGGGCGGATGTAAGCCAGTTGTGCTGGTCCTGCTGTGGTGAAAAAGGACTCAAAGCCATGAAATCTCAAACTGGCAACTGCCTGCATGGGCATCAGGGAGCAGATCTTGCCTCCTGCTGCTTTTCCTGGTGGTGTCCTGAGGGAGAGAGTCCTCCCAGCTCAGCCTGCATAGCTCTGGGTTCAGCAGTGCTTGTCTGTGCACATCACCTGCATTGCACCACTTGGGTCCCCTTGGGCCCACACAAAGCTTGGCAGTACTCCAAGATGTAGGTTGCTACATGCGCATGCTATGTGGATTTTTCAGAGCAGAGATACACATAAAATAAGACAGAAGCAGCCTCTTGCAGTCTTTGCTTGGCTGCTCCAGGCGCCCTGTGGTAGCTGCTCTAGAGGCCAGCCAAGGTGAACTCAGCTGAACACTAATTACCAGCATCTGTCCCTGCTCCCTGGGAAATCTGGAGACACTCCCTGCTCCTGTGGCCTGGGCAACACTTCCCTCTGTTAGACTGGTGTTAGCACAGGCATTAAGCATTCCTTCTGAGCAGAATGCCCTCTTGCCTGAAGCTGGAGCATCATTTGTTACCAGGCTGCTCTGTTCCCTCGCAGTGTGACACCAGCTGTGGGCAAGGGATGAAGACCCGGCTAGTGCTGTGCGTGGGCCTGGAGAATGGGCTGTACAGGGAGTACCCTGAGAAACGCTGTGAAACCTCTCCGAAACCTGAGGAACAAGCTGTCTGCTTCAGGAGGCCGTGTTCAACGTGGTTCACCACCTCCTGGTCCCAGGTAGGGCTGGGGGTGGTGAGGAAGGGGCAGGGGAGACCTCATAGCCATGGTTGGGGGAGCAGGATCTGTGCCGAGGCTCTCTGGCAGCCTGCGCTGCCAAGGATTTGCCAAGTCTGGATGGGACCCCAAGTTCTGCTCTGCCAAGGATCTGTCAAGTCTTGATGAGACCCCAAGTTCTGCTCTTCTGCAGAACAGGCAGCAGGATGAGAAATTGGCACACGCTGGCTGGAGAAAATCTTGAAGCATGGGGGTTATTGCCTCAAGAAGAGCATGCACCACACTCCAGGCATGCAGGATACAGCCGTGTCTGCTCCACTGTCTTTCCCTCTTTCCCTTAATAGTATGGGAAGACTGGGGAGCTGTGTCTGGCTTATAGCAGTCATTTTCTCCATTTTCTGTCACAGCATCAACGCTCCAAACAAAAATATTTCTGAGCTGCAGCTAAGAGATGAAAAGCAGACTCTCCCTTGTTCTGCCCCAACCCCAACTCAGGGATGCTTTCCTCCAGAAAAAAAAAAAAAAAAAAAAAAAAAAAAAAAAAAAAAAAAGGGAGAGTAAGTTTGAGATCAGTGTGGCACTTGACCCAAACTTCCTCAAGAACAGGGTTCCAAAGCAGGGACTGGGAGACCTCAGTAGAGCAAAGAACTTGGGAGCTATAGAAAAACAGAAAATGCCTCTCATGCTCTCTCTGCTGTTTCTTGACCCTGACAGTGCAGCAAGACGTGTGGTGCTGGTGTGCGACTGCGGGAGGTGAAGTGCTACCAGGGGGAAGCACTGGCTCAGGGCTGTGACCCCTCTGCCAAACCAGAGGCCAGGCAGACCTGTCAACTCCTGCCATGCCCCACAGAGGCGCCAGGTACGTCTGGGAGGGCAGGGAGGTGGAGGAGCCCTTGGCTTTGTCTGTGATGTCCATGCTGGGGAAGCACATCTCCTTTGTAATCTCTTCTGTGTGTGCTTCTGCTCCCCAGAAGATGCCTGTGAAGACAAAGCGACGGCCAACTGTGTGCTGGTGCTGAAGGTGAAGCTATGCTCACATTGGTACTACAGGAAGGCCTGCTGCTGGTCCTGTCGCCTCAGGTCATCCTGAGTGCTGCCAGGCCCTATTTTCCTTCCAAGTTCAGGGGCAGCAGCCCCCTCAACCCAGACATTCCACTTGAAGCCACCCCACTTGGCCTGGCTGTGGAGCCAGTCCCTGTAGAGCAGCCTGCTTAATGAGGAAGGATTTTTATGACTTAGTCATCACCGTTCCCTCTCCACCGAGAGGGTTTAACACAAGACAAACCATCAGTGCCTAGAAAGCTACTGAGGAGTGAGTTGGGAAAGCCTGTCCCTGCTGTCACCGTCCCTGAGGGCACCAAGGCCAGCCTGCAGCAGGCAGGGACAGCAGCATCCCTCTGCTCTGCCCTGCAGGCTTCCTACTACAAGGGCAACTGCCAAAACACACCGAAAAATTGTGTCACAATAAAGAGATAAACTATGAAACTGTGGATTTGGGATGCATGTGCCTAGGCCAGAGCCAAGGGAGGAGCAGGGGACACAAGAGGAGCAAAAGCAGGAGCAGGAAGGGTGGGGAGGAAAAATCCTTGCACCAGTAGAGCTTCCAGGCAGCACTGGATAAAGCCCTTCTGGTGCTGCCTGCCAAAAGAACAGAAACCACTCCTGGTTTGTATTTCAAAGTCCTCATTTATTTCTGACATTGAATTTGGACCCATAGCTGAGCAACAAAGACAGGGAATAGTAACAGGAGGAATCTGAAGTGGAAAAAAACCTGGGATCCCTGCCCCTACCCCATCCTGTTCTTCCACCAGCTCCCAAACGCTCTAATTATCAGCTGCATCCCCCGTGTTTTCAGCCCTTCCAGACTCACCCATTTCCCTGTAGCTGTGCCAGACCCAGGGTGTGTGTTGTCTGCAAAGCCAACCCTCATCTTGGCCATCTGGCTGCTCTGGAACTGCCTCCCCAGCCTTGGTGCCTCGTTAGCCCACTACAGGTCACACTTCATTTGCTTGTGATGAAGATGACAATGGAGCAGCCTGCCTTCAACCACAAGAGTGACCCACAGAAGTGTGTTACTCCCACCCTCTGGAGGTCGTGGCGCTGCCGTGGCGGTGGAAAGCCTTTTTGTGTGCCAAGAGGTAGAGTTGGATGCCAGGAGCTGCTGTGTCTGTGTGCTGGCTCTGCGCCCGCCAAGGGGACGGCATCACAGGGCCGTCTGGCAGAGACCACGCTGGGACACATTAACTTCTCCTGGCTCCCAGCACGATGAGACCTAGCTGAGAGATGCTCTAGTGGGAAGGAATGAGATTTATCAAGTAAGCCAAGATTTTCTTCCAGTTACAGATCATGTTTTCAGGGAGGAGCACTGGCTAGATGGGAGGCAGTAGGAGCCACAGACCAGAGGGATCCAGAGAGCTTTGCTGCTGGTAACTTTCATCTTCCCTCCTGCCTGCCGTTAAAGTGAGAGGACATTAAAATCTGCTATCGCTATTTGGAGAATGGAAAGAGACTCTAAAAGCGATGCAGCCAGACCGAGTCTCCAGATAATGGAAATGCAATGTCTTTTTGGGCTGGAGGTGGGGGAGATGGTACATAACATTTGCTCAGAAGTGTGTGTAAAACGCAGGCTGGGGCAAGGTGTTTGGTTACAAGGACCATCACCATGTTTTGTGATGTTTTGGCTCCTTTCCTCAGATCAGAAGTGCCAAGGCATGGGCAGGTCCAAGTGTACATCAGCTTTTTGCCAGGTAACGTGTCTCTGTGCTGAGACCTACTTTTTCTGTGTGTGAATGGGGAGGTCAAATCCAAAGCCTTCTGAGCAGTGGGATGGTTTCTAAATTGCAGTGGTGAAAATAAAATCCCACTAACTCATGTTTCTGAGCAGTCCTACCCTATATTGCAAAGGCATGGCAAGGGTTTCCTGCCATTGCCTCCAAGAGCATCTGCAGGGATCATTGCTATCCCTGTCCCTCCTCCCTGCCATGAATGGGAAGTGCTCAGCAGAGCAGTCCTGCACTGGTTGCTATGGAAGTACCTGGGAATGATGGAGATGTCCTTTTGAATGCACTAATTTGATTTATGGAGGAAGAAGAAACTTTCCCACATTGATTTTTGCAGAAAGGCAGAGTCACTGGCTGTCATTGCCGGCTGCAGTGTCTGTGAATCCACGTTCACAACATGTTCAAGACACATTTGGGTCTTGCACCCTCTTCTTCCAGAAGCAAAAGCAGGGGGACCCCAACCACTTGAACATCACTCTCCAGTGGGAGGGCCCTGCAAAGGAGACATGAGCCACTGGGCTCTGCTGCTGCTGTCAAAAGCGAAATCCATCCTAAAGCCAACCTTCCTCTGGCTGTCGGAGCTGTCGGGGTGGGGCTTTGAAAGCTGAAGGTGACCAAAACTGGTTATTTAGGAATTCAATTCTTCCCAAAAGTAAAATCTTGCCATATTAATGGGTCCAAGTTAAAACTGTTCCTAAGAAAGCTTGTGAAGAGTAGAAGAGGTGGGGGCTTTGGCCGCAGAAGAACTGGCCTGTGCCTGTTGGCATGGGTGAGCATTTTTGCAAGGAACTTTGCCTCCCCCGGCAGTGACCTAAATTCATGTCCTGAACTTCTTCAGCACGTGCAAAGACCGAAGCAGGTGGGAGACGGTGCCCTATCTTACACTTGAACACAAAAGCTAACTGCGAGCGGCAACTGATGCAGTACGAGGGGAGCAGGATGACCTGGATCTTCCCTTCTTCACATCCCCATGGCTGAGGAGCGCCGCCATGCCCTGCTGGGCACTGGGATTCACCAGGATGGCAGCTGGCCCTGGATGATTATCCCATTGCTCCATGCGCCAGAGGCAGTGGGCATCACCTCGGCTGGCTGTGTGGGGACACCGAAGGCCTCACTGGGCTCAGGGAGCCGGGGGTAATTAAATTAGGTTGTACTGTACATAGCCCTCGTTAGACAAGTCCCTTTGGGAGAGAGAGTAGATAATAACGACACTTATGATGAGTTCGGAGGTGGCTGGTTCAACGTTGCCCTTTGAGGTCTCACTCACCTTCTGGACTGCGAGGCTTGGCTGGGCGCCTCAGCAGGACCGCGCTGGCCTCAGGCCGGGCTACGGGCTCCTCTCCTCAAAGACAAGTGAAAAGCCCCTTCCCTGGAGCAGGCGCCAGCTGGGGATACCCTGTGCTAGTGGCAATGGTGGCTACACCTCCGTGCTGATGGCCCGCGGGTTCGGGAAGCTGTCGCGGAGGAGGCCGTGACGGCTCACCGTGTAGCTTTGCAGGGAGGCCATGTTGAGGGGCGGCCCCATCTCCTTGTAGCACGCGGGGGTGTAGGTGACCCTCTCACCCCCGTTGCGCACCATGTCGGCAGTCCGGATGTAAAAGGGGGAGCTGTAGGGGGAGCAGGTCGGGCAGAAGGTGTGAGCCCCGTGCTGGTTGAGCTCGCTGGGTGGCGGCACGGGGCTGCCCTGCCCGTCCACCATGCGGGAGCTGCAGGCGTTGCACATGACAAGGTGCGAGTGCGTGGGCATGTCGGGCTCTTCCTCCTCCTCCTCCTCCTCCTCCTCCTCCTCTTCCTCATCACAGTCATTTTTCTTGCAGCAGTAGTACTGCGGGAAAGGGAAGGGGTTGTGTGAGGGGAAGCGGAGCAGCTGGTGGGGCAGCCCTGCCACATCCCCACTCCCCTCATCCCCCTGCCAGAGAAACCCTCCGGGGCCACTCACTGATCTGCTCCATCATTCTTCCTGCATCCTGGGAAGCAGCAGAAGCCAGACAAGACCCGGACCTGAGCGTGCTGCAGGAGGCACCTGCCGGGGAAATCACCCTCATCCCCCTGTGAGGTTTGCAAGGGGAAGCTATTTCATCCTGCCAGCTGAAAACTGCTCCAAGTAAGCGCTGTGCTTTTCATCACACATGCATTGCTGCATGGTACAGACTTCACATTAAGTTTTAAAGAGCAGGAGGTTGTAGCTAGCCGTTGTTGAAAGCCTCCTCGGTTAATTTACAAGGGGAAAAAAAATAATATAAAAATCTCCATCTGGTATTGCAAACCCAGCCAAGCCTGCACCTCAATTAGCAAGTGCTGTAGAGCCTCAAAAGCCTCAGGGCAGTACCCCCCACACCTAGGGGAGGGAAGGACATAACTGCAGCACCTGGGGGGATAGGAGTTTTTTTTGCCATCACAGGCCAAAAAAAGCGATCCAGACCCTTTCTGCAGCAGCACCCTGGCCTAGGGAGCACAGAATCCTAAAATATCCCAAGCTGGAAGGATAGAGTCCCAACTCCTGGCCCTGCACGGGACAGCCCAAAAATCACACCATGTGCCTCAGCGCATTGTCCAAGCACTTTTTAAGCTCTGGGGGGCTTGGGGCTGTGACCACTGCCTTGGGGAGACCGTTCCAGTGCAAGGTGGGGGTGGCAAGGCAGAGGACACTCACCTGTAGCCTACAGTAGCAGAGCACAGCAATGATGCACAGTAGGATCACTGTCGCTAGGATTCCCCCGGTGATAACAACAGTTCCCGCTGTCATCCGACCGATTCTCCATCAAACTCTGGAAGTCAGGGACACAAAACTCACCTTCCCTGGTTTTGTCATCACATCATGGATGTGACCCCCACAAACCATCCCAAAATATTGCATCCTCATTCCCCTCTCCCCAGCTGGAAAAGTATCATCCAATATTATCCTCCTCCTCTTAGTGAGAGGACATCTGAGATGCAGCATCACATCCCTTCACTGTTACTTTTGCTCCAGCTTGGGGTCTTTGTCAAACACCCCACAGCCCACTGGCAAAACCTTACCCTTACTGAGCCAAAAGGGATGATTTCCACCCTCCTGGCAGAAAATCCAATTTCGGTTTCAAAATGCAGGAACAAACCTGGACTTTTCACCAGGCAAAGACAAAGGGGAGCCTCTAAACTCCACAACAGCCTGAGCCCAAAAATTGTACCCCAGCTGCCTGTCAGGCACTAAAAAGGCTAAGCAGCCCCCAGCCCCATCCCCATGCCACGGCACGCAGGGGATACTCACGTTCAGTGACAGAGGCGTTGGACCTAGAAGAAGTGGAGGGAGAGATTAGACATGGCCTAACAGCACTCCTTGCACCTGCCTGCCTTTCCCCATTTCCCAAGAATTTGCCTTGATTTGGGACCTGCTTCATCCCCATGTCATTTTCTTTAATTTGAAGCAGGGAAAAGAGGCATTTCCCAAGCTCTACAGGAACAGGGCACAGGCCTGGCTTAGTCAGCACTTGGCCTTTTCCACTTAGAAATTTATTACAAGGAAGGCGGATGCATCATCGTGCTGATGTTTTAGGTGCCGCTGGGAGAGGAAATCTCTCCTCCATCCTCTCCAGGACAGGCAAGCCCCAGCATCCTCCCCCACCCCATGGACACTTACCCAGAAAAGGACAGGCACGATGTTGCAGTCACGCTGGCCCAGGGCTGGACGGTGGGGTCAGGCAGCACCGCATGGCCACGGGGGGACTCGGCGGCCCTGGGAGGGAGAACAAGGAGAAAAACTCCACTGTCATCTCATCCCCCTTCCCAAAGGGGCTGCCCAGTGTCCCTATCCCCACCAATGCCACCTCTGTCACCACAGTGGGGCTAAATAAATTGGGTTTTTTTTTAGGGAGACTGTCTGGAAAAGTGGGTGCTGCAAAGGTGGGTAAAGCAAACTGCCAGGAAAGGATGATGCCATGCCCCAAATCTGCCATTTCACCAAAACTGAGGACTTGTAGCAAGAGATAGGTGCAGCCATGGCCCCATCACCCCCTGCCCCCCTGGTGATAGCAGCACAGCCGCATTTCATTTCTGGCCCCCACGTCCCTCTGTGCCTCATCCAGAGCAGGGATAATTGATAGGGCCCAAGTGCCAGGCTGTTGCAGCTGAGGAGATCTAATTACCCGCTCACCACACGGCCCTAATTGACGGAGAGAGGTGGCAGCTTCCAGGCGAGACCTTCCCAACTCTGCCCTCGCCCCTGCATGTCCCAGCAGGCACAGTGTGGAACCTTCCTCCCCAAAAATCACCCACCCTCCTCACTCTGCTGTGGCAGTTTGCACATCCTGCCTGACATAAACTGATTTTCAGCTCAATGGGAAGTTCCTGTAGGAAGCCAAAAGGCGAGCACGCACTGGATTTCCTCCTTAAGCCACTCTTACACACAAAACAAAGGAAAAAAAGACCCAAAGAAATCAATATGTCCATAACCCAGCTAATATCGCCATCCATCAGGAGACCCAACACAGAGCTAATAATAGAGATCAACACACTCAGCTCCAGCTCCCTGTTACCAAACTGTACCCTGAACCACTGCCAGGAGTGTGAGGGGACACACAGGGAGCCTTTGGTGCAGTTGTCACCTCCCCAGGTGCCTTCCTTAACAGGGAAAAGGTGACAGTGGGTGGCTGAAAATGGCAAAAGACGGACACGCTGCAAGTTGGGCGGTGATGGATGATGCAGGCAGCTGTTCACATCCAGAAAACTTCATTTCATGGGAGCTGTGATTTGATTTAGAGCTCAGAGAGTAGCATCCAATTAGCCTGAGGATTGGAGTGAGCAGGCAGCCCTGGAGAATGACCCTGGGCAAGGAGGGACTAGCCTTGGGGATCCTTTGGTCACCTCTGAGACCAAAGTGTCTCAGAGGATGGCTGAGCTTCCACATGCTACATCTCTGGTGTTCCCATTTCTGGGAATGCTGGGGTCAGCATTTCACTAGGCCCGCTAAGGAACTGAGCTCTTCCTTATTAAAATAGTGAATGTTAAACAAAGGCAAAAATGAAAATGAAGCACAAGAGAAGTGCTGCCTTTCCTCTTCTCTTTGGAGGAGGTGTTTTTCAAGAGGAGGAAGTTCCTGCCCTTCTTCCCTTCCCCAAACCCAGCCCACCAGCAGCCCAGAAATTCATTTCCTACCACATTTGTGACTATAAAATAGCTTTCTCTAGCCCACAGCTTTCTTCTGCATGGATGAAGAAGGGAATCTAAGGGAATGTAACACCTCCCAGGGAAGGAGAAAGAGCCACAGTCTCAGCAGTAACTGGGGTTTTGGGAATTACAAATTAAGTATGTCCAGAAAGGGGCAGGACAGCTACAGCAGCCTTTTCACATCTCTGCCACCAGGTACCAGCCCATACCCCTTTTCCATCCACCCTTCCCAAACACATTCCCACCTGCTGGGAAAGGAGCATTTTGGGTTCCACTGGCTCAGCTCCACACAGCCCCACCACTCCATCCCAACAAAAGGCCATACATTTTTATGGATCCTGTAAAAGCCTAGGCTGCACTGTGAGCTGAGCAGGATAAGACACAGAGGAGCAGGATAGGACACAGAGGGGGATGCACAAATTCAATTCCCCGAGGCATAGTCCCATTTCTCCTTCTGGCTTAAAAAGGGAGTCGAGAGTTGTTTAAATATTTAAATATCCCAGGTCGAGCAGATGCCTTGGCACTCGCTGCTCACCCGCTCCCGGGCGCCTCGGGAGAGGCAACAACCCATGGGTGGCCGCGGGCACCCTGTGGCACACAAATAATCTGAATAAAACCAGGATTTCTATGAGCAGGGCTGCGTTACCGTACTCCCTGCCTTTCGGGGAATGATCAGAGCGGTGTCACTCTGTCCCCGGCGGGTCGGGGGCGGGCGGAGGGCGGGTCCGTGGCTTTATCGAACTCCTCCGGGCAGGCGGGCAGAGCCGCTTGCTGCAGAGATACATTTTCTTTAATTGATGTTGCCTCACGGCTCAAAGTTAGGGCCTGAAAAATGACTCTGTGAACGAGTGGCATCTCAGGCTTCTATATTTATTCTCCTTCAATGACGTCCATAGCAGATTTGCACGGTTTGCAAGTCGATGGCGAGGTTTTGCCAGCCACCAGCACTCCCAGCCCAGCTGAGATGCTGCCATTGTTTCTCACCCTGGGTGTCCCCGCTGCCTCGAGCTCATCCCTGCCACCCGACAGGGGTCAAGCACTCCCACCAGAGCTCGGGGGCGGGTTTAGGCTGGGGCAGGGCACGGTTATACACCAAAAGCATCATGCCAAACCTTGCCACAAGTCCTGCCCCAGCCCAAGCTCTGCTCTCCTGGTTTTGCTCTGCAGCTCATGGGATAATTCAATGAAATGTCTGCCTGGTAAATTAGACCAGACACTGTCTCACCAGAGTCATCTCCCAGGGCCTAATTGGAAAAAAACAGCATCAGGGGCTGCCTTTTCAAAACAGATTATGGCAGCAGGCAACAGGGCAGCACCCAGGCAGCTGCAACCACATGGACTCAGCCCAGTGAGATTCAGGGGGATCAACCCTCTGCTGCACACCCCCAGCCGTGGGGCAAGATGGGTGCTCAGGCAAGGCTGGGGTCCCCCAAACTCCCTGTGTGTCAGGTGCTCTGTACTGCAAAGCATGAGGGGACAAACCAAGCCACGGGGGAGAGGGGGGCAGAGCCAAGGAGACCCCACCACACAAGCGAGCTGAGCCAAGTGAAATTTTACCCAGAGCAATGGCAATATGGTGGGATACAGCTGGCAGCCCCCAGGAACCTCCCTGTGGTCCCAGAGCTTGCTCCCAGGCTTCCTGTCCAGGTGGCAAACCCCTGGGTCACTGTGAAACCAAATCAGCTGAACCTGCTGCTGGTTCTGCTGGAGTTATACTGGAGTCTGGACCAGTCTGCAGACAGAAATCACAGCAGCAGTTGGGAAAACTTTTATTTCTGCCTGCTGCAGAGAACCCCAAATAAGGTTTTTCCCAGCAGAAAGGGTGTTTCGTTGGACCCATTTTCTTCCCAAGGCTTTTTCCTGCTGTGATGCTTTTGGTGCCTTGAGCCACGTGGGTTTTTTTCCAGCAGTTTTGCTGCAGCCAACACCCTGCTCCCGGCTACCACGAGGGCAGCCAGGTGGCAGAGGTGACACTGTCCCCCAGCTGAGGCTCCAGTGAGTCACAGGCAGTCATCAAAACCAAAACTTGCCCTGCTGCAAGTCTGGCCTTGCTTTCCCTCCACCACTTGGACCAGCTCCTCAAGGCTCCCCACTGTCTCTTCCCAGGCCAGGGATGAGAAAGACAAAATGCCAACAAGGATGTGAAATCAGCTCTTTTCTTGCAAAAGCTTTGTGGAAAAGGTAAGATATTAATCTAAATTTAAAAGAAAATTAAGCACCCTTAATGGTGGAAGGTGCCAGGCAGACCCCAGCTCCCAGGTGGGCAGAAGGGCTGCGCTCCTGCCTTAACACTGTGCTCCTGACCCACTGAGCCCAGGAGATCCCTTCTCCTGGCCATCAAACTCCACCAAAAACCACCTTCTTGCCCACCCAGGTTCACTGCCTCCCACACCACGCCTCATCCTGTCCTGTGGGAGCCCAGGAGAACTTCCCTGCCAAGAGCAATTTGTCTTTACAGCCACAAAGGACCAAGCATCCCCCTCCGATCTCTGTCCAGGTGTGTGAAGCCCTGGCACATCCTGGGACCAGCTGGCACATCTGCATTCCTCTCCCTGGGACACCTCCCAGCACTTCTCAGTGGCAGGTCTTCTTATTCTTCTTCCTTCTACAGGAAAGGCAGCTTTGCAGGCTGGGACGTCTCAGGCATGGATTATCCTGGTATATCGTTACTTGAGCATCTCATCTGCCCTTTATCTCCTTAAGCGACTATTCAAATCCTGTCTTGCCTGCCTGCGTGCATTAACTGCAGCCGTGGATAAGATGGAGGGACACAGAAAGGACTGTCACCCCACCCTGTCCCCAAAAACACACACAGACATCAACCCCGTGGGCTCAGCCAGGGCTACACCTGGATCAAGGCAAGTATCTATATAATTACCACCCCATTTGCAGCTCCTCCTCATTGCAGGGCGGTTTAAAACCCAGGGCAGGAGAACGACAGCTCCCTCCTCATCCCCCCACGCGTCTCCTGCCCGCTGTGTTTGCCCAGCCGGCTCCCAGTCAGCCCAGCTCGGGAGCCAGGGCGGGTGGATGCAGTCCCAGAAAGGGTGGTGAGCAGCCCCGGACACAGGGAAGGCGTCAGACGTGGGCAGCCCACAGCGGGATGCAGGATGGGAATATCCAAACGGCTCATCTCCCGCTGCTGTGCCCAGGGCTCCTCCTGGGCCGGGTCCTGGCAAAAGCCCCGTGTGGCCAAGGCCAGGAGTGTGTGCTGGGGAGCCGCTCCGCCGTGCTCCCAAAATAACCAGGGACAAAACAGGTGGCATGAAGCCAAGCTGCACAGAGAAAGGCTTTTGAGATTATCCTGCGTGTCAGATCCCCACAGGCGCTCTGGAGCCGGCCAGCACCTGGCCAGCATCCCTGCTGTAGGCACCGTCCCTCCCAGCACCCACACACCCCCGTGAGGAGCAGCTGCAGCAGCCGGGAGTGCAGCGAGCCAGGATGCTGGGTGTGTCCCAGGTGAGACTGACCCTTGCCATAAAACTGGAGAATTTCCCCACACACGTGTGCTAAAGGCATGGGACCTTGCCTATGGCCACAGCCTGAGGAGAGCCAGAGCCCAGGCTGGATTCTGCTGTACTGTGGATCCCTGGAGGACACAGACCTGGAGAGCAAGGACTTGGATCCTACTTGCACCCCATGTTGCCCCTGTCACAATGGGTGCTTACAACATCCAGCAAAAGATGTGGATCCTTGTGAGACTGGAAAGGAGCAGGAAAGGTTATTTGCTTCCACCCTGATTCCACCCTTGGTGTTTGCACCTTGCAGTGCTGTGGGTATCCCATGACTGATTTAACCCTGTGGCAAGGCACCAACACAGCACAGGTATTCCCAGCATCAGCCAGCAGTTCCAGCACTCTCCCCAGCAGTGTGATCAGCCAGCCTCCTGCCAAGGATGCGCCACCGTTCATTCCCAGCCCTGGGCAGGTCTCTCCAGCACTCTCATTGCTTCAAGATGAAACCTTTAACTTCTCACACCAGTGGGCTCTTCACATCAGGGCAAAGACATGAAGACCTCAGCCAAATCTCTCCATTCCCTGGGGCTGCAAACACACTCTGTGGATATATGATCTTCTCCCCTTTTGATTGTCTTGCTCCTCCCCCACAGGAAAGTGCATGCTCTGCTCTCCAGTGGGGCTAATTCCACCAGGACTCAGGACACCAAACGCATCTTCATCCCAGGCACAGAGTGGAAGAAGAGGATCAATCCCAGAAGCATTGTTCAGAGAAACCCCACAGAACATCCCCAACAAGATCCAGCCAAGCAGAGCAGTGAGTTTCCCTCCAAAGATTTTTTTCATTAAGCCACTTTCTCAGCAGCTTTCTGTGAAACAACCCCTAGGACAACTTCTCCTCCAAGGCACCACTTCATTGTCACCTTTCTTGCCCTGGACATCGATTCCATCTCACCCTTCCCACCTCATTTCCACCATTCCCATGAAAACTCTTTCCCCAGTTTCCCAGTTCCCACATGGATCTGTCCTTGCTGCCCTATTCCAGTTCCTCCCAGCCTGACACATGAAACACAACTTGTGCAAAACCTTCCCATGTAGCAGCAAGCTCTGCTCCCGAAAGCAAAGCCCAGGGGAAAAGCTCTGGATGAGGCTGGAGCCTCTGTAATCCCATCAGCTGCAGTCCCCCGGCACAGCACACCAGGGCGGATCCATTGTGCCGCGGCGTCACCCAATTTACGTGTTTTGCTAAAATAAAACACAACACAAATTCTCTGTCTCACCCCCTGGGTTTAACCCCTGCCCTCCCGCAACCTGGGGACTGGTGGCTGAAGGAGTGACGGGTGTTTGAAGGGTGCTGCTCCTCAGAGACACGCAGGGGATGTCCCTCTGTGTCCTGCCAGCATCTGCCCTCCTGCCTGCAAGTGTGCCAGCTAGACTGCCACTGTGGAGGGATTCAATTAGCATAGACATCATCAGGGGCAATTACACTGTTTACCAGTTAAGAGAAATTACAGGAGATGAGCCACCACCACCCCTCTTGGCTCAGGAGGTCTTTAAATCCCATTTACATTACAGTTAGGAAAACTATATGGATGCCTATCGGTGAATCACTGCACTTTCCATTTCACATGTTGCTGCTTGCCTCACAATCATCTCCATCCAGCCATGGGGCCAACTAAGATCTCTCCCAGCTGCCTACCAGATCCAGGTAAGGGTTAAACAGGACATGGCCATCAGCATCTCTAACAAACCAAGTACATCTCTGCCCACTTCCAGCTGACCAGATGCCCTTTGGCACCAGGGAACAGGTAGCTCCTCCCAGATTACAGCTCCACCAACAAAAAACCCAACCCTAGGGCTGGTTATAGTTTAATCCCACTCTCACAGTAGCTGCTAATCTGCATGGTGCTTGGGAAATGTCTTTTTTCCAAGGGAAAGGGAGATGGAAGGTGCCAGCCCTGGGAAGGAGGGCACAGGGAAAGGCAGCCTCATCCTCAGCATGATGCAAGACCTGCTGCTCCGACTGTCAGCATCCCCCCTGGCATGTTCACTTGGAGTAGAAACAGAGATTTATTTTAATGACTCATTAAAGCCTAATTGCATTCAGGCAGCAATACAGAGAGAGGAGCCTCCCACGTGCACCAGTACTACAGTCGGGAGGGCTCTCGGAGCATCCCCGAAAGTGCAAGGCAGACAGACTGTCTCTTTTTGGGGCCAGACATCAGGGCCAGCTGCTGGCTCTGGAAGTGTGGCTTTGTGATCGGGATCCAAAAAATAACCCAGAAAACTCTCTGACCTTCTCTTCATTTGCCTCTGTCTGCCCAGTGTGGCAGCTGCCACCAGCTGCTCATCCCTGAACTCCAAGGAGGAGACGTGACTTGCCCAGAGATTGGATGCCCACCTCCGGGGCCTCTAGGTGACCGTTTTCTAGCCTTGGGAATGCAAATGTTTGTAACTTCCCCGTGGGCTTCAAGGACCCCATAGCAGGAGCAGGGTGGGATTTGCACAGGAGCCACTGCACGTCACCATGGCAGAGAGCTGGACATGACACAGGGATGAGCTGCTCCTCCCATCCGGAGGGCACCACAAAGTGGCCATGCTAAAAACCAGCCAGCCTGGAGGGGAGCTAGCCCAAACCCCACCACTGTCAATCCAGGGAATCTGACACCAGCCACGAGGAGCCCACGTACCTCATCCTTCCCAATGGGATGCAGACCCAGTGACAGCCATGCCACCCATGGGAACAGGAGCTTACAGCCACTCTGACCTCCAGAGATTCCCATCCTCAGGACACGTACTGGGAAGCCCCTCCTGCCCTTCTCACCAGAGTGAGTCCACTGACATGGACCTGAGGTTCTCTCCTCCTGGAAAGTTGCCCCATGCAGGGATGGGAAAGCCCTTTCCTGCTCTGCAATTCAGACACCACAGTACCAACAATGATGCTGATGGTGTGCTGTGGGAGGACAGCCCATCTGGAAACAGACACCCCGTGGGATGGGCAGGGTCACCCAGCCACAGCTCTGCTTTCCAAGCCACCAGGAATCCATCTCTCAGAGACTGCCCACCCATGGGGATCCTGGACCACAGTCCCATGGCTGCACACACCAGGGAAAGCTGGGGCCACACATGGCTCTGGGGTCAAACACAGGGCACAGCACCTGACCCAAACCCCACTGTTTGTGGTAAATTCAAGTGGAGTCATTCCAGGATCAGGTCCAGGACTGACTTTTCCATAAAGCTACAGGAAAAGCTCATTTGCTGTTGCTACTCACACTCCTTTCACCCACTGCATCCCAGGCAGAGCAAGGAGGCACAATGCAACTGGGCACAGGCAGGCTGGCCCTGCAGAGCTAAACTCTTTGGTGGATTTCAGACCTTTTTTTTTCTTGTTGATTTATCACACAGCAGGGCTACAGACTCATCCATCACTCAGGATGCTCCACCTCAGCAGCCCCATCAGGCAGGAGCAGGGCCTGCCAGAGTGGTCACGCACGCACTGCCACACTCAACCAGTGAGGAGGAAAACCAAACATGAAGTCTCTAAATGTCTCCTGCAAATGAAGTGTGAAACTCGTTTTCAAGAAAACAAGGGCAACAGAGCCACGATAAATATTTCATCTTGGTGGGAAAGCAGCAATAGGGAAGGTTAGGAGGGCAGAGATGCCAGGAGGGATAGGGGGCAGCAGGGATGGAGGGGGAGAAGTTGGAGGCAAAGTTCCCTTTGTTCCCTGCCCACAGCCTGACCTTATTTCTGTTCGCCACTTGCCCTGGGGGCTATTGGATTTGAGGCATGACCACAAAGCAGCTCCCAGAAAAATAGGAGCATATCTTATGTTCCTGTTTGTGCCCATGGCTAAGTTGGGTGATCCTGCACCAGCTGGGAGCAGCTCAACATTCCACCCTGACTCTTCCCAGCAGACACACACAGCTGCCCAGCTCTCCTGTCTGTCCATGCACCCAAAATGCCCCATGAAAAATGGCTGGAGGATGCTCTGCATTTCTCCACAGAGGAGGGTTTGCCAAGTGGAAAATCCTTCACACCTGATTTGCACCCTGCAAAGGGTGTTTTGGGCTGGAATAGTGCAGGGCTGGGCTGTGTCTCCTAAGCAGGTCTCTGGAGCTGGCTGCCCTCAGGCCTGTGGCCAGGCTGAAATCCAGCAATTTGGAAAGAGATGGACCAGGATTTCACATCCCAGCAGAGATGGTGCTGGAATAGGATCGGACTCACTGATCTGATGTTCAACCTACTGATGCTCTCCCTTCTTGGATTGTCAACAGGTGAAAAAGTCCTTCCCAGGAAAAGCCTTTTCTCCCAGTCCCTGGCAAAGCCCAGGTTAGAGCCCTTTGGATCCTGCAGGAACAAAGCTGAATGCCAACCAGCAGCCCCAGTACACACAGTATCCCTCAAACAGCATCACAGAGAATTCTGAGGCTTAGGGAAGCAAGGGGCAAAGCTGGAGAAGGGGAAAAAAAACAGCTCCAGAAACACAAGCCTCCGTCGGGGTGGAATATTCCACCGCCCCTTAGAAAATCTCTCTGCTGGAGAGACAATCAATAGTACACAAATTAAATACAGCTGAAAAGACTAAATGTTTCCACATGCCCTTTTGGAGGGAATAAAATCCTCCAGGATAACCTTAAGAGAAAACAAAAGCCAGGCAAATAGCTCAAGCACAGGTCTCCTTTAATTACTGCAGCCCAATGAGAGATAAAACAGAGATCCTTCAGATTAAACAAAAGGATTTGATTTCCTCCACTTCAGCAAAGGCAGCCACCATTTCTCGGGGGAGGTTTGGTGGTGAGCTTGGGGATTTGATGGGCTGATGTCCTTGATGAATGGCAAAGTTTTGGGCCCCAGAAGAGGGAGCAGGAGGCTAAGCCCCGGGCTTGGGACTTCCAAAACTTCAAGTGGCTGCAAAGAAGTAGATTTAGAGACAGGAAAACTCTGTCCTACGCGCCCGAGCTGCCATCAGAGTTCACGGGGACTGAACAAACCCAGCACAGCGCTAAGTTGGACCACATAACCCTGAGAAAACGAGTCAGGATCTTGTAAGGCACCACAACCCCGGAGCTTTGCCCAGACGAAGCTGTGGCGCGGGGACTCGGAGCAGCCCCGGGATGCAGGGAGCAGGATGATGCTGGGAGCATCCCACCCGAGCATCCCAGCCCGTTGTGCTCGGCGCCCCCCACCACTCGGGCTTCCCCCTTCCCACCGCAGCCCCAATCCCTGGCAGAGCCTTTCCCTGGCCCCGACGCCCCTGGAGAGCCGCGGAGCGGGGGAGGCGGGCGGCGGGGTGCCCGAGCCCTACCTGTGCGCCCGGGCCGGGCAGGAGCGGGCGGCGGCGGGTCCGTAGCGCGGCGGCGGCGGCTGGGGCGGGGACGGGCCGGGACGGCGGGGGAGGGCCGGAGGAAGAGGAGGAGGGCAAGAGCAATAACAGCGGGAATAATAAATAATAGGAAGAATAATCACCGGAGCGGTGGAGCGGGAGCGCCCAGACGGGTCCGGCCGCGGGGGAGGAGTTTGTCGGGGCCGGAGCTGCCGCCCCCAGCACCGCCCCCAGCCCCACGGTAGGGGAAAGAGGGGGGACACCCACTCAACACACACAAAGCCTAATCCTCTCCCGGGGGAGCACACACTGACAGCACCCTCGAACTCTTGGGTACCTACCCCCGAAGCCAAGCCCTGCAGCAGCCCAGTCACTGTCAAACCTGCAATATCCCCATGCCCAGGTCCTGCAGCACCCCAAAGCCACTCTTGCAGTCCCCTGAGCACCCCCATCCCTAACAGTGTCTCCTGATGTCACCACTGCCTTGGCCCCAGGCTGGGTGTCCAGAGGATCTGGCTTGATCCAGTCACCATGTCCTAGCTACTTGTACTCTGCCTCTGCAAACAGTCAGGAGAAAAACCCATCACACACCACAGGGATGAGCCAGGCCCAGAGGTGGGGATGCCAAGCCTGTCCACCATTTTTCAGACAGAACGACCTCCCCTCCCCACGACTCCCTGTAAAACACATCTCTCTTAGCAGACACTGGCTCCCCAGTGTGAGGCCAGAGGCACTGCTGGCTTTGCTGCAAGCTTGGCCCATTGCTGTGTGCCCCAAGCCCAAGCTGACACTGGAAAGCCACACACACATAAACGTTATTGTCCCCAGTAAGAGTTTCCAGCTGCTGGGAAGCTTTGAAGCTTCAAAGCAAGAGTTTAAGCTGGAGAAGGTACAGCTTGCAGTTGGCATTGCCTATGGAAGCAGAGAGTTGCTCACTGCTGCGAGCTACGATAAAGATAATTGAATCTCATGCCTAGCACCACAAGCTGACCACTGCGAGTGTGAGGATTACCATGCCATTTGAACATGTGTTTGTCTGTTTTGCTCTGATTTTGGTCTCAACAGGGCACAAAAGCCATGGCAAGGCAGTGCAGCTTGGTGGGATCAATACAGAACCTCTGCTACAGCAAGGCAGTCAAACTGTCCTGTGCCTCAGTTTCTAAGGACAAGACACCACTGATACTTTTCCTCCCTGCAGAGCAAGCTATAAAGCTGGGCAGAAAACACCACTCACCTTCTCCTGCATCACCTTGCCGTCTGTCAGGGCATCCTGCTGGGCACAGATTGCTCTCCCTGTTCTTCCAGCCCAGCCGTTGCAGCTGCTCGTTGTGGTGCCAGGAGCCCAACCCGCGGATTCCTCCCTGGGATCCAGCAGCAGAGCTGAGCTGGGAGGAAATGAATGCTCGTTTGGATGTGAAGGGCTCTGTGCCTTTAGCAAAAGGGCAGGATGAATTATGAAATGCAAAGGCCAGATAAGTGGATCCTGCCACAGCGCTTACCCTCTGTGCTGCAGGACCCAAGCGCCTGCTGGCTGTGGGATGCAGGGCTGCTTGGCTCACACAAACACCTGCACTCAGCCCGGCTAGGGACAGCCTGCCTGCTCCCCTGCCGATAGAGGAATCCACATCATCCACTCCAGCACATCAGAGGGCTGGCAAATACAGAGGAGCTCTGAGCAAGAAAAGCGAGCACGCTGAGTATTTCTGCACAGGGTAGGAGAGATGCATTTTCCCGTTAGCTGGGCTTCAGAGCGGCTGGAGGGATGGGAATTAGAGACATCCAGGCGAGCATGGAGGAGGAGGAGGCCAGGAAAAGTGACAAAGTCATTTCCTGGGCTGCTCTGGGCAGGATGCAAGGAGGTGATGACAGCCCAGGATGCAGGAGAGAGCCACTTCTCCCCTCAGTAAGTGCTGCCAGGGCCATGGGAGGCATTAATACAGCTAATTCAGGAACTGACATTTTGCCGTTTCCATGGCTGGACATGGAAAAGAGTTTCTTTGGGCTTAAGGAGTCACTTGGTTTACACAGAGCTGAGATTGCCCAGATCCAGATGATGCTCCTCCACCACCCCCGTGGCTCTGGCCCAAAGCAGGCGGGCACTGCAGGAGATCACAACCAAGCCAATGCGAAGCAGCATCGGTCCAGTGAGCAGGTTATCAGCTCGCCTGATTCCTATGCTGGTCTCATTTTTTTCCCCCTCAAGCTGTCTTTCCTATTGTTGTTACATTATTTTTTAAAGCTATGCATGGGTGACCAAACAGAACAGAGAAGGTGGGATTCCCACTTTATGGTGGCTGGGAAAAGCTCAGAAACAGGAGCGCCAGATGCTCTGCAACGGGGAAGAAAATGAAAGCCAAAGTGTTTGTTTTCAGTCAATGTGGTTTTAAATAAAACACATGGTTTGGGAGGCTCAGAGTGTTTGAGGTTAGCACTACTGGCAAATCAAGCAGCAGTTTGCTTCAAAATACTTGTCAAGTTCTTATTTCAGTTTGTTTTGGGGCAAGAGCAACACAAAGCAACTGCAAAGCATCCTGCCTTGTTGGCATTTTGGGATCAGCTCTGCCAGGGCACCACAAACAGCTCAGCATGCCAGGCCCCAGGTACCCTGGCAATAGAGGGATCATGAGCCTGCCAGACTCTCATCCTCTGCTACCCTCAGATGTTGCAGTACCCACACGTACAATTGACTTTAAACCTTGTAAGTATTGCAGCTAATCCTGTATCAGCACAGGAAGTTCTTATGGGTTTTATAAAATTCCATCTTTCCTGTGCTGGAAAGGATTTCACTGACTAGTTTTAAAACAAAACCATAAAATACTTTTGGTTCCTTCTGGGTTTTTCTCTGTTGTAAAAAAAAATCTAATCTGCCAGACTTCTTGTTCCACACCCTTATTCATGAGGATGAACATTCAGGTAAATAACTCAGTGAATCCTTAATTTAGGTGCTTCTTCCACAATATCTACACATGCAAACCCCATGAGATGCCCAGGTGTGTGCACAGAGCCCCAGCCCTGCTGCAGAGCCCTGCTCCTGGGTGCCCTTGCCTTGGTACACCTCACCCCCCTGCACTCCAGCACATCAATCATTTCCTTCCTGTTCAGGCCAGTATTTCCACTGGCCCAAAATGCTGATGCTGAAGGATGCTCAGGAGCTGAACCCGCAGCTGCTGGCAGGAGAATTTATTTCATTCTGTGCTAGATCTTGCTTTTATTTTCATTTTAGCAGAGCCCAAGGCTGCTGTATCAATCAGAAAAAGTCTGACAGTGCCAAATTCTGTCCTCACCTGCATCTAGCCTGCTCCTCACAGGTTTCAAGCTCTCTAGTTGCCTTGTGCACTCAACATTAGGGTTTCTGGGCTGAAAATGGGGGATTAACACATGGAAAGGTCCTCAGGAGTCAGCCAGAGTGTGTTTCTGCATCTCTGGTTGGGGGATGAGTGTATGCAATAGGTTAGTGTCTCAGCACAATCCTGTGATACCCTCACCCCTCACTGGACCTTCATCCCTCTCATCCCCACCCAGGAGCATATGGCCACAGCCTCCCAAGCCTGCCTGCTCACTGGGGACAGCTCAGGAGAGCTAATGCACAGCTTCCCCCTGCACAGTGCATTTTCCATGCCAGATGTGCATTAATTAGCCATTGTACCCCTCGGTGGGCTCGCTTTGGCCTGCACAAACACTGAAAAACGAGCTCAGCCACCCAAGGAACATTCAGCAGGAGCTGCCCAGCAGCCCCAACATCTCCCTTGTCTGAGGGATGTCCCCATGCTGCAACCCAGGGATCACACATAGCCAGGCACCAGTGTCACAGGAAGGTCTCTGTGTGGCTGCACTCCCCCCCCCCCCCCCAAGTCTGATGTGTTTGGGGGACTGCAGAGACCCCCCATGCCAGTGGGTGGGGGAGAGATGTGCCATGGCACCTGCACACCCACTGAATGGGCAGCTGGTTGTTTTCCCCCAGGAGCTGGTGAAGGGAGGGTGCATTGCCCAAAAAAGAATCTTTCTCCATCACTACAGCTATCTAGCAACTCCAGCCCGGGTGTCAAGGACCAGGGCTCTCCACACTGCACAGGGCAGACAGGGCTGCCCATCCATCTGTGCTGGAGGAGAGACAGAATGAGCCTTGGCTAATATCATTAGCCAAGTGTTGTGCTTTCTCCTTCCCAAAGATAAACATCATGAAAGCTCAGGCTTGAGTATTTTACATCCAGAGCTGCAATGATGTTCCCCCGGGGTGGGGGTTTACAGCTTTGGGTTGTGATTAGGCAGCAGGGTAGTATTAACCCCTCGCACTCCCAGAGCATCAGCCTGGGAGCAAGAGGTGCTTGCCTTCTTCAGGTGGCTCAGTCTTCCCCTCCCACGGGTATGGGAAGAAGCTCGAAAGTCCAGGGGGATCAAGGAACAGGATTTAAAGCTGTGGAGGGTAAATGTGGGTAGCCCATGGGGTACTTTACCTGTGTGCTCCTACACCCTGCCAGGGTGCACTTTACCTTACCTTGAGATAGTTCAGATGTGGGGAAAATATCCCATATTACATTTTGGACTGTTCAGTCTGAAACTAGAATGCTTGCCCTGAGCTGAGTAAACACATCCCTCCAGGTTCATCCTCCCCAGGAGACAGAGAGTGAGCCACACAAAGGGAACAGGCTCCCTCACATGGAGTCTGGGCAAGTCTGGGCTGAAAAAGGAGGAAGGGACAGCACCACCAGCTGCATCCACTGGGACAGCTACAAGAATGATGGTGCCCGTAGAAAACTAGGATAAATTAAAAAAACTGTTGATTTTCACCCTCCTTGCCCAGCACATGTGAGGAGGTAGGGTTTTTCCCAGCCAACACAGGGATCCCATGGGGAAAGTGCTGATGCCCTTTCCATCATTAGTGGATACGGCTCTGGTATGAGACACAGCTTTCCTTTTGCCCACCCACAAACATGAAGCCTAAATATTTGATGGATCTGAACCGCTTTTCCTGGCTCCAGGAAGGAAATGCCCCACCTTGTGAGCAACCTAGGGCTCTCCAGGAAAGAGGTTTTACCCTGCTCCAGTGGTCCCCTGGGTAGGGGAGATGGGCTGCAGGGATGTGATACTCTCATGAGAGCCAGGGATTTCCTCGGTGCATCGATTGCTGAAGGGTCTCTGAGCCTGCCAAGCCACAGCCCTGCTTGTCTTGGCAGAGGCCCATCAATCACTGTGGGCACAGCCAGAGCACTGGGTTGGTAGGGAAAACATGCCCAGTGGGATTTGTGGTTCACGTGGCTCCAAGCAGGGCCAGCAGCAGGCACAGGGAAAAGCCCAGCCCAGCCCCAAAGCGGGAGTTTGGGTGATGCTTAGTGGAGTAGGAAGCACAGACAGAGCAAAAAATTAACTCCTTGCAGCCATGTGTGACCTTACCACACATACACCAACCACCCCTCCAGGCTCATGGAAGCACAAGCTCTGTGGTTTGGCTGGAACATCCTCCCAGGGATCACCCACTGGCCATCCATGTGACAGGGCAGCACGGGGCAAAGCCACAGGGAAGAAGTCAGGTTCATGTACTGGCAAGCTTCAGGAGCCATCAGCGAGGAGCAAGGGGTGCAGTGGTTTTACCCCAACCCCAACCAGCACCCCTAAGCCCCAGCACAGGGTAGGGCTAAGACCTCCACTGGAAGATTTTCTCCCCTCTTTCTTTAGGGAGCAGAGCCCTCTCCAACCTTCCTGGCTGCACAGGAGCCTTCCAAAGTCACACTCTGGCCATAATCAAGACAGCAGTGCCTGCCCAAACCTTGGCACTGGCTGCTCCTAGCCGTGGGCTGACAAGCCTGGCTCTACTCTTCTTCAGCATAGGTGAGAGGGAGATGAGGGAAGATTGAGCCATTACCCCGGTGACCACCCAGACAGCCTCCGGGAGCCTGTATGGCTCTGGCTCTCTGCATTCCCACCTTCCCTGCCCTTCCTCATGTTCTGGTCCTATGTCAGCTCCTTTCGGGGTAACTGCAAGCACATGGGCAGACAGAGCTTCAAAACTGCTGAGAACAAGCCCAGGAGAGCAATGATGAGCCAGGCTGGTCCTAGGACAGCCTCCTGCAGCATTGGAAATCGAGAGAGCTACTCATGGAGCATCGGTGGCCAGGACAGAGATGAGCGACAGCACCTTCCCCTCGCACTGCCGAACTGTTCAGCCCGATTTGTGATGCCGGGAAGGACGCTCAGCCCCAGTTCCTGGCCCATCAGCTTCCCCTGCTCCGCCGCATGCCCGCATGCGGCAGCAGGGGAGGGATGCCCGGCTCTGCACGCAGCCCGGCCACGGCCACACGTGTGCGGCGGCGGCAGCGGGGGGAGGTCGGCCCCCGGTCACCCAAATGCAGCTGGAGCAGCGCGTGGGCTGAGTATGCAGCGCCAGAAGGGTTCCGAGCACCTTCAGTGCCTGGGGAGTGGCTCTCGCCGCCATCCCAGCTCCTCTCCGTCCCGCTCCCAAAGTGGCCAGGCCACCAAAATGAGCTGGTCTCACACTTCTTGCAGCCCCTTCCTATGCCTGGAAGTGCTGGGGAGAGCAGTGGGGGCAGCCACGGCCCCTAAAGCATCCCTGCCTCCCCAGCCCCTGCTCGCTCCAGCGTAGCCCAGACTTGTCCTCATTTCAGGCTGGGCAAACGGCGGCCCAGCCCCAGAGGTAGCGAGATGATGCCAAACCTCCTAATGAAGCTTGACAGCAGTGGGATTAAAAGCACAAGTGAGATCGCAACCCCTCTGCAATCAGCTTCTGCCCTGGAAGAGTTGAATCAGAAAAGAAGACTCCTGGCAGCAGGGAGGGGATGAGGAGCCCGCTCACACAGGGTGAGGGCAGCAGGGGCCAGGGGGAACCTCGTCCATCCCAAGCTCTCTTCACTTGCCCTGCCAACTCATTGTCAGTAGAAAGGAGCCAATCTTCCCTCCTGCAGCAGCACCAGGAAGGAGTTTCACCAGCAGCAGTCCCAATTCAAAGTGGTCCTAAACTTTGGATGTAGAACAGGCCACACCATCTGCCCCCCTTCTTTTTGCTGCCTGCAAGGTCAAAGCATTCCACAAGGAGCTCCCTCCTTTCTCCCTCTCCTTTGAATGCTGTGCTTGGAGTGGTGCCACTGACACTGGAAACAACACCTGAGCAGCTAGGTCCAAGATAGAGAGAAAATAGGAGACCTCACCTGGATGCAAGGGGTGCTCAGGAGGACAACGACAGCCCTGTTTCTGTGGGACAGGGTGTGCATCAATCCTTGCAGCCAGCACCAAGCCCCAGAGGACAGCCCTGGTCCAACCAAAAGGCAGCACTGACCCATTTCCCACCGAGGGATGCTCCAGCAGAATTGCTTTCCCATGTTTCCTTCACATTCCTTCCCACCAGCAGGAATCCCTTGGCATTTCCCCTGAAGCCACCCAAAGGGGCCTTTGCAGAGATGCACTGGTGGCCAGCTTGCATGAGCCATCCCAGGGATGTGTTCCAAAAGGCCAGCAAGGCACAAGCACCGTCCCCATCTCTGCGCATCCGAAATCCAGCAGCCAGAGGCTGCTCTCCTGCCTGGCAGTCATTTTGTCAAAATGCAAGGCAAAACCAGGGCCTTTTGCTGCAAGAAAAAAGGAGCCACTCCAGGGACTGGCAGGAAGAGCTGATGGGTCTTGGCAATGCTTAGGTTGAAAAGTTCCAGCTCCAGACCTTATTTTGCAGTGACCTGTACCAAGATTTGGCTTTTCCCTTTTTCTTGCCAAATGGAAAGAAAAAGAAAGCCTTCCAGGTCAGAGGAAATAAAAGCATTTACTTGTGGGTCAAGTGAAACAATCTGATGCAGGGTTGAATGCACTTTTATCCTCCCCAAACAAGGAAAAGATTCAATTTCCATCTCAAAAAACCCCATCTAAAAATAAAGTCACAAACACTTTTAGGGTCAGAAGCACTCAGTTTTGGTTTTCAAGCCCAAATGATTTTCTCAACTGAACCCCACGTTGCAAAGCATGGCTTGACTCAAAAGTGCAGAGGGGTGGGGAGGGATGCACTGAGGCATCGATTTGGAAAATGTCACCCTCACTGAAGTGACATAGCCACAGCGACCACTGCAGGACCAGCCCAGGACCACCCGTGTCCCTGGAGGGCAGCCTGGGAACCCCGAGCTCCGCTCCTGCCTGGCTGCAGTGCCGGGAGGGAGGGAGGGAGGGAGGAACAGAGGTGTTTGGCCACCTCTGCTGCACTTTGCTCATCCAAAGCGAGCTGTCGCTTCCCATCCTCCTCGCCAGGCAAATCCTTCCTGACATCCTGTTTAAAACTCAAAGTACCCAATTACCACTGTGGCCAGGCAGCCAGGAGAAACTCTTCCATAAACACACCTCCAAAACAAAATCCCTGCCTGAAGTACCGCTCCTGACCCTTCCCAGAGCCACCCGTGTGCCAGGGGTACCCGAGTCCTTCTTGAGGTGGTCCAGGTGTGGCTCTGCTCTCACATGTGTGGCCCCAGCCACAGGAACACCACGTTTCCAGTTCCTGCTTCCCACCTGCCCAGCAGGGGAAGAGCCACCTAGTCCATGGCCCCATCCACCTTCCAGGGCTGACCCCAGACTCTCCCATCCCCGAGTCCACTAGCAAATCCCCGGAGCACACATCTTGCTGGTGTTTGGCTTAACTCCAGCTTTTAGGGAGACCTGCAGAGCTACGTTGCCTTTCAATTTTTAATTTCCTCTAAACATTTTGATCCTCTCCCCAGGGACTCCGAGTCGATCACCTCTGCTGGCAGCACAGCTATGGGGAAGGGGGAAACCAGGGGCAAAGGAGGGGAAAGCAGGCCCATCCCAAGCTCCTTTGGAGGAGCAAGACCCCTTCACATGCACACCCTGGGATGAGGGACATCCACACCAGGCTCCCCAGTGCCCCATGGAGGTGCTCCACAAGGAGGAAGAAGGGGGATGTCTCCAGATCCCTCCAGGAGGGACATGACACCTACAGGGACAGGGCTGTTGCAGAGCAGAGCACCCTCGTTCTTCCATCAGACACCTCTGTGGGTCTGGGTTCCCCAAAAATTGTCAAGGTTGATCCCAGTGCCAGGCACAGCTACCCCTCCTTTCACACCACCTGGCACTGGCACACAGCAGTGCCCAAGAGCAAGGATATGAATACAGCATCACTTTCCAGTCCCTGAGGCATCTTTGCCTTTTTTCCACTGCCTTAGGCAACAAATGTACAAACAGGGACCTGCTGGGCATGAGGAATGTGAGCTGAACTGCTCTGGGAAGGGAGATGCCATCACAGAGCTGGGAAGAGCAGCTCAGATCACACAGAGCAGGGAGCAGCTCCAGGTGTGTTTTCTGTCCCTCCGGTGCTGGGGTGGGGGTGGGGGGAGGGGGTCCAGGCTCAGGGTTAAGGTTCAGTTCTTCACCTTTTATCTTGACTGAAAGTGCATGGAAAACTAACCAAGCACTAGCAGACACACGTGAATGGCAAAACCTCAAAGAAAAAAGAAATCCTGATCAGCATGAGAAAACGTACATGGAATACCAGCAAGGCCCTGTAGCCCACCTTCAACAGGTAACCAGGGTGCAAAAAGAGTGATGTGCCCAGAATATGCTCCCTCCATACTCAAAACTGGCAGGTTTGGGAGTTCCCATATCACAGGGATACTGTTTAACACTTGCTGGCTCCCTCCCACAAATTTGCTGCTACCTTTCTGCACCCATGTAAGCTCCCAGTATCCACACAGCACCTTGCAGACCCTATAGCATCTCCCCAGTCTCAATTTCCTGAGACAGCAGTGGGACCCATCCCCAAAGCTCCCAGTTGCATGCCCAGGCAGTCTGTGGGCCTGCCGCACCCCAGTCAGGGAGCAGGACAGAGTCAGCTCCTGCTGGGCACGGGGACCTGACCACTGAGCGGGATGTTCTTCAGCTGCTCACCTCCCTTGCCCTCCCAGGCTCCCGGAGTTTGACGCTGCAGGGAGCTGAGCTGCTGAGCGCTGGCCTCGGCTGCCACCTAGCAGTGACCCAGCAGCAGCAGGGACACACTGACAGCTCTTCCACGTTCGGGCCCCTGCTGCAACCCAGCCTCGGGTTTTAGCTTTTATATTTTTCACATTCTGTGCTGCTTTAGTGTGTGGGTCTGAGCTTCATATGAGGGGATGGTGAGCTCTCTTCACAGAGCAGGGAGACAAAACAATTCCTTCTCCAGCTGGAGACCCAAGGACAAAAGATCCAGATCTCAGGCCCAAGAACATAAACAACGTGGTCTGAAGAGAGAAAAACAAGAAAGATGGAACTTCATGGGCTAAAGCTGGAATTGGACAATTAGCTCAAATATGCAAATGGACCAGAACTTATAAAAGTGAGAGACCCCGTGACCAACTGTGTATTTTTGTGGCCATTTGGGTTGTGCTGCCCAAGGTGGATCCATTGAGGTCTCTTAATAAATCCCTACCTTATTCTTTAGCTCCATCTAGTCTGTTCTAGGGCAGCCTTCACAACGCGTAACAGGGAGGTGGCAGGTTGGCTCTGGGAGACATCCTGCACCATTTGGCCACTGCCTTTAGGGGGCATCAGCCCACTGAGGGCCACAGGCCCCTGATCACCAACACCGGCCCTTTTCCCTGTGAAACAAAACTCACCACCCCAGTTTGCTGATGTCAGTTTGCAGGAGGCGCTTGGCACTGCCAGGGCAGCCCGAGTAAAAAGAGGATCTGAGGATCTTCTAAGAACACCTCACCGTGGCCCCCAGATGTCACGTCACTGAAACCAAAAGGGGGTTCTGCAGCAGAGGGTGAGCTCTGAGCAAGCTCAGTGATTGATGAATGACAAAAATGTGCAGTGAGTGCCCCAAAATCCAAATGTGGCAGCAGAGAAGCCAGGAAACCTCTGAAGCTCCCCACAGGGTTGGATAGCTCCCGCTCCTCAGCTTTCTCCTTCCATCTCTTTCATTAGCTTTCCCAGCAGCTGCTTTGTAACCAGCCCCAGATTTTTGGTTTTTAGCTGTTTCACATCCCAAACCCCACTTAAATGCTGAAATTAAAAAAAAAAAAAAAAAAAAAAAAAAAAAAGTGAAAGAATAATACAATGGTTTGGGTTGGAAGAGAGCTTTAAAGATCAACTAGTCCAATCCACAAATGTCTTATGCTGGGCTTTTACCCATTCCAGTATTACTGCTAGTATAATTCAGCTTTTCTTGGTGGTTTGCAGAGGAAGATACCTCTGGTATGGTTATGGTTGCAGGTGGGCACAGAATGGCCTTTGAAGCCCCTGAAGATGTGAGGAACACTCCAGGTACCAGAAAAGCAGCTGGATGGCAGCATTCCTAACCAGGGCATTTCTGTTTTCACAGCTTTTCTCTGCATTAACACCCATTAGGGTCACTTGCCACAGGCAAGGAGCTACATAAACACGGTCAAGCTGCAGGCTCTTTCTCACTGGATTCCTTACAGATTTTATTCCGTATCTTTAAGATGAGATTCCTGACACTTTGTACACGCGACATCCAACAAATCACAGCCTCTTCTTCCTGGGGAAGGAGGTTTCTTTGGCTCTCCTCACAGCAAGGAGTGTGTAGAGCATCCACTGTATTAAAAACCAAAATTACCTCCCCACACAATGTCAAAACAGCTCATGCACTGAAGGAAGGAGGGATGGGCAGCCAATTTCCCTCTCTTAAACTTAAAGGATACATAACGCAATGTGACACTTGGATGTTCTCCTGAACCATTATATTAAAGAGCAGTAACTCAGTATGCCACTGGTACAACAAAACCAAACTACTCTCCTGAAAGTAAAACTAACATTTGTCACACATGCTGGGCACACCTGAGATATCACACTCCAGGCTTTTTCAAGGGATTAAACATTTCTGAACAAAAAAAAAACCCAACAGCAGGGTCATACAGAGAGCCTGTGCTGCTCCAGTCTTCCTTGGCAGCAGCTCCAGCTTCTCCCCTCCTATCACACCTTCCTTCTCAGGCTGGGCAGCCACTGGAAGAAGGCATATGAAGTGGCCAATCATGCAGCTGCCAACACTGCAGAGGAGGGCAGGAGGGACACAGTTCCTGAGGTGGCCCTTGGTCACAAATGCCAGAGCATGGCAGAGGCCAACCACGAGACTCCTGGGAAGGAGTTGGTCTTCATGTTTCCTTCATCTGCATAAAGGAACACAGAAAAGAAAGATCAAATCTACACAAGCAAATCCAAGAGCTCCAGTTTAGACTGAAATCCCTTTTGCCTGGACCTGACCAGGTCATGGAAAGACTTGCTACTGCACACCTGTTTGATGAGTCTGACATGGTATAATGCAAAGACCCCTGTCCCTCTCCTCCTGCTGCTCCATCTCCACTTCCCCAGAGGTGGGAAATCAGATGTGAATTCAGTAGGTTTTGTCTAGGGAACTCTAGAGAGAAAAGTTCCAAGGCATAAACAGCCATTGCCTTTGGCAAGTCACTTAATCCACCTTGTAAATGGAGTAACTCTTGTATGGGTGTTGTAAATTCTTCCATCATTTGGAAGACGGAAGACAAGCACCCCACACAGGGAACTCACAGGGTTTACAAAATGCTTTAGTTCCCTATGGTTGAGAGACTGGGAAGTTCAGTATGAAATGAACACTGAAGTGGAGAAAAAATACTTCTGCATGCAAGCAGCAGAAAGTCTAGAAAAGAGAACAAAACCCAACAAGGAGAGAACTAACCCTCAATTCATTTTGTTCCCATTCAACAACTAGAAATCCATTTTGCTGCACAAAGGTCAACCCGATACATTGCATCCAGCTATTTATTATTGTGGCATCTCCAGCCCACAGAAACACCAACATTTCCATCTGTTCCAGCAGCACCAGCCTTAGGATACCCAAGAGGGGCTGCAAAACTCACAGCACAGTAACAGGCTGCTCAACTTTCTGCCAGCCAAGTTGGACTGATTAATCTGTTCATTCTGTCAAGGGGGCAGAGCATGAATGGTGCTGCCATGAGTCCAACACTGGGATGTACAGCTTCATAAAGTTGGGCCCTGCTGGAAAAACTTTTTATCTGATCTGGGTCATCTTGTCTGATTTCTGCTGGTTGCCTGGAGTAAATAAAGGAGGTGTAAAGGTCTTCACTGACTTGACTAAGACAGCAGGCACTGAGGACTCTCCAAGAGAATGAGATGGCTGCTAATGAAGGAAAAAAAAAAAAATTGAGAGGGTGCAATTAATGCACATTCAGCTCATTAGCTGCCCTGATCTTAATTATCTCTCAAAATTTACAAAGAAGTGGAAAGTCAGCAAATGGATAATTAAAAAACCAGATCACACAACAATACAACAATAATCCCCCAGTTCCCCGGGCCAAAGGGCAACTTTTTCTCCACAGCAAGCTGGAAGGAGCAATAGATTATTACAATACACAAGGCACCCTATCTTAGCAAAGAATTAACAGCTGTCTCATCTCTCAGCAGCCCCACGCAGAATCAATGATGGCAATGACAGAGGGAGTTTCTGCAAGGAGGCAGGAGCTGAGTCAGAGGAAACCCCTCTGCATTTTTGCTTAAGAATTCAAATTAAATTTCCATTTCAGGGATGTTCACTCATGTCTCAGCCAGAGACGAGAGCTGATGTTTGTATTTTTTAACTCAGTATGGAGGAGAAAACTAGTGAAATGACAGACAAGCAGCAATTCAACCACAGCTGTTCAAAAACTGGGTATTTGCTCTCTAGGCTGCTTCAGTTGTCAGGGCACTAGGGGACTGTGACTCCTGCAGCAGCAAGTATGGCTGGGCAGCAGGAATTCAGTGCTGACAGGATGCCAAGACAGACATCACTGGAGTCCAATTAGCCAACTACTCAGCTGGATACCAGCAGCCCACTGAACACCCCTGCCTAACATGCAGGAAAAAATCTGAGTGTTAGGACAAGGCTAAAAGATTATTTTTATCTCTTCTTGCCACCCACACCATTCTCACTGAGGGACAGGATGCATTTGCATTCCACTAGTCTTCAAATCATCACCTATATCTGATATTTATGAATCTTGCTTTAGTCAACTAGGTAAGGAACTCTCCAGATTCCTGCATTTGAAACACAAACTCAAGATTTCCACTCTCCCCCCCCATTACCTTCTTCCAAACACATACAATATGATGGTTTGTGTCTTTCAGTTCATTTGATAAATTGACAGAGCAAGGACATTAATATCCAAGACACACAGCTTACACAGAGTTTCTCTAGAACAGCAACCTAAGTTGGCTAGAAAAAAAAACTAGAGGAAATTACTACTTTACAGTTACTAGCATTAGACTTGCTTTTACTCTTCTTTCAGAGCAGTGTCAGAAACAGCCCCAGAGCAGGCCGACTGCTGAACACTTCAGCATTGGCTTGGCATTGACATTGGCTTGAAAGGTGCTTTGCTCCCTGTAGTAAAACGTCTCATGAAAAATCCTACCATTTAAATAACCAGAAAAGGGGAGAGAATCACCTGTAGACAAGTGCTCCTGGTGTTTCTAATGGAAGTACCCTAGACTGCACTCAAGACCTGGGGTTTCCTCCCTGCTTAAGATCTCTGTTCAGCAGTTGATCAAACTGTTAAATAGCCAAGGGCTTCTCTTTGAACACGCTCTGAAACCCTAGATGTAAAACATACACATATGCTTTACATTCACCCTTATTTTGTTAACAAACCTGTGGTTGTACAGAACCTTATCCCCAAAAACAACCAGGACTGCAAATCACTTCCTTTCAGGTCAGTTTAGGATGAGCAAGACCCTTTACTGCAAATATTTACCACTAGCACTTGTGGTCTTTCCCTGCATTTACAGACTAGTACCCTGAATTATTACACTTCCTTTGCCAAACCCCAGAGATCTAAGAGGAAAACACACACTTCCTGGCTCCCAGGGGTGCAAAACCATGGAAGTGCCAAGTCAAACTGATCACAACAATCTGGCACTGCTCTGAGTTCTCAGAGTCCACTCTCAAACTGAAAAATTATGGTGCACACATGGGAGGTTACAGAGAGCACAAAGACTCTCTGAAGTCTCCAAAGGGATCACAGAACAGGCAGCTAGAAAGGTATTTATGGTCTATATAAATAATAGTTTTCATATTTTGTTTCTGCTTGCTTTTTATAAAAGCAGAAAACCAACTCCACAGAAAACTTCCACTGGACTAAAACAAGACACATCTGCTGAGCCCTGGAGCTGATTTCATGGAATGACAGCTGTGCCAAACTCTCACCTGGTCACACCTCAGCCCCATTCAGCTTCAAGGTTGCTGTTCCACTGTCTGCATCTCGAGATTCCTGCTGCAAGCAAAGGTCTGGCTCCACCACTTCAGCATTTCCCTGCTTTCCACTGGGCTGAACATACAAGGCTGAAGGATTCAGTTCCTCAAATTCCTAGAACAAATAAAAACCATGCCAGAACAGTAAAAAACCTCTACATTGTAACTACCACAGAGAATAAAAGGATGCAGCAAATCTCTAACAGGTCAGCAAATGGATGAAGGTGCACAACACCCAAGAGTTAGCTCCAAATTCTTGCACAAATGGCCATATTAAGAAAATCAACTCCTCTTCTGCCAGCAGCAAAATTTCTCAGCAGTGCCCCTCTCCCCCAGAATTGGGCCCACACATACAAAGATACCATCACAGGATCTAATCCTGCCAAAACATGCATTCTGCATCTGCTGAATAAAACAAATAGAAGAACTTCAGGCTGTAAAACTCAGCTTTCTGCTGAAATATAAAATCATGGCAGTACCTTTCCAAGAGCTTGCATAATCCACACTGGAACTGAGCTGAGACATGCAAACAACGCCACAGATAAGCCTAAAGCACAAATGATCTGGCTTACAATTGGCGTGACAATAGGCAATTACCATGGTTATGCCATCCAGCACTGACAAAATATGACAGTTTGTAAACCAAAACCATTTCCATAGCAACTTTTAATCCATTGCTAGAAGACAGGCTGAAAACAGTTTGTTCTACTAAACAGAACATCTCTGCTGTACCATCAGATTCCACCTTAACCAAAAAGCAAGCTCTCTACACAGAGAGAGCTTAGACACTCGGGGATGCAGTCACAAAATGAAAAGCTACAGGAAAGCAGGGAATACCAGTTTTGGTCTTCACAAAACCACTTGCTTCAAGGTAAGAATCTTTCCAGTTACAGGCACCCAAGCAGGGATCTTTCCCTTCTCCTTCCTCCCTCCTGACCTGGGAAGGGATGTTTTCTCCACAGATATCAGCATATCCCATGTCCCTCAAGACAGAGTGGAAGTAGACATCCTCCTTGGTGGATGTGTCACATAGGAAGAGATTCAGAACACCATCCACGTATTCATCCACGATGCCCACAAGTTCCTTGAAGCGACAGAGATGCTTGAACAGGAGAATTGCTGCACTGGACCACGTACCCTGAAGAGGAGACAATGTAAAGTCACCATAAACAGACCAATATCCACCACCTGAGACTTTTCCTTGTGGCGGGCACTTGTCAAAAGCCAACTGAGCTAGGCCAGGCTAGTGACAAATACAGGAAAGTCAGGCAGACAAGCTTCCCAGCATGAAACTAAATCTAACTACCCCAAAGCCTGCAATTCTCATTACACTGGGAATGCCCTTTCACCCTAACTACCTACTTCCAAACATAGTTCCATGGCATTCACCAGTGATTTTATCCCAATTGCCTAAAATACAGCTGTTTGTTGGGGTTTCTTTTTTAATTCCTGGAATCACAAGACTTCACAAACATGAAAAGTATCAAAAGTTATTAAGATGCTGCTAAGCCTTACCACAAAGAAAACTGTGATTAATCCTCAAAACCCAGGGGAAATAATTTTTAAAAGCAACATCTTTAAAGACACACAGGCAACAACTCTGCTCACATGCTTTCCTTCAGAGATTGTACTTCTCAGGCTTCTTGACCAAGAAGTTTCCCATCACAGAGAAAATTTCTTATGACCTCTATAACTCTGCTGTGCTAACTGCATCAAGCCAACTCACTTAAAGCTCTGTTACAGAGTAAGTTTTTAAAACAGAGGGTTGGAGCTACCAAGGCTTCAAAAAGACCTTGGGGGACTACTGGCAGGGAAAGGAACAAGTTTGCTGAGCTGCTTAACAGGAGCCACCTGTTTCTGCAAGAATATAAGCAAGAATGCTCTGATGGCAAGGAAAGCACTGAAAGGGTGATTGCTTGTAGAGCAGACACTCACCCAGCACACTCTGCTGAATGTAACAGCACTAATTCTGCTGTAAAAATCAACAGGACCTGACTTCATTCAAATGTTTGCCCTTGGCAGGAGAAATAGACAGCCTCTACTTGATAACTCCTCTACATATGTCAATAAACAAAACTGCATGTGGACACCTACCTCCACAGGTTTTACCCATGCCAAGGAACAGGGGATGGCCTGAGCAGGCAGCTTCAAGTAGTGCCACCTAAAATACAAAGCAAAACCATTACAGCAAAAGCAGGGATAAATCAGCAGAAGAGCAGAACATCCTCCCCTTATGGGTTTTACTAACAGTTTAGGAATGCAGAAGCATACATTGGATTGTGTACTCATGACTAAAACCCAACAGCAACTTCAGAAAACACTCCATATCCAGATAATAGCCACAGCAAAGCCAGCAGTAACAACTGGTCTCTTATGCATTCCCTGGCCCAAGCATCTTCCCATCAAAACCCCTTGTGGAAACAAAGTTACAGAGAGCCATGACTTTTGAACCAAAGAATGCCAACAGCCAGGCAAGAGGAGAGGTAAACTGGGGGACAAATATGGAAAATGTGCTGAACTGCAGAAAAAAGTACCTCTGACATTGCAAACAAGTGCTACTTGGGGGATGTGCCTTCAGGATAATGTGTATAACCATTCATGCAACCCAGGAAGGAGCATTACGGAGCTTGCCCCAAGGTGACAGACAGCAGCAAGAGGACAGACTGAAGAGTGAAGGCAGACACAGGATTTAGCAGTGTACCCCAGGGGCCAGTGCTGGGTCTAGTATTGCTCAATGTCTTCATTATCAATCTGGGGGATGGGGGAGAGTCTACCCTCAGTCTGCTGACGACACAAAACTGGCATGAGAGGCTGATGCCCTAGAGGGTCAGGTTGCCGCCCAGATAGATCTTGACAGGATAGAGAAATGTACAGACAGGAACCTCACAAAGTTCAACAAAGTCTGACACTTGGGGAAGAACAACACCATGCATCAGCACAGTGTGGACCAACTGGAAAGTGACATTTTTGCCAGGAGAGTGACCAAGCACTGGAATGGGTTGCCCAGAGAGGTCATTGAGTCTTCATGCTTGGAAACATTCAAAACCCATCTCAGCATGGTGCTAGGCAGCCTGTTCTAGACAGCCCCACTTCAGCAGGGAGCTTGGACAGAATGACCTCCAGAAGCCTAATCCAACCTCAAGCTGTTCTGTGGTTCTGCTGCCAATGTGTAATTCACTTACTTGAGGAATCTCAGCCAAGACTTCTGGACAATCTGGAGGTGTCCATAGTCTGCACAGAATACCTCTACCTCCTGGTCATTGATCACACGGTGGATGATGACACGGTACCACCACTTGGAGACCATGACACAGCAGAGCTGTCCAGGCCGCACTGCAGACTCAGGCATGATGTATTTATCAGAAGCAACTTTATGTGAGTAAACGTGTCTGTAAAAGATCACAGTGAGAAACCAGCCTTAGGAGGATGCAGGAGATGAACAAGGAGAAATATATGGGGCATCAAAAGAATCCTGACTTTAAAGTCCTCGTGACATGAATTTTCAGGAGTTGTTTTAATAGACCTTTTATATCTCTGTTCTGCCACACTTAAAACTGAAATGGGAATCAAATTGTAACCCCAAACTTTCAACATTTGAACAATACTCTTGGGGTCCAACAAAAAGTTAATTAATAGGGATTAATCAGGGGCTAAACATAGTCATCCTAATAATTACTTTTTTACCATTACCTTGACATAATCAGCATTTCTCATGAACCAGGTTTTGCAGTGCTGGCCCAGGTGCAGTGTTGGAGGTGGACGTAAAAGCCTTAACTGAGCACATTAGCAACAGCTGCACAGACAAGACACAGGAACCCTCCAAGCTCTTTTCCATAACCCTTCCAGGCTTACAAAGTTCAGACTGCTAGGACACAGACAAACCACAGGAACTGCTGGTGACCACACTTTCTACTTGTTAGTTCAAAGGAATGGACATTTTGAGTAGTGTTGCAGGGCAGCACCAGCATCTCTGTACCAAGTCATGAAGCCAGCAGTGACCATCAGCAAGAGCTGGGTGCCCTGTTCCCTCAGCACAAACACCCACTGCACTGCCACAGCATGCTCCCACCTCATCTCAAACATCAGATCCTGCAGTTTATAGGATGCTTCCGTGCTGCAGATGTGGATGTAGAACTGGCTAGGAGAGATGACGCATTCCACAATCACTCCCACCAAGCACCTTCTCTTCAGAGGTGGCAAACTGCAAAGGCTTCTGTCCTGAACAGCATCTGGAGGGATTTCTGGAGTCGCTGGAAACTGCTCAAAACCTTGATGCTACAAGGGGATAAGTGGGAGGTGGCACTCAGATGTCTCCTCATGCACTGAACATACATAATTGGCCTTTGCATTAATTTAAAAACTAGTTCTGCTTTCCTGGGGACTTGTGAATTACTGAATATCAGAGAGTCCCAACAGATTGGGTAAACTTGGATGAAAACTTTCCCTGTGATAGAAAAAATCATTTTCACACTCTTTCCTTCTTCCCTCCAGTGTTAAGAGGGGTGCAACAAAAATACCTTGCTCATATTCCTGCAAGGAATTGAAGTCAGGTCACATATTTAGATGAAAATAGTGAATGAATACTGCCTAAAAAGCAGAACAAAATCAAGCCCCAAACACAACCAACCTCTTTGCTGGATTTTTCCGAAAAGGTATTATTTCTATATTCCATGACCATGAAAAATTACATGATTGAACCAGCAAAACTATCTGAAAATGACTCTGAAGTGACAGAAGACATGAATGCATCCCACTTTCACACTAGAGCTACTTCCCAAAGACAAAACCTGTCAAAATCTACAATTCAGAAATTCTTTTCTCACTTCAGACAAATTTGTACAAGTGAACTGTTCACACAGCTTTCAATTTTTCATTATTCTAACTGCTGAAAACATTATTTCACTTGAAGTAGTATAGATGGGAGCCTTAATCCAACATCAGCTACTTTCACTGCCTCAAGAGCTTTCTTTTGTGCCAGCAGACAGCACTTCTCCAATGACTGAAATCAAAAACACTTCAATTTTATTCATTGTGAACACAGTACAAATTATCACTGCATCATACATCACAGGCAAGATGTGGGCAATTCATATTCCAGCACACTCCCTGTTGCTTATTTCTAAATTCAACTGCAAACAATGGGGTTTTGCAATAGTGGCTCTCTTAATCACTTTGTAAAGGTGCAGATGATAGAACATTCTGAGTTAGAAAGCACCCACAAAAATCATCAAAGTCCAGCTCCTAGAGCTGCAAAGGACCACCTCAAAAATCCCACCATGTGCCTGAGGGGATTGCCCAAATATTTCTTGAATTCTGGCAGGCTTGGTGCTGTGACCACTTTCCTGGTCTCTCCTTCTGCAGACTGAGTAAAGCCTAATGCCCTTCAATTTTTTGGAGTTAGAAATTTTGACTAAAACATTTGAATTATACAGTGAGTTAACATTTTTGAGTCTAGGAGCAACTGAGGGAATTCTGGCCTGAGCAGCAGCATCACCTCTAAAAACTCCTTACAATTTCACAAATTTCCTCTGTGTAGTCCCTGTGAATGGTGGCATTTCTAAGGGACAATTTTGCTCTGATAAAGCTCTTCAGATCAGACTTGTGTTAAGGGCATACATGAGCTTTATATGCTAGCTCACATATTGTTAGTGACAAGAGACACTTCTTTGAAAGACGTAGGGGATGTGCACTTGAAAAGAAGCTCACAAAATGCAACAAAGCTTTAAAAAGATAAAGCAAGAGTTCACAGTGTAAAATCAGGCTTTATAAGAGGTATGACTTGCAAGAGAGGTTGACTACTTTCCCCAAGCTGGACTGGCAGCTGCCAAGAGTGGTGTGGGTGATACTTCTCCTTCTGTCATGGCAGCAAGAAAAAGCTCCTGAGAGAAGCAGCTCTGTCTTCTTTATCCTTCTTGGAGCTCAGCAGATAGACTGAGCCCTTGTGCCCCACCTGACCCTGAAAACACTTCCAGGATACCTGGCAGCAGGGCAGGGATCAGGTTGCATCTTTCCCCTCAACCTTGCAGCATCCTGATGAACAAATGTCCATTGCACACCCAAACAAACACATTCTAAACTGCTACCCTCCTCTTTAGAGCTTTTTTAAAACAAAACAGCAAACCTTGTGTTTCATGACAAACAGGAGTTGTACAAACATCTCCCAAGTCTTTTTTTTTTTGCCAGGATCTTTAATTGGGTTCCTTCTGCAATACCTAGGAACAAAAATCTGGGGCTACCTAGACCATATCCCCTCTTTCATTGCCTTCACACAGACTTGTGGTTTGACCCAGGGAAATTCCCTGTGGACCTTATCACACCAAACTAAAATTTCTTTAAAGGATCAGAACAGGCTGCCAAAAATCTCTCAAGTGCTACAATCTTATCAGGTATTACACAAAGTTCAACTCATAGTTCCAGGCTTCCAAGCTCATTAGTACACAAAACACCAAAGTCAGGAAGAACCCTTGGGATTCTTTCCCTACTTCTAAGCTCCAATTGTACATCTGAGTATAGCCACAACACAAGCTTGGCGGAGGAAATAACTCTAAGCAGGAGGATTTTCCTGAGAAAAAGAAGGTCTAAAGATGCTCAAAAGAAAAAAAAAATAAAGGAGGGACAAACAAATTCTGCCAAAAAGATTTGTCAGTTCAAAGTCTCTGTACTGCTATTCTCCAGCCCCTTCTAAAACCACACTGCTAAACAAAACAAAATAATGATCATTTCCTACCAAATAGCAGACTTGAGACTGCAGGAATCAAGGTCACTGAGGAACATTCCCCAGCTCTGTCCAACTGGTTGACACTGAAGCCCTGTCAACAGCAGCAGGGGAAATTTCACACAACTGGTCTCACAACAAAATTATCAAAGTCCAGTTACAAGTAACTCTACCAAAAGGTATCACCACGCTTGTAAGTGAGCCAGATGACACTCAACTGGCCTGGGATGATCTGATAGACCTGAAGACCAGAAGGAGACCAGAAAAAGACTGACTTTGCATGGCACATAAAGCTATCCATCAGGTCACTACGAGTCTGCTTGCCTCCAGAGACATCTAAAACAGGTACAAAAATGTTAGGAAGCAGCAGTGCCTCAACAATGCAATCTCAACAGAAACAACGATAGTAAAAAGAGTATCACCCCTTGAAATCGACACAAAAAAATCTAAAGATCATTTGTCCAGCCACTTACCTGTTTGAGGTGATCACCCAAATCTACTGCTTGTGTTTGCACTGGCTCCGAATCCATCAGAACTGCTGCCTGGTAGCACCTCTTTGTCTCACAGGTGGGTTCCAAAGGAGGCATCTCAGCTGCAGATGCTGCTGCAAAGACCATAATTTGGCCGTTATTCTTTGTTGGACTGATACAGTGTTGCACATTAAGCAGAAAGGGAAAACAAAAATATGGAAGTCTGAAAGCATTGGTGCTGTTTTCCTCAATACTTGTATCATTCACAGCCACCACATTAATGAGTATTTACTGTGTCAGTAAGTGAAAACAAAACAAGAACCACTTGCTCTTGTAAGCAAGCTGAAGGTTAAAATCAATTGCTAGAATAATGTTAAAATGTATTTTCTCTGGAAAAGCTGTGAATTTGGCAGGAACTGTATGTGATTATCCACCCTGTCCGATAGGTTTTATGGGAATGATGAAGGCATCTGCAGTTCTGTCTTGTAGAACACTGTAGCCATGCCTTTCAGGCCAGTGTTAAATCTTCAGTCTCAAAAAGTGTATGGCAAAAGCTTTACCAGCCTGCAGAGCAGACATAGAGAAGATTAATCAGTTTTTTTCACTTATTACCAGGAATGACTAGAAATTCTAGTCCTGCACACACATTCAGTAAGTCCATACTCTGAATGGGCTAATCAGCCCTTCTTTCACCTCACACCACAGAACAGTGGCAAAAACCCTCCCGTTAAATTCTCTGCTACAAGACAACTGTCTCGTGACAGCTGCTCCTGCAGCACTCAACAACCCTTCTGTGCCAAACCCCAGGGGAATCAGGACTTCTACAGCAGCAACAGAAACTTGAAAGGCAGTTGCTTGGCCACAGAGCTTGTAAGAGCTAAGTGCTTTCAGTTAAACACACCACCTCACCTTGCAGCATCTCTTCTTCCTGAGCCTCACCTTGAGGCTCCTCTTCCTCCTCAGCTTCATTTTGAGGCATCTCTTCTTCCTCAGCCTCACCTTGAAATGCCTCTCGCTGTTCTATCTTGCTTGCCAAGTACTTCCTCAGGACCAGCAAGGAACCTGCCTTTGTCTGCTCAACGACAATGGAATCAGACATGCTCCTGAGAACTTCAAACATGGACAAAAATCCGTACTGCCTGTACTGGAACGCCCGGCCAAAGCGTCTGAGGAAGGCCTTGTCCAAGTCTGCCAGCAGGAGCGGTGAGGAGCTCAGCAGGTCCTGCAGCTCAGCCTTCACCATTGCTGGCAGAACAGAAGTCCCAGCACTCAGAGTTTGGAAATTCTGTGGATTCTTAGAGTTCTTAGTGGGAAAAGTAGCATTTGCCTTTGTAGCAGTTTTCTTTGATGCCTTACGTGTCTTTACTTTCTGGTTGGCAACCAGTTTGGCAATCCCTTTGGTGGAGTCATCTGCAATGGCTGCAACGGAAAAAAATAAAACACACAACCAGAACAATGAACCATTAAAAGCTCTACACTGGCAAAGCTCCTCTTTCGTTCCTTTTTTTCTTCTTTTTCCACATCCCCTCCAGAAGCACTTGTCTCCTTCAAAAGCAATCACACTAAACCATGGCTGATTTCCAGCAACCTCGCCCTTTGCAAACTGGACTGAACTATTTTTGAAAGCCAGCAACCAGTTTGCACCCTCATCCCTAGGAACTGAGACCAGGCAGGAAGGCAGGTCAGATTCTTGGATGCAGGATCACAAACAAAAACCAAGCTGCTGAGAGTTTTGCTGGGAAAGCAGAATCACAGCAAACTGTCACTACAGAGCACCCCCTGCCCAGCAAAGGTCTCCCTGGAGAACAGCCCAGGTCTTTGCCAAGCTTCTAAACAACTTTTTCTTGTGTTACTGTAGCACTCAAAAAGCCCCCAGCCATTTCACCCTTCCCAATCAACTCTTTGCAACTGCCATTTGTTGTCACAACTCTTCCTCAAAGAAAAAGAAAATGAAAAAGGTTCTTTGATACAGGCTAAGCTTCCTATAGGGTCAGGTACAGAAAGCTTCACACCTTCTCTCAAGAGGCCCCATCCCTGGTTTTGGCTCCTGCTGTAGTCTGCATTTACAGGAAAAGTGATACCAGTTCTAGTGTATACATAAGGAATTGTTATGTTAGTTTCTAAACCAAGTGCAGAGTGAAAAAGTGTACAAAAATAACTAGAAACATGGATGACTTTTTTAGGCGGGAAAGAGCACAAAAGCGTTAAAAGACAGATCAAAATACAAGAAGAAATATCAAAGACAAAAAATTAACCAGAGTTGTATGAGAAACAGATTAAAAGATATGTGACATACAGTTCTGCACACGCCAACATTGCTTCACTCCACTATGAGGTTCCAAACAACTCCTCCACCCATCTGGAAACAAAACCTCACCTTTCAGTATTAAAGCACCATCCTTAAGAGAACAGATTTGGACAACTTCAGGCATTTGTGTCACCAGCTCCAAGGTGGACTGGAAGCCCAGGTCACGCAGAGGGAGAGGTTTGCAGACCACGGCCATGTACTGCTCCTCCAGCTGCTCTGGCGTCAAGCCCGCTTTGGCAGCTATCAGCATGGCCCTCACTTCCTTCTTCAGCACCTCCATAAGCTGCACCTGCTTCGACGCCTCTGTACTAAAGGGGAACACAAGCAAGCAGATGACAACTTGCACCACAGCTGCTCATAATCAGCCGAATTTCAGCTTTTTCCCCACTTAGCACCTGAAAGCTGGCAGCAGGCTCACGAACAACCCCTTCATTCACTTGCCAGCACCCCTGGAGTTTAATGCACCCTTGAACCTCTGCCAGTGCAGACACCCTGCGCGTCCATACTGCTGCCCAAGGACACCCAACCCACCGCCGGCGTCAGTGCTACTCGCAGAAACCCCTGTGACCCTAACCCCTCAGCCTCGCAGGGTGCCTGTCCCCCACGAACACCCCCGTTCCCTCAGCCCCACGCCGGGACACTCCCCCGCTCCCACACGTACGGCGCCATCGCTCCAGCCTCCCCGCGCGCCTGCGCGGCGCCTTTCCCGCCTTTGCGGGGCGCGAGGGCGGGGTGGGGCCGCTCGTCCCCCCTTCCCCCTGGCCACGGCCGCCGTTGCTGCGCCTCTGAGGGGGAGCGGTCGACACCGCCCTCAGCGCTGAGGTGGGATGGACTTTCCGCTGCCTCGAGGCAGGGAAGGATCCGGTCGGGAGATGCTGCCCCTGCCGTCTTTTTCAAAAAAACCAAAAAACCAAAACAAAAAAAACCCCCAAAACCCCCCACCAAACCAAAAACGATTGGAGAAGATCTCGGAGATGACGGAGATGATCGAGTCCCACCCGAGACCCAACACCACGACGTCAGCCAGACCAGAGAATCGAGTGCTATGTCCAGACTTTCCTTAAACACTTTCAGGTGATGTCCCCACCTCCCTGGGCAGCCTGTTCCAAAGTCTAACCACTCCTTACCGTGAAGAAATGTTTCCGTAGTCCAACTCAAACCTCTCCTGGTGCAGCTGGAGACTGTGTCCTCTTGTCCTATCTCTGGTTGCCTGGGTGAAAAGCCTGACCCCCACCTGGGTACACCCTGCCGTGGTTGTGGCTGTAGAGGGTTGTAATGTCTCCCCTGAGCCTCCCTTTTCTCGACTAAGCTCCCCACAGCTCCCTCAGCTACTCCTCATCAGACTGGTGTTCCAGACCCCCCCAACCTCCATTGCCCTTCTCTGGACTTGCTCCAGAACCTCCATGTCCTAATGTTATTAAGAAGAGTATTGTATTTTGTAAGAGGAGTCTTGTCTTGTAAGGAGCCTTTTTTTTTTTTTTTTTTTTTTTTTTTGTCCTATCTAAAAGGAAAATCCACAGTGGAGACACAAAAAAACACATTAGGAAAGAGCCATACACAGAACAGGACCAGCTCCTTCAATGTAACAATATTTAAAACCAGATGTGGTTATTAAGAGGTGTCTTGTATTGTTTTCAGTCCCATCTGAGACGAAAATCCACAGAGGAGACATTGACTTACCAGAGGTCACAGACTGAAGTTAAAGAGGGGTGCAATAGCTGTTTCCTAAGGGCTCGCAGATACCTGAGAAACCCCCTCAACTGCACAGCTGATTTCCACACAGGAGTACTTTTCAGACTAAAACAGGAGCTGAACCTTTCAATTTTGGGACACCCATCAGCATGTGCTCTCAAAAAATCTCCTCATTTCAAAAGTTAGCACTGAAACACATCTCCCTGACATGGTGGAGTGAGGACCCACTGGTTGAATAAAACATCAGACAAAACCAGCATGTTGCAGGTTTGGAGGTGTTAAACATGCCAGGGTGCTTTTGACAAGACACCAACTGGAATCCAAAACCAGACAGACCTGAGGTGCCTTTTGTTGTTGCTGCTTAGAACACCACCTGCCTTTTCAGCAGCTGGAGACCATCTCCGCCAGTCCCATATTGGCCAAGTGATAAACACAAAGTGGAAAAGGTTTCTGGAGCACTTCCAAAGAATATACACTGTACACATTTCTTAATTACACCCCATTTACACCCAACTTTTCTCTGCCTTTAGCCCTTTCCATCCATCACTTCCCTGCTGACCTGCTGACACGGCACCCAGCACAGCAGAGAAAGCAGGCAGCTGTTGCTCTTGCCCTCCCTGCCTGCAATATCCTGACTCCAGGTGGAGCACAAGTCTCCAATAAAACAGGAATCTGTGAAAAAACAAGATCAGCGCCTCCCCCGCTGTCTTCGGAGCTCCCTCCAGACACTCTTCCACACCAGAGATTGGAATCCCTGAGCTCAGCCCTGCCCTACTTTATGTCCCAGGTGTGTCTTTCTGTAGTGTAATTTATAGCCAGGTGCTGATTTCTTTAATACAGTTGGTGACTTTAAAAGTGTTTCTTCCACAGGTTTTTGCAGATGTCAACACAGGCTGAGCAGCATGAAAAGAGAAAGCTCCTGTATTTGCTCTGCCTTGCTCCTGCTGTGAAAAACTAGGGAGGCATTTAGACACAGACTCTTTTGGCAATTTAGATTCAACAGCTCTAACTCTGTGATGGCTCTCATATTAACACCCATTCAGGAAAGCTGGGACCAGTTATTTTCCCTCCTTGCTAAAATGTGACCCTTGAGAGAGGGGGGTTGCTGCCAATGTCCCTTCACAGTGCCAGCCAAAGGGCTTCTGGAGAGCAGGGCAGTGTGAGATGGTACTTACCCAGACGTTCACCACAACACCCCCTCCAACCCTCCCGAGTAAGCCACTGGCCTCACCAGCAAAGGTTTTTCACCCTGGTGTCATATTCTGGGCCACTCTCACCTTTAGATATCTTTGGGGCCACATACCTTACAGTTACTTTTAGGTTGCTTTTCAACAGCTTTGCAGAAACTATCTACTAAAAATCACCAGAATGCTTCTGATTGTATTTTATTTCCAAAAGCAGGAAGATGCAAATAGAATGTCCTCCTGGGATCCACCCTGTCCAGGTCTAACTTTCCTTCCCATCTCCAGAGCAGTGCATGATGAGAGCAGAGTAGCTGGAAACAGCTTGCTCACTTCACTGTCAATTATGCCTGACAAGCCTGTAAAGAACTTGAAACGAGCCTTCTTGATGTGACACCTCCCTTTCTCTCCTCCCCTGCCTGCTTTTCCTGCCTGCAGCAATAAATTTGAGCATGTACTCATTCTAGTCCCCAGGCAACTGCGTGCTCCTCGGCACAGATGAGGATGGAGAAGAGGTCTCGGAGCGCGTCCAGGGAGTCCCATAGAAGACGCAGAGAGTCCCCGGCTGCGCAGAGCAAAGGAGAGAAGAGAGAGAGCAGCAGAGAAGCTGGCAAAGGGAAGGGAGATGTAAAGCAGGAGAAAGCCAAGGAGACCAAGAGCACTGTGGGGAGTGATGGTAGGGTCCACACCTCCACAGTGGTGGACGTGGATGATGTGGTGTCTGATGAAGAAATGGAGGCAATGGCATTGCTGGATAGTGAGCAGCAAGAGGAAGGTATGGCTTAAAGAAGGGAAGGGATGGGAAAACTGTGGGCTTTTTGGTGCTGTGTGGCTCACAGTGTGACTGCTCTCTGCATGGTGTCATCACTCCCAACTTGCACAGGTGTAGTTATTCTCAGGATAGGATATGGGAAACTCCAGCCAGCTTCTGCAGGCTTATTAGCACCATCCAGCACAGCAGTGAACCTGGATTCAAGCAGTTACATTCCCAGCATCCTTCATGCTTCAGCTTGCTACTTTCCAGTTCTGTTCATGCTCTCGTCTCTTCCTTTTCTTGCTTGGCCTCCTTTGGGCATTGACCTTTCTGCCAGTTCATAACCTAAAGGACCTTGCTGCAGGGAAGAACTGCCCTTGAGCTGCACGCTTGTCACTCACCTGCTGGATAACCTTTAAGAGCAGCTCCTCTCCATGTGTTTGTTAGGCACATTCCCAGCCTGCTACAATAGAAGGGAGCATTGTGATCCTTTTGGCAGTAGAACTGGGCCTGTTTGGACCCAGCATCACCACAGCCAGCACCACTTGTGCCCTTCCATGCTAGCACCTCTGCTGCCCCAGAGTGACACAAAGGTTCAGACTTGCTCCTAACTCCCTGGGAACAAGCTTTTCACAGCTTCATCTTTCTGCCTCCATTACAGGAATTATAGCTATTGGGCAGTGCTTAGTAACTCTAGTGACTACACAGGTTCTTGGGATCTGAAGCTTCCTCAGGACCTGGTGGTTCTGCAAAATATTTCAAAGGCAGAGGAGCAGGGATGGAAGGATTGGAAGGGATTAAAAATGGGAGGGATGCTACCTTCACAGTTGGAAATCCTCATCCACTTTCTGGCTCCATCTGTTTTCATGCCATACCTGCTGATATTTCCCTCAAACAGAAGCACAACAAAAAGCAGCCAGAGCAAGATGACCCACACTCACTTTGGGGAGATGTAGAAAGTAATAATAATCTGGGCTGATGACACCAGTCAGCCTCCAGCACCTTGGGGTGACTTCTTAGAACACAGGAAGATTTTACTGGCACCAGAGGCTTCATCCCACTGCATTAGGGATTTGGGATGCAACTAAAATCCTATTCCAAAACAACCTGAAATACTCTGATAGAGAAGGGCACTTCAGGTTGTGCATGTTTAAAGCTCTCTCTTATTTAGAATCTTTGTCTTTAGTTCATCTTTCCAGATAAACTTCAGGGATGCCAGCTCAGCAAAGCTGCCCATTCCAAGCCTTTCAACCCTGCTTTATGGCCCCAATTCTTCAAGATAAAGTCTGCTTTCCAGTCAAGCAACCATGGAGAAGCATGGCTCAGTTTTTTTCAGTAAAGCAGAGACAAAATCTATCCATCCATCCTTGCTACTCCTGTCAATCTGAAGCAGAGTGTTCCTTACCTCCAGAGAGAGCCAAGTGGTTCATTTACAATGAGTCCAGGCTAAGGAAAACAGTGAATCTGATATGTGCAGGCACTTGTCAGACTATCACTATTTTGGGAGCAGTCCTCTTCTAACACAGTCCTGTGTGATTTCTCCCTAGGTGTAAAGTCTCCTGGTCTGGGTGTCTGTGAGTGGCTTTTGACCATTTTGTCTTTCCTGTTCATCATAATGACCTTCCCCATTTCTGTCTGGTTCTGCATGAAGGTGAGAATAGCCATGGGGCCCTCTCAGGATTTGGTGTCTGATCTGGATGTCACACACTGATTCAGCATGTGTTGGACATAAGCATAAAGGTTTTTTTGGTATAAGGCCCCTATTTATACCTCTTCAACTCGTCATTAATTTTGATTTGTCTTTTATCGTATGTTGCTACAGAACAGTGGACCAACCATTGCCCATGAAATACTCCTGCTGAAATACCAGCAGGAAGGAACTAAGGTTTCTCTTTTTTTAAAACAAATTACAAGTCTGTTCACTTTCAGACACATCCTTCAGCCAACCTAGCCCAGACATGGCTGCATTACAGCAGCAGGGTAAATAGGCTTTAAATTCAAAATTTTAAGAGATATTGATATCTCAGTTAATAGCAGATTTTCCCTCTTCCTCTCATTTTTATTCAGATTTATAGCATGGCTACAAGTAGGCACTTTTAGGCATTTTGATTCCCACTTCTCAGGAAATTTCACATTTGTCTTGTAATCAACAAGAATGTCAGTATTACAGCTCAGCTCTTTGGATGAGCACGTTTGTCTTAGAGGGAAACAAGCAACGTGGAACATTTTAACTTGGGTTATTTAAGTTTGGCCAGGCTATAAGGAAGCAAAATATTGGATCATCTTGGGAAACCCTGGCTGGGTCTAACATGGGCTGCTCTCACCAAATCTCTGTCTGTCACAGGGCTGCTCATATTCAAGGCTGGCCAGCAGTTCAGAGCAAAGGGTAAAATGACTCAGTGACAGGTGATGCCACAACTGCTGAAATCCTCCCTTTGCACGGCTTTTCCAGAATAAACTTCCTCCCCTGCTGGTGAGGCTGCTTTTCCCAGTCCTACTTCTTCCTCTCCAGCCTAGACTTGTTTCCCTCTGCAGGTAGTGCGGGAGTATGAGAGAGCCATTGTTTTCCGACTTGGGCATCTCCTTCCTGGCAGAGCCAAAGGACCTGGTAAGGTATTTACTGAGCTTCCCCCAGCCACGCTGCTCCTCTTCTGCATTCCTTACCGAAGCTCACGTGCTGGTGCCCTCCAAGCAGATATGGCGAGACAGAAGATTTGATGGTTTTTGATCCCTTCCTTTTAAGGGCCAGTAGTTTCTGATGGCTTTTCCATCACAGAAGCAGCCTGAGAGTTTGAGCCTATGTATTGCTGTTCTTTTTTAGTTCTGCGTGCAGAGCCCTCTCCTATTCTCCAAAACAGAAGAGGTAATTTTTGTAGTTCTGATGATGAACCTGCTGTCTTTCTCTTCCTCCCACAGGCCTTTTCTTTTTCCTTCCCTGTTTGGACACCTATCACAAGATAGACCTCCGCCTCAAAACCCTAGAGATCCCCTTCCATCAGGTATGGCTGACACTCCCCCTCTATATTAATTTTGGGATATTTTTAATGTTAAATCTTATGCTTCCAACCTTCATCCTTGCAAAGAAAAGTTTGAAAAAAGATCTCAAAGTAACCTCTAGTTTGCCCAAGATCAGTCAGTAGCAGAGATGGAAGCTATAAAGACTTAACCATTCAGCCAGTCTTCATCATTCTCTTAGTTGTGTGCTTTTCTGTGCTACCTTAGAGTTGCCAGAACCATCTCCATCTCCCCTAATGTCTTCTATTTAGGTGGTGACCAAAGACATGGTTACTTTGGAGATAGATGCTGTCTGCTACTACCGGTTGGAAAATGCCTCTCTTCTCCTCACCACCCTGACCAGCATCTCCAGTGCCATCCAGCTGCTGGTGCAGACCACCACAAAGCGCCTCCTGGCACACCAAGCCTTCTCTGAGCTTCTGCTGGAGAGGAAGAACATCAGCCAGGAGATAAAGGTGCTTCCGTGGGGAGGGAGACAGCAAAGCAAGGGGTGAATTGAGGCTCCAAAAGAAGGTCAGGTGGACAGTCCCTCAGAGTCAGACACTGGTTTTAAAAAGGCTTCCACACTTGGAATCAGGCTGGACTCTAGTTAAATCACCCTAAACCCCTCAGGTTAACAAATGGTAAGTGAGGGCAGTTATTTTATTTCTGAGAGGCCTTGCCCAGTAGCACTGAACCTGATAAATCTGCTTTACAGTTCCTGCAATTAAAGTCCCTGCCCTGTCTTGTTCCCTGTAAGAGCCTAGGCTAGGGCTGCTGTTCTCCCCATGCTCTAAAAATATTTTTCTTCATAGATGGCTTTGGATGCGGTCACAGGCTGCTGGGGGATCAAAGTGGAGAGAATAGAAATGTAGGTAGGAAATGCTGGTAGAAGAGAATTCTCTCTCCCTTTGCAAGTACTTGTCCCATGCTGCTTGTTGTTGCCTGCTCCTCTTCTTGCTTTGCCTCTGGCTCTCTCCCTGCAGGTGTTCTGCAAAAGGTAGAACCTCACCTCTCACCTTCCTATTTTCCCTGCCCTTTTCAGCCTCTGTCTCATGTAAAATTTCCACGTGTAAGACTGTTCTTTCTCCTGCCCTGAGAGCCAGAGCAGGATCCTTAGCTGGGATCTCATCACCTTTTTGCTGCTGCTGCAGGCAGAGTTTGCACCCAATTCTGATAGCTCAAAAGGCACAGCAAGGCACTGAACTCTCCGTGTCCCACTCTAGATCAAAGGCCCTGGGGTCTCAGCACTGGCAGGGATGGGCTCATCACTCAAGTCTGTGCAGAAAGGTGGGACTTACTGATCACACAGAGGGACATGGAAGAGAGAGCCAAGCAGTGAATGAATAAATCTATGAATGGAACATTCCTGTCTTGAGAGCTGTCTCCTAGTGGAGTCTCTGCTGGCTCACAAAGAGTGAGCTTAAACTATGAGCCTCAAAGTACACAAAGAGGTCTCCCTGCTGGCTGGTGATCATGCCTGGTCACTAGAAAACCAGGCTGAAAGAGAAGGTTAGGATTGGAGGTAGAAGGCTAAAGTGAGACATGCAAAGAGGGACACCCAGGGATAAAGAATATGAATGAGCTGCTCTGCAGAGACCAACTGAGCCCATCCCAAGCCTCAGACTGACCATGTGAGCAGCAGATCAGAAAAGCAGATCTCCCTGCACAGCCATCCAGTGTTGCCAGGAGAGCCAAGAGCCCAGCTAATGCCTGTCTTTACTGCCACAGCAACAACGTGCAGCTGCCTGCTGAACTCCGCCAGTCCCTGGCTGTGGAAGCAGAGGCCCAGAGACAGGCCAAAGTGCGGGTATGTCAACATCTGAACACTTCTCATCTCCTTGCAAAGCATTCCTCCTCCCTTTCCCACCTCTGGTTTGAGGTCCCTGTGTGTGCCACACAGTCACACAGCTTTGGGTTGATATGTTTCCTTTAATTCCTGAATAAGAGCTGAGCTAAAAAGGGGAGCTCATAAAAAGTTGTGAGCTTTGATGGGCCTGGTAAAAACATGCCAGACATGAGCTTCCATACTTTTGGCAATGCCAAGAGGTTAGTACATGCTGTGATCTTGAAGTGGCAGGAATGTTAGAATCACATTGACCATGAAAATTTCATCATGGCAACCTTCCTCTGTAACAAACAGTCTGTGCCCCCTCTCTCCCAGCCTCACAGAACCTTCCTTCTTCCCCTGCTTGGTAGGTGATCGCTGCAGAGGGAGAAAAGGCTGCTTCCGAGTCCCTGCGGATTGCAGCTGAGATCCTGTCCAGTGCTCCAGCTGCTGCTCAGCTCCGTTATCTCCATGCACTGCACTCCCTTACCACAGAGAAACCTGCTGCTTTCATCTTGCCCTTGCCTCTGGATGCCATGAACCTGGTCTCTCCAGCTACTCACAGCCCTCCAGCTGTAAGCAGCCTCCTTACAGGCACCGAAAAGCTCCAAGAAAATCCAAAAGACAAGAAGGACTCACCTATGCTCTGAGAGAAATGGTTCCCACATTGCTTCTGCTCAGAAAGGAGCAATAAGACTGGCCCGCCACCAGGTTCTGACCTGGAGGCAGGAGGGAAAGCAGCCCAGGCCTGCAATATAAAGTGGATTGTACACGGAAAAAGCCTCTACTTGTTTTGGAAAGGAAAAAATGTGGAGTGCAAGGAGCAGGCCTGGCAAGTGTGTGAGCAAAGGGTTGAGGGAAGTGGGGTGTCATCCCTTCCCCTCCACAGAGCCAGGTGTACCTTGACACGTTACAGCCTGGCTCCCAGGGTCTGATCCATCTTGCCCCATCACCTTGGAAGGAAGGACAGACCCTTCCCTATGTCCTTACTTGCCTCCCATCCACAAACCAAAAAGCCAGGCAGGTGGGAGTGGGAGCATAACAATCCATGGGGGAACAGCACGCAGGCAGGATGCAAGGGTTTCCCACCTTGCATCCTGGTGGTCCTGCAAGGAGGGAAAGAGCTGGGTCCTTGTGGTGTCCTGGATATGGGATTTCAGTAACCACTCACATACATGCCCATAACCAAGGCATTTAGCCCTTGTTCTGAAGTAGGAGGAAAAGGAAGAAGGGAAGAGGGCAGCTTTTAAAGCTTGGTGCTCCCCTGCCAGGCACATCTGCTGTGCAGAGGAAAGGCTGTGCTGCTGCTCATTTCCACAGGGTGGTGAGGCAGGACAACGTCTGAGCTCGTGGGCACTTAAAGACGTTAGGGTGACCTGTTTAACCAACCACTGGGCTGACAAGAGGAATCTGGTACCACTGGCTGAGAGCCTCGGGAATGGTAACACCTTTGCCCACCTGCAGCTGCCTTGGTAATTTTCACACACGGAGAACGAACACAGAGAGTTCTCAAAAATCCTAGAAGCCGCAAAGCTCCTACGTATCTTTCCTGCCTACAACTGTTTGAAATGGCCAGGAACCTACAGGTATTGCAGTCCTTTCCCTTGGCAAAAATCTGGAGCACTGTCAAAGGAAATATCCCTGCACTCAGATTTTCCGATCCTGGTGCCCTTTATGTGGACGTCACCTCTGCTCCTACCCTACTTGACCTACAGCATCTCCCCTTGCTTCAAAGCAGATCTCCCTGCATAGCCATTCCCAGCACCACTGTTCTGCTGTTGGTGTCAAGATACAGTTCAAGATAGAGGGCACTTTGTTGACTTTCTCTTATGATATCCATGCCTAGCAGGGGATACTCAGCCAGTCACTCACTCTTGAATTTTCATTTATTCACAGCTCTTTGCCTGCTGGTGACTAACTTCTCCCATGACTGCTCCACAGTCTACAAATATTTGCCAGCATTTTTACAGCAAGGACACCTGGCCAACCAGCCCTCTTACAAGTGGCTGGGGAGTGGGAAAAATCCACCTCTGAACTTAGCAGTGACCACACAAGCACCTTACCTCCAGGTGTAACCTCCCACTTATATAATTTGCCACTGTAACCCTCCCAGGGGAGGGGGCAGCAGCATCACTGTCTCCTGCTGGTGTGTCTGTGATATATCTCAGGAGTAATCGGCTCACGGAAAATAAGCTCTGGGAAGTTGAACAGCTCTGTCATCTTACACTGGGGAACATGAGCTGTGCAGTTACTTCTCTGCGGGGACTGCTGGGCTCCAGGACGGTTTGGATGGGTGGTGATGAAGGATCTCTGAAGTCAGGTCTTTAGAACATGTGGTTTATTATAAAGGGTGAAGGGCCCTGCTTGGAGTTGCTAGCCGCAACTCATGGCAGGCCCAGGGAGAGCGGGGGGAGAGAGAGAGAGAGGGTTCCAGGTGAGCATCCCAAGAGGAAGGTCCAAGAGAGTGTCCGGTCCCTCGGCCACACCTTATCAGGGGGCTTCAAGGTGGGCTGGAACAGGACTTGGGACGATGGGGTTACAGATACCTGATACTTCAGGGGAGGGTTACTGATGTGGGATGAACCATACATTGGGGGGTGAGACAGAACATTCCATTTCACCTTTGGATCTATCTGTAGGTAAAGGGCATTGTTTAATCAGATGGGGGGATTGCTTTCAACTTGGCTGTATTATTGTTTTCGAGTTGCTCAGTAATTAAGGTTTGGTATTTCAAATCTTGTTCTCATCTCAATATCTGTATTTTCTGACTCTTTTGCCAGGCCATCATATTTACAGGGCTTTCCTATTTATCTTCCCCAATACTTCTCTAAAGCTGGTTCTAGTAATTTCTCATGCTGCTGGAATAGGCCCTTCTTTCCCAGCCTCAAGGACATAAGGGCACAAGGGCATAATACTTCAGAGTGAGCTGCAGCTGATCCTTTCTCTGAACACTTATTTGGCTGCATTTCTAACTCTGTGTAAAATGATCCATCCCCACCAAGATTATTGACACAGGAAGGACCAACAGCTTTACAGATAAAGTCTCAAAGGAACAACACTTAGCCCAAGAACTGACAGGAGACAGGCAACACTATGTCAGAACACCCATTACCCTGTTTGCACTTGTATTTGCAGAAGCCAGGCATGGGTTTTTCAAACATGTAACTTTCTTACAGAAAGGCAAATTATAGCTAAGATCATCCTCAGTTCAAAAAAGCATGCCTTGTTCCAGCAGGATCTTCTCTCTTTTACATATAGAGTCAGCAGAAACTTGTCAGTTTACCACCAGGAGATAGTATGCTCAAAAGCCTTGCAGAAGGAAAACCTAGTTTAAAAATTTACATAAGGAGTAGTGATACAAGAAGATTCCAAGAGAGAATTTACTCTGAGGGAATGGGAAGGTGTTGTCTGAGCAGCTGTGATTCCTGACAGTTTCACTGCCTGCTCTTCCGGCCCTTTTCCCTGTGAAACAAAAGTCACCTGCCCAGGTTCCAAATGTCCCTGTGTAGGATGCGCTTGGGAGTGTCAAGGCAGCCCAAGTTCCAGGTGGTGGCAGGTTGGTTCTGGGTTACATCCTGCGCCGTTCAGAATTTCAGGAGGCAGCTGCCCACTCAGGGCCACAGGCCCCTGAACATTAATGCTGGCCCTGTTCCCTAGGAAACAAAAGTCACCAGCGGACATTCCTGATGTCAGTTTGAAGGATGCGCTTGGGACTGTCAGGGCAGCCCAAGTTGCAGGTGGTGGTAGGTTGGGTCTGGATTACATCCTGTGCCGTTTAGAATTTCAGGAGGCAGCCCTCCATTCAGAGCCACAGGCCCCTGAACACCAACGCTGTTGCTTTTTTCTGTGAAACAAAAGCCACCAGCCCGGGTTCCTCATGTCCCTCTGCAGGATGCACTTGGGAATGTCAAGGCAGCCCAAGCTGCAGGTGGTGGCAGGTTGGGTCTGGGTTACATCCTGCACTGTTCGGAATCTCCGGAGGCGGCCGGCCACAGGCCCCTTTTGATAAAGACCGGCCCTTTTCCCTGGGAAAGAAAAGTGGCCAGCCCAGGTTCCTGATGTCAGTTTGCAGCAGGTTTTTTGCATTTCCCCGGCAGCCTGAATTGTATTGTGCTTCAGCTTTGATCTAGGAGATATGTGGTGCCCCCTCCCCTCCTCCCCTCAGCCCTGTTCTGCTCTGTCCCCATCTCCACCCCTCACCCCTCCTTGTCCTTCCAGCCCACCTCATCCCCAGTCTCTCTCCACCCTTCACCCCTCCCCATCCTGCCCCTGCCCCATCCCTCACTCCTCCCACTGCCCAGGTGTTACTCCCTGTAGCAGCACATGGGCTCCTGAACTCGCGGGGACAGTGCAGCCCTCGCAGCAGGACAGCACCCAAATAAAACAGGCAGGCACGGCGTCTGTGGGCTGCACGGTGTCACAAAGGCACCTGGGGCTGAGGGGAGGGGGCTGGAGGGTGACACAGAACATGGGGGCATCTGAGAGGCAGAAGGGGTCTTTAGGAGTAAAAAGGGGGGCTCCAGGGTGGCACAGAGACGCTGAGAGGCTGCGCTGGGAACTTGAGGGTGACACAAGGAGGCTGAGAGGCAGGGGCTGCCTTGAGGGACAAAGTGGGGGTGCCTGAGGGTGACAGGTGAACCAGCCCTCACAGCACCCTTAACCTCACCCTTAAACCCACCCCTACAAGGGTGGAAAGTGCACGGTGGAGGTTAGGGGGCCACAGGACAGTGTCGGGGGGCTTGGGGTGACACACAGACATTGCGGGCTGAGGGGCAAAAAGGGGGGGACTTGACAGGTGGAGAGCTGACCCTGAGAGTTAGGGGTACAAAGGACAGGACACAGGGTACCAGGAAGGGTTAGGGTACAGCTGCAGCCCTCACCCCAACCCTAAGCTCACCCTAAACAGCACCCCTAGAACACGAGATTTCCCCAAGAGCAGCTGCAGGCAGCAACCCTAATGCTGGGACAGCCCCAGAACCCTGCCAGCAGCTGCAGGCAGTGACCCTAATGAAAAGGTAGGGATGATGTTTGCTGGTTAGAGAGTGACTGGTAGGGGTTGGGGACTGAGCATTTCTTTAGGGCTTTTTTAAAGGGCTTTTAAAGGATATTTTAGGTTTTTTTTTTTGTTTGTTTTGGTTTTTTTTTTTTTTGGTGGGGGGGTTGTTTGTTTTTTGGGTTTTTTTAGGTGCTTTTTAGGAATTTTCTGGGAATATTTAGGATACTTTTAGGGCTTTTTCAGGGCTTTTAAAAAATTTTTTAGGGTATTTTAAGGGCTTTCTTACTACTAATTAGAATTTTTAGGTTTTTTTTTTTTATGTTCTTGGGGCTTTTTTTAGGACTAAAAATTTTTAGGGCTTTTTTAGGGCTATTGAGGGTATGTGGAGGACTCTTAGGACTAGGGTATTCTTAGATTTTCTGAGGGAACTTTTAGGTTTTTTTAGGGTCTTATTAGGGCATTTTAAGTATTTTTGGGGTATTTTTAGAGCTCTTTTAGGAATATTTAGGGATTTTTTTAAAGGTTCTTTAGGGATATTTAGGGGTGTTTTAGGGGTTTTTAAAAAGTAGGGTGTTTTTAAGGGTATTCTGAGGCTATTTTTATGTTTTTGTGGGGCTTTTAGGACATTTTGAAGATGAGTTTTTTTTAGGGAATTTTTATGTTTTTTTAGGGTCTTTTCATGGCACAGCACATAGAGGCTGAGGGGCATTGTGGGGGCTTGAGGGTGACAGAGGCTGGGAGCTGAGGGAGGCACAGGGAGAGGGGACAGTGGGTGACAGAGATGCTGAGGGGGGCAGGGGCAGCTGGAGGGTGCCTCAGAGAAGCTGGGGGCTGAGGGGCAAAGGAGAGGGATTAAGGGTGACACACAGGAGCTGAGGGGCAGCTGAGAGGGGGCTTGAGGGGCAAAGGGGGGGCTCGAGGGTGACACACAGAGCCTGAGGGCTGGGGGGCAGAGGGAGGAGTTGGGGGTAAAGGGCGAGGGCTTGAGGGCTGGACAGTGCAGTGGAGATCAGGGCTACAGGGTACAGCTTAGGAGGCAAGTTAGGGTACAGGAGCACCACCTCTCCCCCCAGCCCTACCCTCAGCCTAAGCAGCCCCCCTAACAACAGCTTTTTCCCTTTTCACCCTGACAGCAGCAGCACCACACAGCAACCCTAACAGTGAGACCACACCGGAACCCTCCCGCTGGGACAAGGCAGCAGGACAACAACAGAACCCTCAGAGGACAACAGGACCCCCTGGAAAAAGGTAGGGATGGCATCTGTGGGCTAGAGAGCAACAGGAGGGGTTTGGAGGCTGAGCAGGTTTCCTTGAGTTTTTTTGCAGGACTATTAGGAATATTTAGGGGATTTTTAAGACTTTTCTGGTGTCTTTTAGGGTATTGTTACACCTTCCTAAGGGCTATTTTAGAATTCCTTAGTGCATTTTTAGGGTCAGGATGAGGGTCAGACAGGCTGCCTGCCGGAAATGCGGAGTATTACTGGAATGTAGTGGAATGCTTTGGAAAGGTGCCAGTGGAGGGGCAGGGTCCCACGCTGCTGGTCTGAAGGTTGTGATTTCTGGGCCCAGCGAAGTGGTTGTGGTTAAGGTTAGGGTTACATGCTGGCAGCTTTCTCAAGGAGAAATCCAGAACAGAGAAAATCAAGCCCCAAGCTTCGTACTATCAGTTTGCAAGAGGCATTCGGCACCAAAAAAAACCCCCTGAGTTCTTGGGGGTGGCAGATTTGGTCTTGGAGAAATCCTGCGCTGTTTGGAAATTGAGGAGGCAAAAGGACACTCAGGACCTGATGCCCAAAGGGGAGTGCCAGGCCCGGGTCACAAATGAGAGATGTCTACCTTGTGAAACCAAACTCAGCCCAGGTTCCTGATGTCAGTTTACAGGATGTCCTTGGCACTGTCAGGGCAGCACAAGTTTGAGGTGGGGGCATGTTGGGTCTGGAACACATCCTTGGTTGTTCGGGTTTTTTGGAGGCGGCCGCCCACTCAGGACCACAGGCCCCTGAACACCAACGCTGTTCCTTTTCCCCGTGAAACAAAACTCACCAGCCCAGGTTCCTGATGTCAGTTTGCAGGATCTGCTAGGGAGTGTCAAGGCAGCCCAAGTTCCAGATGGTGGCACGTTGGGTCTGGGTTACAACCTGTGCCATTTGGAATTTCAGGTGGTGGCTGCCCACTCAGGGCCACTGGCCCCTGAACACGGACACCAGAATGGTTCAAATTGCAGAGTCATCCTGATTCTTGTACATTTTTCTCCTAATTAGTGAGACAGCTGGTAGCTGAATCATCTGAAGCTCGGAGGACAAAGAGGGTACCCACTATCAGATACATTACCAGGCCATGCTGGCACTGAGTAAAAAAACTTCTTGTTATGAGAAGGAAGAGATGCAAACAACTTGTTTCCATGATCCAGCAGGGATGAGACAGAAGGAAATAAGGCAGCAAGAAGAGATTGATGTGTGTAAACAGGAAGGGCACAGGCAAGAGGATGTGTTGCATAGATAGTTGAAGTCGCAAATGTCTTATAAGGATGACAAACTGTACAGATGCTAGAACTGTGGGAGGAGGCAGAGGTCAATCAAGACACTTGTGGAACTGGCAGAGGCAGGAAAAAAACAGCATAAATGCTGAAATGGCAGAGACATGTCAGGATAGTAGGTAAGGAGTAACAGCAGTGGATCAGGGTGAAATGCTACTGGGAATTGGCACTAAGACACTACTCGGCCATTTCTGTTCTTCATTGTTCGCTTTTTCTGGATCTCTTGGGCTGGCCAGAGGTAGAAGCTGTGGGATTGAGCAGGCCATGACTTCTGAGATATTTTCTTGGATATTTTTTAGAAAGAAAAAACAGCAAGCCAAAGCCATTAAAAATACCACAGAGTTAAAATATGCCCAAGGTATCACATCCTTAACAAACAAGTTAGCCCCTCCTCCCATTTTGAAGTCAAAGGGACAAGATACACTGAAGGACTAAGGGAAGAAATTTTAATTACCATTCTTTCTCCTTCTCCACATTTAAATCTTGTGGATCTAGTTGAGAAAGAACACAAGGAAATGCTTTCATGCCTAATAAGCTTGTGACCTAAGGAACTGCCACACCATGTGGGCAAGAACAGTAGGTAAGCATTGTTCAAATACCTCCTAGAGAAATCAATAGTATCGCATGCTATAAGCACAAAAGATCTGTGGCCTCTGGAACGCAATTTCTTTCTAATCCAGAATCAGTGATCCTAAACAGATCTTCTTGACTGTCACAGGGAGTACTTGCTCACAAGGAACATGATGCCAATTACAGTGATCTCCTAGATATAGCCCCTATGTTACATATCAAAATCAAAATTAGTTTCTCTCAAAACCAGAGCATATTCAGCAGTTGTTTTTTCTGCCCTGACCTAGAATCACGTTAACAGCCGCTTTGCTTGACCACTGACAGAGGTGAGACAAAGCCCCAGGATGTGTCCAGCAGGGGAGGGTTCTGCATAAGGGTTAGATGAGTGAGGTGTCCTCAAAGATTGCTTCAGTCTCCAAATCTGGAAAAAGGTTCAGAATACTGATTGTCCTGACTTTGCCTTTCCTTGTTTGTTGCTTCTTGGATGACTTCCTCGTCTTCCTCCAGTTCTCACTCTAGCTCTTGGTTCCCTGCAGAGCTTCTTCTTTCTTCTCTTCAAGATCTTCAAATCTTTCCTCTGCATTCTGAGCACGGATCTCTGTTTCTTTGAAACAGAGGCAAAGTAATTGCAAAAAACTGAAACCTAAGGAGCTGCTGTCAGGAGACCCAACAGAAAGATCTGGAGAGCTGAAGAGTCCAGTGGGATTGGCTGACTCTATAAAACATGCTTATGGTTTCAGAGAAGGGCACTGTTAAAAGATCTACAAAGGATTTTATGGCACATCTATGTAAACCTTGCAAATTTAATTAATTATAAAATTCAGTGTTTGCTAGCAGAGGGTGAGATGCTGATCTTCACTGTGAGAGGATAAAAAAAGAGCAGAGTCAGTTCTATTAGCAGGGCTAATGAGATGGGGTTTCCCTGGTTGATGCAAGCTCTCAGACAAAACAAGCACCTGCCTGAAATGAAACCCTGCCCTGCTCAGGCCTCCAGCACAGGACCAGTACTCAGAACAGCTACACTTGAAGACATTCCAGTGCTGCCAGGACTTCAAAGTCTTCCTGAGAAAAGGAAGTGGAGGACTTGTTGGCAGTCACCTCCCTCTGGCTGGAAAGGAAAAAACCTTTTTATAAGTGAACGTGAAACCAACAATGCCACATTTAATCAAACCAGAGTGTGCCTGGTTTGATGCTGGTGTCTCAGTTCACAGTATCAACCCAGGCAAGAGCTCTGTGTCAGCAAAACATGGAAGACCAGAGGCCAGGTCAGGCACTGAATGTATCTTGGCATTAAAAACAGACAAAGATCCTTTTCTGATGCAGATAGGAAACTCTCACTGGCTCATAGTCTTGGATTGCTGGTGCAATCACTGGGTTACAGAGGTTGGAGATGGCTGTAGCTCGACCAGGAGCAAAAGAAACCCCAAAACACACACCAAAATGTTTGGAGAACAGAAAGGAGCAGTTCCTTACAGGGTCCAATAGGCACAAGTCAGCTTTCAACTATGCTTTTTTCAATAAAAATAACTGTTGGGAGGCTCCTGCTCTAAGCCTTGGGAGAAAATTGTGATTTCCAGGAATTTATTTATGTAAAACAAATCAAAGTTCCATAAAGAAATACTCCTGCATCTTCCACTGGCATGCAGAACTGCTGCCCTTGGTCAGATAATTCATACCAGCACCTGGCTGCTGCTGAGACAGAAAAGGAAATAAGAGAAAACGAAAAAAGAAAACAAACAAGTAGGAGATACCACTGGCCTAGTGGCATTGAGGGCAGTTGTAGGGCCACATGTCACATCACACACTGTGAGTAATAAATAAAAATGTCCTGCTGGAAAGTAGCACTACTACAAGTTGCAACTACTACAGTCACCTGCATAATAGCAGCTTGCTCTTTTACTTCTAATCTTTCTTTCTCTGTTACAGATTTCCTATTGGTGTTGGCATCTTCACCTTCAAACTCTTTTTGAGTTGAAGAAATGATAGTCCTTAAAGTCCCTAAACTTCAGCTTTAGTTGCAATTCCTGTAAGGCACTGTCAGGATCAGGTTAGTAATGTGCTCCATTTGTCCATCCAAATAACCTAGGCAAAGCCAGCTGGTCTCTGACTTTCTCTTGCACCTATCTAGACTTAAACTGCAGCCACCTAGAGAGTCCTGGGTATAGATATTGCTAAACACAAATTAATATGCTAATTACTTAACATTACATCAGCAACCAGAAAAAAAGAGGCAGCATGAGAGCTTCAACATTGGCTGTACACTGGAGTCATGAACATCACTCTGCCTTGGGATTGAGTTCAGAACCAGTGGGAACAAATTGCCCAAGACAATAAATCTAAGTCCGTTTCCTTGTCATCTGAATGTAACCTGCTTTTTCATGAAAGGAGACTAATGCCAGGTCAGCCATCTATACAATGCAGCTCATTGTCACAGGCAGTCTCAAACATCCTTCCACATAAGGAATTAAATCAGAAGCTCAACCTGATCTCCTGGGCAAGGCAAGCACGAGGATTGCAGGAAAAGTCCACCTCAATGGGTGAAGCAAAAGCCATCATGCACCATGGGGACCTGATCTACCAGGGTGATAAAACTGAGACACTCACAGGACAGGCAATCTGCTGTCACATCACAGCAAATCCACCAGCCACAGGACCAGTTTTCTGTGCAGTTCAGTAACCTGCACGAAGCATCAGAGAAAATCTAAAACCGCTAATGAATGACTGGTCTTGCCAAGTAATCTGGAGTTGCTGTATTTCACATAAGTCAGTGTCCTACTTCATTCAATTTGCAAACTGATCCAATGACAGAAACATTTATTTTTACCTTTTTTTTCTTCCATATTCATTACAAAGACATATTTTTCTACTACAGATCTACCCTTCTCCCAATTATTGTTTAGGATCATATGCTGCTTATTAGCCATGTGGTGCGTTCTCATGTCCAGAATTCAGCAGCAAACCAAAAATAACATACTACACTGCAACCCTAGGAGAAACACTCCCTAGGAATCTACAGCCTTAAGAGAAGGAAGTAAAACCACAGTGAGCCAGCAGGCCCTGCTCCTCTCTGAACGGGAAATGTCAGTGTTATTCCAGAGGAAATGCTTACTAAGGGTGAAACAATAAATTTGTGCTTGTGCACTGTGCAGGAGACCTTGCAGCTATTTTTAGAGGAGCTCTCCTCTGCTCCTTTGGCTGGCAGACAAAAACCAACTCAAACAGGAAAGAAAGTGTCAAAAGAGAAACAAGTGCTCTTCACAACTGTGCTCTGGCCAGAGGGAGATGAAAGTAAAGACTGGATAGTAGATAGAAAACTCTTATCCCTAGCAACTGCAGTCTTGTGCTTCCTTTTTCAGGAAGAACACCATTAATTCAATAATGGAACCTATTGCTGAATCATCTGACAAAAAAATCCCTAGGTACCACCAAAGAAAGCCCCAAATCCAGAAGCAAAGTGATCTCCAGACCTGAAGGATCTCCTGTCTCAAAGATATCTTTTGCTTCCCAGCTCAAAACCCCCCAGTATATTTAAGCACACCATATGCTGGAAACCTGACACTGGCTTTTTTGTTAATTCTCTAGTTGTGGGCAAACCTGGCATTCACAAGGGATCTTGCACAAACACATGGATGTGTTCTGCAAATTATTTATTTCTTGATGATATTTACTAAAGACAATGGAGCATTGTGGAGAAGAATATGCCCCCACATACCTGACTCTATATGAATCACTCATTTTGGTGTTTTTTTTTTTTTCAAATGTCAAGATTTACAAAGCAGGTGGAAGTTCTGAGGAAGATGGAGGTGTTGCAGGAAGGATATTGAAATCTCCAGCTGTTTCCATAGGTGTTGCCAAACCAAAGTGTTATAAATTGAGGCGAATAATTTGTTCAGCCTTTCAAGGGTCAATCAGAAATTTATTGACTACAGCAAGCGATGGCAAGCAAACAGCGCTGGGTGCAGCCGGGGAGTCCCCGCTCTGCAAACGGCTCACGCCGTTTCCCCCTTCCCACAGTCTTTTTATACTCTCTTTCTTCCGTGTCTGCGGTATCTCTGGGTGTACTCTGCGCTTGCGCCCTCCGTTGCTAGGGTGTCGTCTTCTACTCTCTGGTGGTCGTTTGAGGATGGCTCCTCTCTTCTTCCTTGGTGAAAGTCCACAGCCCTGTAATGGTCTTTTCTATATGCACCTAAGTTCTAATTACACAACCAGCTTAAGTGATCAACCTACTAACTAGTTTCTGTCTGGCGGTTTTCTGTTATCTACACAAGGCTTCTCCTTTCTGTCTTGATGAACAAAGAGTCTTTTCTAACTTATCACAAAAGCAAATGAAAGGCAGCCACCAATCACTTTAACACTTCAGCCGATCACGTTTATCCCAATCCACCAGGGGCCCCACACAAGGACATTTTTCAAGAGTAGTTTTCTGCACGAGGCCAGCCCCAGATCCAATTCCTGTCTTACAGGAAGTGTGGTTTATCATCTCTCTCGGCTTCCTGCAATGGGCTGGAGTCTGTACAGCTCCTCACTGCATCCACCTGGGCCAGTCAGGCAGGAATCTTGTGATAAAATGCTGGGAGCTTGGCTTCGTGCATGCTAGGACCTCAATTCAACTTTCACACCTTCAATACTTCTACCTAGTGCTGTCAAAAATCTAGCTGTGTCTGCAGGGGAAGAAAATATAACCTTATAATTATAATTCCTTCAGCCAACAAAAACAAAACTGGATTCTGTGAGGGAGGCCAAGAGGGACGTACAGCCTGTGTGGGAACTGGCTACACTCAGGATTAAGAATGAGCTGTTTACTAAATACTGGATACAAAAGAAAATAGGTTTGATGTAAAGCCCTGTCTTCTTGTCTTGGCAGATTTGGCTCCCTCATTGCACAAAGGCTTAATAAAATTCTTTTTAAAAGAGCCTTGCAGTTACAATCACATTCTTCAAAGATGCAGGTGATGCAGATGTGCAAAATGCTTGGATAAGGCAGTAAATTACTTGTTCATTTACTTACCTAGCCATGCTGATGGATATTCCCTGTTTCTTAGAGAATATGCTGGAGATGTAACAATGCCTGCTATTGATAGCCAATGTTTGACCTCAGTTAAAATCCTGGTGAGGTCTTGGTCTCCATGACATCTTGTAGCAAAGTTGGCACATAAAGCACACGGTGGGAAGGACAAGTCTTTTATATTTCAGTGATTTTGATGAACCGTGCATGATTTTGATACATGGCTTGGTCTCCCCTCTGCACAGCTGTGGAGTAGGACTGGTTAACTTCTCTGGTTTGGGAGAAGGGCAGTGAAGGAGAGTTACAGTCTGGGATGTCCAGACTGGTAAGAAATGGAGTAATTTACCCTCTGTAGGATGGAGCTTTTTTGAATGCACAATGGGGGCTCCACAACCAGGCCTTAGTTTTGAATTATCAGGAGGCCAAAGAGAAGCAGTAGGAATGATTATTGTTTCAGTTTTCATGCTGTGCAGCATCAGCTTAAGGGGAAAGATAAGGTAGGTCCCATGAGGGCATGGGATGAGGGAGAACAGTCACTTGGGACCACTTCCATGGGGTTTGGCCATATTAGCCCTTACCAAGTATTTTGTTATCCTTACTAAATAGCAACTAGCTTTGGGAAGGCTGTTTGGTTGCATTGATCTTAGCACTTAATTAAAGCTCAACAAAAGAGACACCTAAATGAAGCTCACTGGAGAGGTCACTCTAGTCCCACGTGCAAATTCCAGAGTAAAAACACACCTTTTTCTCACAATGAAGGTACTCTGTGAAGACTTTAAGAAGTGATCAAGGAAGACTGAATAAAAGCTCAGACCTCAAGTCAAACCTTATAAATTCCCTGAAAGTACTTTCTTACATGTCCTTTCTAAAACAATCTCATCTGTCATTGTTCTCTCTCCCTCTCTCATCCTTGTCATCAAAACATTTGTATTTCTGTCACATGCTGTTTGAGATCAGGTAATTGGGTCATAGAAGATAATCAATACTTCAGTTAACTGAGGGCCCTTGCCTTACAGGACAAAACTACCATGTACTCAGTATTGTCTCTTAACTATTCTTTATAATCTCTCTCATTTTCACTGTTTCTTACCAAAGAGCCATTGTAAAGAGAAAGGATACCTTGTGTTTTCTGCTGAAAGGCCATTCATTACATGACAATGCAAAAATGAACCCAGGCCATTCAAAACTCTTTGCCTTGTATGGATCAAGAGAATACCTTGCCTGTGGCCCAGTTCTCAAAGTCTGTGAAAATGAGCTAAGATTTCTTTTTCTGGGCTCTACTGGCTGAAGCAATTTTGGATCAGATATCCACCTGTGCCTGTGCTCAGACAATGGCTAACTATGACAATCTGCTGTTAACCTTTTGCCATGCTGGTGTCTGGCCAATTCTGGCCCCATTCCTTCATCTTGCTCTCCCTTTCTTAGGACAACAACTTATTTCTTTCCTTTAGCTATCTCATCTCCTTTTGTAGGCTGAAACATGGCATATAATAATAAGTTAATGCATAATAAATAAGCTAATGCAGAGAAAAGGACAGGATAACCCTGAGTGAAGGAAGAAGATGACAATATAAGAAGCAGCTCAGTAAACCTGAGTAACACAGGTGGAGTTTAGTTTTAGTCTGAATAAAGGAAATAAGATGATTAAAAAAACAGCAGAGATGAAACACTTTGGAAATCAGGAACGAGTCAAGGACTTGCAGAGGCAAAGGTCGAGAAGGTTAATTGCAAATTACTCAACAATTGTTTGTTATCTTACACAATAGATGATAAATTTGTATCAACAAAGAAAACATTTACTTACATACTTTATTATCAGGATAATTCAATATCTAAATGAAGATAACTTTGCATTACTGATAAGATAAAAAAAAGTATTACCCTCAGAGAGTGCTGTCTGGTTAATGATCTTCGAAGTGATGGTTTACTCTATATTTTAAATATCCCTCCTTTCCTTTTATTTTCTTTTCCATAAATCATCCACATAATCACAAACCACCCACTCTCCCACTCAGCATAGGCTTTTCCTGTGTCATATCTTCACTGCATGTTCTTTGCACTGTATCACATTTAAAATTACAGGAATTCTTTTTACCTGTGGCTGCAAATCAAGTTTCTTGGAGTTTATCCCTGGAATGCTTTTGATTCTCAGCACATATCTGGGGGTCATATTTTAGCTTTGGAAAAGGCCAGTACACATTATGTCAAGTGGTCCTTTATTACCTGCTACTTCCCTTACTTCCCCAATTAAAGACTGAACTGCAAAACTGGTTATGCCTTACCATTCCCCCCACTTTTCCTTCTATTGGAATCCCAGTAGTTTACATGCCCTTTGGTTTGTTTCTTCCAGGGCAGGCTGACATGGAGACAATGCCTCCCTACTGCTCTAGGTCTGCTTTTAGCAGAAGAGCACAAGCCTGCTGTGCCTCCAAAAGCTGGACAAGCCTTTGGCTGTGACAGAAAGGTGATGGAAATCAGGTAAGAGAAGTATGAGGAATCCACGAGCATAAAGGTGCCACAGTGAGTAGGTAGCACAATAAATTGAAAATCTGCTGGTGACAGTTCTGAGCATTTCTACAGATTAATGTAATTTATCAGTTACCAGAGCTTTTGATCAGATAGTGCTCAAATGGGACTGAGCTTAATGCACTGCCTGAACTATTGCATTATTCAATCATAACTTCTCATGTGGAGACTCTTGAGCTTGCCTTTTCATCATCAGAGAGGGAAAGGAGAGGGAAAGAAAGGATGAGAGCTGAGGAAAAACTTAGTCAAGGACTCTTCCAAGGATGGGGCAGCCACAACTTCTCTGGGCAGCCTGTGCCAGTGCCTCACCACCCTCACAGCGAAGAACTTCTTTCTAATATCTAACCTGAACCTACTGTCTTTCATTTTGAAGCCATTCCTCCTTGGAAAAACATGAAAGATGTGCACACACTCCTGGTTCCCTCCAAAGAGAACGCAGGTTTGGCAGCTGGGAGAGGGAAGTGTTTTTTTACTCTGCTTTTACCTTTCCCACTACATGATTCAGAACCTGACAGAAACAATCTACATCTGAAAGCAGATGGAAACAGACAACTCTGAACTGTGCCAGGGAAGCTGATGCATTTTAGGATCAGGGTAACACCAAGACAAATGTACGAGGCTGGTCCTTCTCCCAGCTAGTGATAGACCGCAGAGAAACAGCTGAATGACAGCACTGATGGGAGTAAGTGAGACCCTGCAGCAGCCCAGCACTCCCTTACTGCAACCTAAACCATGCACCAGTCTGCACTCAGCCTGGGCCTTACAGCCAAGGCTCCCTCCCTTGGGTCAAGAAAGATGGATGAGATCATGTTTTTTAGGCAGATTAAGCTAGCACTGCCTGTGATTGGCCAAAGACCATTTTTCAGTCTGCTGCCAATGCCCTATTGCCTACAAACCAAAACATTCCTCCCTTCCTAGCACTGTTAAGCATCAGTTATGTACAAAGAAGTGTAAAGCTAGTCTCTGCTAAGTCAATTAAAGCCAGGAGAGCTTCTTTTCTTAATCATGGGTCACAGAGCATCCCTACCAGCCTGGCATCCTTTGGAAGGATAGTTCTAAGAAGTTCTCATTTAGCAACTCTTTTGTTTATTAATCCCAAGACATCTTTCCCTCAGATCTCTTGGCCTGCACTCTGACAGGACAGCTGGTCTGTTCATCCAGCCACATCAGGCAGCACAGCCACCTATCGGGAGAGACCTTGCTATGTGTTCCCACCTCTGTCTTTCCACTGCCCTGGGCTCCTTATTCCTTCTTTGCCTACTTTCCAGTGCCCATCAAACTGACAGGGTGGTCTGTCAGGTGTCTGAATTTGCTCCAGCAATTAGGATAATGCCAAACCTGATCTCGCATTTGCAGGCAGCTCTGCAGACAAGGCACACGTGGCTGTCACTATTGAGCAAGACATGTGTCAGGGAGTGGGAGAGGTCAGGGTGACCATCTAAACAAGCTCTGTGTTGTTATTTCTTGAGGCTAAAGAAACCAGCGTGGACAAAACCTCAGCAAGGGATTGACACCAGCACAGGGCATTTCTGAGCATGTTTGCAGGGCCTGGAAGTTAGCACTTCAAATCTGAGTTAAATGATGTGGGCAGCAAAGTAATGCAATACGGGATAAATTTGTCTTAGGATGACGGCAAAGTTTTTGCCCAGGGAACAAACACATGCCCTAGAGAAGACTGTTGTACACAGAAAAAAGACAGGAGATGGAAACATTCACTCCAAACCCCCCTGGGGCTGTGGTGGTTTGTGGGGACTGTAAGTACCCTGGGCTGTGGACAGAAGCACTGGCACAGGTCAGGCTTTGGAAGCCTCCTCTGGAACAAAACAACTCTCCAGGGAGAAAAAAAAAGCCTGATGTGGTTAAGCACCATGGATGGACATATCCCTCATCTTGGGCATCTCTGGAGAATAATATGTCAGAACAACAGCATTTACTCTAGTGGTGAAAGATAAATCAAAACTCAGGGCTGAGGAAATCTGTGGCAAAATTCCTGGTCCCTTACCCCAAAGCAGGATCTTAAACCAGGCAGCTAATCCCATGTTTAGTGGTTTTTAGATATTTGGTGAAGCCTAGGACAAGTTACCTGCTACCTGTAGGAGATAAAGCTCCAGGTGCATGGATACCAAGGGATGCTCTAAATCAGCTTTAGTCTGTGTATCTGTAAAGCCATTTTCCTTCTGGTGGACTGCTAGCAGTCAGCTTTCTACAGAGTTGGGAGTGCCCTAAAACACCAGCAATTGCATAAAGGCAGAATGTAATGCAGGGAAAGATCTGTTACTAAAGGGAAGCTGGAAGGATGGAGTCAGATGTAGAACCCCACAACTTCCAGCCCAGAGCTACCTGACAAGTCCTCACCATACGGCTCCTCTCAGCTTCCTTCCATTGGCTTTTGGTCCAGGAACAGGCACTCCACTTGTAGGCATGGTGAATGGGGTTTTTTTAAATGCTTAGCCAAGAAAATTTGCAGTAATAAATGGCCCACTAGCAGAATTAAACCCACCTTTGTACTTCATAGGGTAATGGGATTTTTTGGCTATTATTTATTATGGAAACCCCCCTTACCCCTGACACTCTGCTTCTGTTCAGGAGCCCCCAGTGCTTTGCTGTACCCTCCAAACTGCCTAAAGGACAACTGCTTCTTTCATAGATCTTACTGGGTCTGAGATTTAATGGTATTTGTCACCAATTATTAATCTTACCACTTTTTCTTCTTGGAGGTGTATCTTACAAATGAAAAAGAAATATATTTCCATTAGTCTCATAATCCCCGTGAATTCTCTTCTGAAGCCTTTATGCCTTACCAACCTTGCTAAATGAGTAAGTTTTTATAAATGCTTCTGCTATAAAGCATTCTCCTTATCAGCTCTATCCCTGTACTGTGGGTTTTAATTGTGTTAATTACATTTCTTTGCTTTCAGATACATGTTTGTGGGTGTAGGTATAATCTAGGAGTAACCCTGACAGGTAGTTTCTTGTCTTGCTGTGCAAATGGTTCCTTGGAAAGAAAATACAAAAAAATTGCAAAAAAAAAATCTTGACAGAAGTTTTATTTTCCATCTTGTGCCTCTTTGGCAGTACTTGATATTCCCACCAGAAAGAATGGGAAGATTAATAGACTTGTTCTGTAGCTGTTATAGTTTAAGAACACAGACAGGACTGTGGAGCATGTGGTACAAAGCTGGAAAAAGATCACATTAAGTTCTTGGCCCATAAACCCTTTTCCAGCCCAAAGTAAAGGCAGAAGTCACCAACATGATCCACATTTGGCAGCTGCTCCAATCTGATGTTATATCAGGAAAGGTGAGAAATCTTGGTCTGTTCCTGGACCTATTGACTCCTTCCCTGTACTACTGTCCTGCACCTCAGGGATATCCTTTCCCCTCTCAGTGATGATACAAAGTTTAGAAATCCCTAACTTCCCTTCTTACCTGGTGTTTCACCTTGGACATTTCATACTCGTTTCCAGGACCTCAAGAAGGGCTTGTGTAAGTTTCTCCCCACACACCCAGCCAAGATCTCTCCTCTACCATCCCATGATCATGCCTGGTGCCTCTAAGCCTGGGTCTGCTATGGCATGAATGTCTCCATTCCTCTCCCCTCCTTGGAAAATAAGATACTTACAGCCCCACTGAACACAGCTGTGGGTGCAGGCAGCTTCAGGCTTCCCTTCCTCCCTTCAAAAGGCTCTTCCCAACATCTCCCCACAGTAGCCACCTTTCTCAGGAGAGAAACCCCACATATCTTACTCTGCTCCCAATCCCTGTGCCCTCTTGTAACTCCCCCCAAAACAGGTGCCTCAGAGAAAAAAACAGGCCAAAGCAATTTCTTTTCCTCCCCTAATAGCAAAATATTTTTTAACTGCTGTAATACAGTAGATTATAAGCAGCTCTTGTAAGTGACAGAATATGTACAGGTTACATCATGGAACAGCTGGTGCCAGTGCCAGGGCTAATGCTGGGGTATCCCCTGCCACAGCCAGGGACAGGCCACCATGGGGCACTTGGAGAGGGGATGAGGCGAGGCTGGCTGGGGTCTGTGGGGAGCTGGTTCTGATGCTGCAGAGCACATGAATTCCTGGAATCTGCTGTCCCTCTGGCACGTCTGCATTCGGAAGCAGGAGCTCAATCAGTTCAGTCTGCCTTCAGCAGGTAGGCCAGATGCAATCCATGCAATACCATACTGAACAAATCCAGCAGGAATTCCCCCAGCTCCCACCACAGCACACACTGTGCTCGGACACAAGAGAGCACAGAGCTTACAGCTGAGACCCAGGACTGCTTCACCCCCAACAGCTGGCAGCCACACACCCCAACAGAAAGGGCAGACTAGGCATGAGGACTCCACAGAGCTTTGGTCTTCCCAGGAACAAAGTTTTCTGCATGAAAACCCCAGGACACACATTTTGATGGAGTAACACTGATTTTTGTGAGGTTATTGAGCAAGAAGCTGCAGCTGTACTGACTGCCATTCCAAAGCTGGAGGCTTCCCACCTCACAACTCAGGGAGTTACCATGGAAGCAAGCTGCACAGTTTTTGTGTTGGAAAGAACCACAAAAAAACAGCATAGGTTATATTACATTATATTAAGAGCTTGTAATGGGCAGGTTGGGAACCTTCACATCCTCACCACTGACCAGAACATTGCACCGCTCTGGTCAAGTGCTCTGGCACTTGCAGTCTAAGAAACTCAAATGTAGTATAATTGAATTTAATTAAATAAGCAACATGCAAAAGACTTAGTATTTCCCCTCCAGCACTCTTGAGAAAAATGAAAATAAGCCCACATTCAAAAGCAATTTTCAAAACCCACAAAATTGAAAGTAATCCAAATTGTTAATGCCCTGACAGCATGGTTGCAAGATGCTTGATCTACAAGGCTGAAAACCTCAACTTGTCAAAAACTAAGACTAGTTCCAACAGCTGAGCATCCCTTTCTGGTTGCCTTTTGCTTGCCAGATGCTCAAGCCCTCAGTGATGATGCTGACACAGTAAATGCTGATATTCCTTCTGGGCACAGGACAGTGCCAGGTGTGAGGGAAACACCAAAAACAGGGCACAAAGTGCCATCCTTTGATCTCTTTTCAAAAACACTGAAACTGTATCAAGACCTGCCACAGGTATCAAGATGGCAAACCAAGTCCCTAATCCATCCCACCCTCTTTGAGGGCAGTTACCTCTCTAAGTGTTTTGAGCACCAAACAAAAAAGAATTGGACTGAATTTCATCCTATACTAAGGTGGTGACAAATCTGTTTGGCCAAAGGGTGTTTTTTTGTATTTTTGACTGTTTTTTTACTAAGGAAGCTTAGTTGCTCCAGAACCTATGTTCTCTCCGCCCACAAAAGGTATGGTAAAAGATTTCAGATTACTCAATCCAAATGATGATTAAGTAATCCATTTAATTCTCAGGATTTTACATACAAATACTGCCAAATTTGAGCATATATTTCCTCTGAAATTACTTCAATGGTTTCATCAAACAATTTTTAGCAGGAGGTGTTTTCAGAGGAGAACCTCACACAGAAACACTATTTGGCAAATCTGACTTGGTACAATGTCCTTTCTCAAGAGCATGATTCCTTCTTACTGAAGACTTGGAGAAGTTTAAGTATTCCCCAGCTTTCATGAAATTACTTCTGATGGAGGTTAGTGAAAGTAGAAAGGAGACTCTCCCAAAGGAGAGTCTGAAGTGGCTTGGGAGACAAGTCCACCAATGGTTCTAATACTGCTGGTATGAAATACCCAGGGCTGTAGGTAGTAAGGAAATGCTGTTTCCCATTGGCAGTTTCTGATAACATTTGAGTAATTCTAAAATATTTGTCACCAAAGTTCTGGTATCTCTATCAGGTGGGCCCTTTTCACCAGTTAAGGTATGTCCATCAGGTCACCCTGTCTCCCATAATGGGAGCTACAGTTCCAGTAAAACTGGAGTGATCTGTACTCAGACACTCTGTAAGTTCCCTGTTCTGTTTAGCACCTGACAGAACAAGGGAGCTGAAGGAACTCTGACTGATTCATTGCTATGGAAACACCAAACTCACACAGGGCCCCTGCCTTTATTGGAGTGTGTGGGAGGACATCCTACCTCTACACCAAGAGGACAGTACCAAGGAGGCTGAGCTCCACCTGAAGCCCCCTCTGATGTCAGGGCAGACGCAGGCAGGTGACAAAGCAGCTCTGGGCCAATCCTCATTCCCCAGCAGCATTAGAAACTTCTCCAATACACATGGGCAAGGAGTGCTAGCACACTGAACTGCACTTGGCCGTTCCAAAGAAGATCATGCTCTGTACCTGTAAAGTTGATCCCATTTTCTTACAGTTTGGTCATATTATTTCAAGTTTTTCTTAGTAAAGAAACCCTTAAGAACTTGTGTTCCTTAAAGCACCTGTCAACTTAAAGCAAAAGCTCTTTTACAAGTTAATCATGTTAACTGATTACCTAGAACAGAAGAAAGGAAGAACAAGAAGAAAAAGTACTCCTCAAGTCACAAGGGCCTTCAGAGAACAAAAATGCTGTAAGGCAGTTGGGAACTAAATGAATACAGAGAAACAAATTTTTGACGTAAAAAGTCATAGAAAGACTGCGCACACTATGCCCTGCTCTTCTGAACCTGACTCAGCATGGTGACAATCCCTCTTCCTCTGCCCATTTTATATCTGTTGGCATACACAGGATGCAGTTTGAAGCCAGCCAAGAAAACTTTGGCCATCTTCAGAGCAAGGAGGGAAACACCCTGTTGCTCTGCCACTTGTCTGTGTCATAGTGGCAGGCAGGATCATGAAGAACAGAAGTTTTGTAGACATCCCATTACCGAAAAGGAGAAAAAAAAATTGCAAATGATGGCTAAGAAAGATGGACGGATACCAACAATGAGCTACCAGCAAATCTGACTAGCTTGCCTCTTGTCCAGAAAAGCAGCAACCTGGGGGGACCCCTGGATGAGTAGGATTCCAGTAGACTCCACCTTCAGCTCAATGTTTTACTGGCATGGAAATGGCTCAAAGTGGGACAGCATGTTATAGATGCTGCCTTTGAAGTCTGTTGCAATCCAGGTCAACTGGTTTGCTCCAGCAATGTTTAAAAAAATTACAGTTTCTCCCCAATAATGAGGAGGCCCAACTTCCCTTAGAAAAAGTCTGTAGTAAGTCAGATCATTGGTCCAAATACTTGGAGGACCAAAACCTTTGTTTTTCTGTGATGACATGGCCAGAGCACCCCATTTTCACATCTTCATATGACATGACCACGAGCGTGGCTTTAAATAATCCAGGAATGTGGGCTGCAAAACATGGAGAGGCAGTAAATTAGTCACAAGCCAACAGCACCAGCTGTGGTACAAGCTGCTGAAATCAAACTTCTCTAACAGGAAAGATCAAACCACATTTCTGCACCCTACAACCCTGTTCACCCCCTTCACTAAGCAGTGCCTGGAAGTCTAAGTACAGCCACAAGTTTTGCTACATCAGGTAAACACTGGGCCTAGTAGCCTGTTGTATCAAGAAGCCAAGTAATTTATGATGGCAAACTTTTAATTGAGGAGAATCAAACTTAAAATAGAGGCTGATAAAGAATCCTTTGGTTAAAACTGAAATCAGCTGGGACAGAAGGAAGTTTTATCTATAACAGAATCTGGTACCAAAAAATGAGTTAGAGAAAACACCACCAGAACCCCAAACTATCTACAGGTAACCACTTTTCACCACCACCCACTCTAGCCTGGGAGAGGCACAACAGGCACGGTTTTTGTGGGCCTTCTCCAAAAGTTTCTCCTGACTTCATTGGCCAAGTAATGCAGTTCCATTGCCACAGCCTAAATGAGGTCTAGTATATCCTCAGAAATGGGGTAACACCACTCTCAGTTTCAAGTAGTGAAATTCTACCAGCACAGAAGGAGCATTACTGAAAACACTTCTGTTAGCCAGCCTCTAGGCTAAATAACTCCTAAGGAATGGATGTAGCACACTGCCAGAAAGGTTCATGACATTTAACTTCCACTCTTCCTGCACAGCAAGAAAGGCCAGCCACTCCCACAGCTGGTTATCCCAGGGGAATAAGCAGGCACTCACATTTTCTGTGGGGCAGTACTGGCGGGCGTACCACTCTTGGCTGTAGAGGCAGATGATGACACCTTGACCCAGGAAGAGGGAAGTCCACATGATCACATTCCAGAACGGCCCTTTCCGACGGTCATTCAGAGTGAAGTTGAAGACCACTGAAAAGGGGAGGAATGAGAAGAATTATTCAGAAACAAACTCAAGATTCAAGAATCAAAGATGAACTGATTTTACTGGATCTTCCCCTCCTTTCACTTCATCTCTGGAGCAACAAGGCTACTGCATGAAAAGCTGATTATGCTTAGCAATAGAGCAAATACTCTGAGCTGATTCTCACATTTCCTTCCAGTAAGTTTGCCAACAAGCTGTGTGCCTCTGGGGATCAACGTTATTTGTGCTATACTAGTCACCAAGGCATAGCAGGGGTGGCTTAGAGTTTATTAGAACCCTCTAACTCAAAACACAAAAAGAAATGCAATAGCTCTAACTTCTAAATGGGCTCTTCTGTTGGATTATATTCTTTTCTGACCCAGAGATGGGGTAACTGAGAGGTGTTTTAAAAACTTTTATTCTATTTTCAGTCTCATGAGAAGGGTGAGACAATACACATGTTATAATTCATGCCATCATAAATCCATTTCCCATACTCTTCCTCACTGCAGTAGAGTGCTAATAGTTTCCTTATACTGTGAGTAGAGGAAGACTGACAAGCTGCTGACACACAGCAATTCAACTACAGCTTGGCAAAGAGGAAGCAGTGCTGTTAAACTCTGTGCAGTGTCACGGGAACAGCAGTTTATCACATAGATCTCTCTTCCTCGCCACCAAGACCTTTGGAAGCCCCAGGCTTTCAAATCCTCTGTGTGTATATAGATGTGTATCTCCTGAGCTGCAAAAATCCATTCACAAAGCTTGGACTCACAATTGCAACCCTTGGGCAACAATACTGTGTGTTAGTGCTGAGGGAACAGCTGGCATAATTGTCAAAAGCACAAAGCACGCTTCTCTAAAAAAGCCAGAAACCCCACAGCCACTCCCACACTCTCTTCCTTGGAGCTTACCTCCAAAGCATGTAAACAGGCAGAAGAGAACTGGATAGAAGAAGCCAAAGCAGATGCTGAGGACATACTCGTGCACAGCAGCTGACACGGTGAAGACAGACAGCATGGCTGCTGCTCTGAACTTCTTCCCAAAAAACTGGGAGAGAGAAGAATGCCAAGTATTAGGAGCTATTCTGCCGTGGTTTTAGTTTGGTTGTTGCAACACACTAAATTTTCTTCCCTGAGCTAAGAAGGCACTCTTCCAGCCAAGAGGCACATGTGAAATGCTAAGTGCCTTACAGAACACCTTGGGGTTTAGGTGTTTCTCTTCAGGTATATTTCAGGTTCCCTGCATTAGAACTTGTGCTGAGCCCACTCATTAAATACCTACCACAGCTCATGGAAACAGTGCAACATGAGTTCTGACTGCTGAGGTAGTCTCTGCGTTCCTACATCCCAGCCCCATGTTTTGCACACATTAAGGACTTGGAAATGAGCAATGGATCTCTCTAAAAGCACAGTGGCTCCCCACAACAGCTGACATGAAACATTTTTATGCTTCTAAAAAGACAAGGATGCCGCATCTTGACAAATGTACTGTTTTACCCAGTAGTTGACTGTTTAATTGACAAAAGAATACATCTGCTTGTTACTCACCCAAAGGAAGTCCCTGTAGGCATAGTAATAGAGCCAGTCATGTACCACCACGTTCCAGGTTCTGTAGTAGTTTGCATAGGATGTGGAATTCCACCAGTCCTGAAAGCACAATTGAAAGACCATAAATCTAATTAACTATAAAAACATTCTAGAGGACTTTTCTAGGATATCAAATTGAAAAGTATTAAACAAAATAATACCAAGCTAACGTAACAATTTGACCAAGCTTTCCATCACACTTCCAACATTTTACTTGGAGTATCAAGGTCTGGTTTTATCCCAAACTGCAGTGGCTGACATGATAAAAGAACAAAAAGACAGCTAATGGAGCTATTGGGTAGGTCTGGTGGCTGCTTCTGTTTGTGCACAGGGCGTTTCACCTTAAAGCAACTCAGATTGCAAAGCAGAAACCAAATCTGTTCTACAGCAGAGCAACAAATTTAAGCCTTAACAACATAAACCAAGCAAATTCCCATGACTGTTTTGTTTGGTAGAACAATCTTCAGTTTCCTTTTCTTTTTTTTTTCCTTATGACAGTGACTTTCAGAAGCTTTATAAACTACAGCTCCTGCTTCTCACCTTGTAGAACATCCTGTCTGCAAAGCGCAGCATCTCAGCAAATGCGTTAAGCCAACAGTGAAGGAATGCAAAGAACACCAGGAAGAGAATCAGTACACCTGGAAACAAGGGACAGCCACATCAGTTTTGAAGTGTTTTCTCTCACACAAGCAAGATTTTGTAGTGTTTGTAGCGTTTTCTCTCAGCCACAAGCAAGAGAACCTAACAGTCAAAAACTGTTCTTACAGGCACTGACACAGATGAGCTCTACTCTTTTTTACAGGTAGCACAACAGTATTTCAGTTTCTCACCACACCAGACCCTGCTCACCCCAGAGGGCAACAGCAAGGCTGCCTCAGAGCCTGCAGCTTGATTTGAAGACAGTTAAAGTCAAACCCAACTTTTATTTTGTATTGCTGATTTTTAAGTTTTACCCCTTAATGCTGCAGTCTGCCCACAAGATCTCCTTTGTTGATCTCTGCCTGTCATGAATGCATCTCAAATGAAGCACTTCTCCCTTCCACAAAGATGAAAGTCACTCATGGATCTGGGCCTTACCTGGCAGGATGGAGTTGAAGATACAGAGGACCAGCCCTCGAAGGTTGAAGGTTTCCTGACTACTGTTGCGAAATTGAGGAATGCAGAGTCTCACAAAGATGTAGTAGGCATAGAAAAGTGAGCCAAGCACCTGGAACAAAAATACCCCCAAACTTGACTTCATAACAGGAACGCACAATTAACACATCACCACTTGCCAGCTCTAGGAGAGAACAGCAGCTGCCAACACAAGCCAAAATAATTTATTTTACATTGCTGCCAATAAACCTCCCCAAGGATCCAGGCAAAAAGAAAGCCATAGCAATCCCTGGAGCATGCTGACAGCCAGCAGCAAAATCAACTTCTCTTTTCTCCTACAGCAGCTGTCAAGTTTTTCCCAGTCCTATCAACTCACATGTTTTGACACAAAAAATCCATGTCACTGCCAAAGTGGGGAAAAGACCCTTGATCTACATCCAAGATAAGGGCAGAAATAATTGAAAAATACTTACTGTAGTTAAATCTAACATTAAAGCTTATTTTCATTTTAGTCCAAAGGAGACAGTTATAGGCCAAAGCACCTCAAACTTTCTCTGCCTCACGAACTGACATTGTGGATGTTGAGGCCAAAATGCCAGTCACTGCTGAAATACTCTGATGTAAGGCAGGTGTGTGCTCTGTCATCCTCTTTGTCTAACAGCAAACAGCCAAAGGCCTGTTCATGCTTCCCTTTTTTAAATTGTTTTGCTCTTTAAACCATAAATGCATTGTGTGACAGCAAAGGTTTCAGTCACACAAATCCATTACTTGCAAAAACAGCCACAAGAAGCTACTGAAGCTCATGGCCACAAATGTGAACAACCAGTCAACCTTGAACTCAAATAAGTACTGAGGATTTGGACTCCAGGCCTCATTATTTCAAAATTGCTCTGAATATTTGCAGAGAAGAAGCTGTGTCTGTGCATCACAATCAGGGCGAAGAAAGAGGGCATGGGTGTTGCTCTATACACACAAACAAGTTTTTTTTATCTGGAGGTTTGTTTAAGCAAAGATTTTATTTTTTTTTCTTTCTTTGGCACAACCATTAGGGCAGCAAGATTACAGTTTATTTGTTAGTTGCTGGAAAGTATTCTTTATTGGTAAGGCCATGCCAAGTAGAATGATTTAATGCCAGAGAGAGCTGTTGAGCAACACATCTTAGATGGTCTCCTAGAGTGTATACTGCAGAAAGCTGTACCACTCACCTGTGCAAACTTGGTAGCTACATATCCCCATCTTATTGTGGGATTCCTAGGAAAAAGAACAGGATATCATAGCAGCAAACCCCTCCCTTCAATTACTTGAAGGATTTTACAATTTTACTGATGTATTCTCTGAAAAAAAAGCTTCTGAATTACAGAATTCTTAATCTCCTGACATCCAAGGGATGTCTGCCCAAGTTGCTTGTTCCTCACTTTCAACTACAGCAGAACTCCAGCAATTCCATAAATGGGAAGGTATCTGGAGGGGCAGCACTATACAGTTCTGTAGGAGGTGGGGATCTGCAGACAGCTATGTGAAGGACTGCTGACTTCACACAGCCAAAGTGCAACCCAGCAATGTACAGAAGAGTTTGGGAGTTCCCACTTATAAAGGCTTCAGCCTCAAACTCAGTGACAGGGCTGCTTATTAGCACCACGTAAAACACACAGGTTCCTATTGCAGGAACTGTCTATCACTACAGTGATATATAATCTCTAGCAAGTTGTTAATTAGCTTAACTTCAAGTGAGTTTCCCAAAGAAATAAAAGCAGAACTCCATGAGCAAGTCCTGCCCTTGCCAGCTTAACCACATCTTTATGAAAGCTCTAACTCACAAATTGATCACACCCAGGGGTGCTTAATATTGGCTTCAGTTTTCAGCCTGCTTTAGTATTCTGTTGTTGCCCACATTACCTGGGATAGTTGTCTCTGTAGATGAGGGTGGGAGCAAAGAGGAAGTACAGGTACTGAGAAATTCTGGGAATATGTACTATGCCTGGGAAGAGGTGGAAATAAAAAACAAAAGCAATCTTTTTAGTGACAGTTCAGTTTCCCCCAGTACCCTTTCAAAAAACAGAACTCTTCTCACCTCAGAAACCTCAGTGTGGTAAAGGTATGGGATTTGCAGAGAATAAAACAAACTCGACCTTTCATATGGTATGCATGAAGGACAGTTAGCAAGTGAGAGTAACCAACTATCTACTAACACCTTGGTATCACATTTCCTTTCCTATCAACACGTGGGTTCAGGCCAGTCAGCTCTAGCATGCCTTGCTTAAAAGACCGTTTGTTTTATGATTGCTGTCACTTCAACTAGAGCACTGAGCTGAAGGACTGTAGGCAACATCTAGACACCTTTTACTCCTAAAAGCAGATATATCGAATCCTGGAGAGCAAAGACTTAAGATCCAGAGAGGACTTAGACCAGAACAACAGTCTAGCCTGTTGTCTAATACAACTGAATACAAATGAAACGGTTCAGGCTGAAATTATGATGCAAAACCTTTGACCTCCCAATCCAAAGTCACCCATTCAAATCCTGCCTCACCAGCTCATGAGCCCAAAGCAATGGAAGGAAGGCTGGAGCTGGCTATGTAAAATGAAGCAGGGCAAGTTACTCACCAGACTTGTCCTTCACTGAGGACAGGACTCTGGGTACATTCTCCCGGATGAAGGAATGAGCCTTCATAACCAGACGAACCTGCAAGAGAAGAGCAGCTTAGTGCTCTCATTTTCACAACCTTCCAGTGACAACTGGATCAAGCATTTTACAGCAACACCTTCAGCATCTTGGTTTCTTTCCCATTTAACCCTTTTACAAGGAAAGGGCTGCTTCCTCTGCCTACAAGCCTGTTTAACTGATATGAATTCCAAGTGCAAGGGGAAACATGCAGCAGCAACTATGGCTCAGGAGAGTCAAAACATCTCATCTACACTTGCAGGACCACCACATACACAAAGACTCTGAATAACACCAGCAAGTCATTAATCAGCTAACATTAACTTAAAATTGAAGGGAAACCCCTCTCCATTTCAGCAGGCCACGATGTTTCCGAGTGTAGGTGTCTCCTTGAAGTTACCTGTATTGCACAGCAATTATCACTACCTGGGTGTGAGGTGGTCCCCCACATAAACAATCCACAGCTGTCAAGCAGGTTATTCTTTTAATTTTGTTTTAATACTGAAGAACCAAAAGTTGGGCCAGTCGAAAGTTAATTCTTAAAACTCATCCTTGTTTTAACCTGATGGACTGACCAGAACTCCACTCTTGCACTCCTCTCCTGCTCCCTGCCACAAAAAAAATTCCACTTCCAAACAAGTCCTGATTACAGAGCCAAGACACTTGCTTCTTGAGAACAGAAATGCCAACAGGAACCACTTCTTGACTATGTACTTGCTTTTTTTGGGTTTTGTTTTTTAAAGAGGAACTTTACAGCTTCCTTGTGGACCATGGCACAATATGTTCTTAAAATTGGTTTTAAGCACTTAGTGTCCACAAGACAACCAGAAACAAATAGAATTTCAGTAAAACCCAGAGTAAAATCTTAAATACTAGGTAAAAACACACAAGTGGTTACCAGGTCAAAATGAAGTTTATTCTCTACTCTTTCTTTTTAGATTTGGTGCATGTAACTGTCATCAAGTCTCAGATGCAGCACCCACAGCCTTGGCTTAATTTAATGAATAAAAACAACATTTGACTTCTTTAGGAAAAAGGACCATTTCCACTTGGAAAATAAAATTCAATTCAATGTGTCCTAGGATACATTGAAGAAGCAGGGTAGGGACTTACCTGTTCCAGTATTACAATGAAGCGGGAAGCTGGAGGCAGGGCATAGGCTACAGCAACATAGGTTGGTCCAAATCCAAGCCCAGCTATTTGGAAGAGTGTGAATAGCATCCCATAGAAGAAAGAGTGGATTGCACGATGGGAGGAACTGGAATAGCCTTGGGCCCACCAGACAAAAAGGTTGTATGGAACAAATACTGTGGCACTGAACATGCACAACCAAGTACAGAAGACAACTGGGAACTTTCCAAAAACGAAGACCAGGAGATCAAATCCAAGGACCAGCCTAGAAGGAACAAGGAAAGAGAATTTTTGAGCATCCATTTTTTGATTAGAAATACTTCTACTCCACTAAGTGGCTACAAAACACAAAGCTTCCAGATCATAATTGTTTGACAGTCTGGATAGAAGTGACTGTGGCAATTTCAGCTCAGGGCTGTCTGTGGCAGCTTCAAGAGGCCACCCTCAAGTATCCCAGAAACTAAGAGAAGGACTCATGCCATCAGTGCTGTCAGGCACAGCTTCCCTTCAAATCCCACAGGGCTTAAGCACATCTCTAAGATCAGCATGTGCTTTAAGAGGAGGCTCAAGCTCATCCCTCCTAAGAACAAGCACATGACTGAACAATCCACTGCTGGACCAGGGTCCACAAGAGCTTTTGGGGAACACTCCCAGGACATCATCACTACTGCACTGAAACTCGGGTCTTCCCAGGGGTTTAAGCCTAAAGAGGCTTCTTCCCTGCCCCTACAGGTATGGGGTATTTTAACACCCAGCACTCAAACCTAGTTTAATCCTTTTCTGTGGGCATTCCACCTGGATTCAGTTTAGAAGTTACCCAAAAGGCTCAGGGTCATTAGAAGGTCAGTCCAAATAAGACCAACTGGTGTGCACCAGGTGCTTTAGTCCATTAATCAAGCTTAAAACATAAGGACATAAACAAAAGGCTGATCAACTTTACTGCCTCTCACACTCATCAGAGCTTACTCCTACAATAAGCAGCTCTTCTAAACTAAGACCAAAGAAGATGACAGTACAGAATACACCAACAAAAGTTATTCTTTCTCAGGAAAGAATGAGATGGAGGCTCAATTGCAAACTGGATCCAAATTATCAGGTCTAGCTAAGATCACAGATATTATTTTTAAAGTAGTAAGGGTATCCAGCCCTAGGTGATTTTAAGGTAAATACCCATTGTCCCCCAGTGTCCATACACTAGTAAGTTAGGATCAGCTAAACAACACTCAACAGCACACAAGCCTGTTCTTAGACTAAAGGGACAATGATTATAATCAAGATACAGCTCTGGTTTTGTACACTGAAGAGCAGATAATCAGCAAGATAAACATGTAATCCTACTTGTGTACATGAGATACAGCTTGCCAAAATACTGTTTAAGCAACAAGTGAGGAAAGCAGTCTTTCACAATCTTATTTATAACCGGCTACCTGCAAAGCACTATCTTAGCAGAGGCTCTGCCAACATCCTTGAGATTTTTCCCCAGGAAAAACAAAGTTCTATTTTTATTTAAGTACAAGTACAGTGTTCCAGAACTGTCATTTTTAAACAGAGGAAAGACTGCTGAAGTATTTAAAGTTTTTCTAAGCAGACTCCTTTAAGCAACACAAGCAGCTGAAAGCTGCTGTCTCATTAAAGACACTCAACCAAAGTATTCCACATTCCCTTTTGCCAGCCTCATTATGAACTAAGCACGTTAGGCTGAACTGTGTGGCCACAATTCTCATGTAACAAACACATCAGTTAGCAGTGTTTTCCTAATATCCAGCTTTCCAATTTGAAATGATCACACCCTCTCAACAGGAATTCCAGCACATATTTTAAGTATGCCAAGTTGAAATCCACACTTCCAACAACACCCCAAGAAGGATTCCCCTGTCTTTCTGCACGATTCTGCAGTTTCATGTGCATCTGGCACTCTGGAAGAGCTATTCCCAGCCCCCATCCCTGTCTTTCCAAGGCATTCTTACCTTCCTTCATCAATGAAGTCTACTAAAAGTGTACTGAGGATGAAGACGATGAGAAGAGCGATGAACATGTGGTAGATTGTCCTGATGTGACTCACTTCAAACAGCTCACTAAGGGAGAGACCAGAGTTAAGGCACAGCTGGGGTGCCACAGAAACAGACATTTCCTCAGCTTATCCTCAGACAAAGGATAATTAGCGAGGATCCCAGTGGTACTGAGAGGGCTGTAATTAAGGTTTATATTTGCAAGATGTAGTACAGATATTTTAGAAAGAGAAAAGCTTGAACAGATTAATCCCTATGGATTTGAACATAAGACTGGGAGTGGTGGCAGGGAAAGTACCTCAAAGCAAAGGCTCATTAGTTTGCTATCAAGGGTATTTTCAGTGAAATTGATGAAATTACTTCGATGAAGTTAAGTTACTCACTCCAAGAGGGACCTCCTAGCAGTAAAGATTTTCCCGTGTTCTGGAGGGGCCCTTGAATTCCTGCAAACAAAGAAGAATTGACATTTGAGACAAAAAAGGAAATGAAGCTTCCAGGAAACAATCTTGTTATAGCAACAGCTTAAAAGGAACTTACTTGGCTTTGTGCAGTTCCTTCTCTGCACAGGAAGCTGGGAAAAGGGAAGCTGGAGATGAAGAATCCAGGAGTGCCGATTTTGCCACCAAACTGTTCACAAACTCTGTGAAGTGACTGTCCACCTCCTTCATGAAAGCTGGCTTCAGTTGCTGACAGAGTGAAAACATAGCAGTAAACTGTTTAACTTGCTGGATATATTTTCACACACCTCAGGCCAGAGGACTTTGAATAACATTTATGTTCTCCATCAGATTCAACACAGAATTGGTCTGGCCTTTTAGAAGACTTATCAGAGTTCTGAGAATTGAGTTTCTTAATGTTTAGTCCTCAAACACTAAATGTGATGGTGACAAGTGATGAACCACAGCTGAGAGCCAACCTCTGATCTCCTGAACACTCTGCCAGTCAGTCACCACCTTCAGCACAGGCAAAAGGCAAGTTTCAAAAAATGATTTAAAACCTAATTGCACCTTATGTTTTGTTTTCTTAATGCAAGTGTTTACTAGCCATCTTTGTCTGACCATCCTTTGCCTGGGATTTTTCCAGTTTGCCTCCAGATTCAAGGTGCAAGTGCTCCTACATGATAATTACATATCATCATTTCATCTGCTTTTCCTACTGATCAGCTGCTCAAGAAACACAGACATTTCCCAGATCAGAATTCCCAATTCCTATCTACTTTCTTATCTTGAAGATTGAAAAGAAAAAACAAACAAACAAACAAACCTGTTTTCAAGGAGGTTTCTGGGGAAGAGAGGGTTGTGTGGAGACCTCACAGCACCTGCCAGGTCTGAAGGGGACCTTAAAGTACCTCTTCCCTTTGGCTGGCACTCTGCTGAGATTGCCTTCTCCTAACACAACCCTCCAGGGCTGATACCAACACGTGCATGTTTGGACTGGGAGAGCAGGGCATGAGTTCTTAATAGAGTAAATCAAATACAAACCATTACAATACCTGCAGTAATTGTAACTAACTGTAATTACAAACCAAAACCCCTTGAAAGAATGCTCTGCCATCAAAAGCAGAAGCTGGCAAATAATAAAAAATTGATGGCAAGTCAGAGAAAGTTAGGGAAGTAACCCTTACTTATAAAGTTGCAACAGTTCCCCAGAACTTTACTCATTCTAACAAATTGAGTAATTTTTGCCACCGACACCTGACAACAGCCAGCCCAGACCCAATGACAGAACACACCATTCTCAACTCCCTTTAGAATTAATAAAGGACTGGAATTTTAGACTGCAGATGCTTGAAGATCTCCTATGCATATGAGCAACACCCAGCTCCTACAAATCCCATTTACACCTTGACCAGGCTTTTCACAAGTCAAGCATCTGCCTAGAATTTAGATACCTATCACAGAAAAGGCAAATGCAGTCCAAGCCTCTGTTCACTGTTTCCCACAACAAAAGGGCCCAGCACTCCAGGAATTCTCAGGTATTTTGCAGTAGGGTGTGTTTTTTTCCCCCTCAAGCTTGAGGCATCTGAAAGTTGCATAACTCAAAGCTAAAAATCTGATCTCCCTGTTTTTGGGAGAAATTTCAGCAATTAAAACACCACTAGTTTTCTACTATTTTCTTTGTGGGTAAGAAAACTTTTTCTATGAATTATGTCTCAAAGCTGGGGACCAGAAAAAAAAATGGAACAAGTGACACTCCTGAAGAAAGAAATCCAAGGTCAAGTTGTCCCCTTGCAGCCACCTAGTGCTCCCTGGAACTTCCAAAGCTACTTGTGCTTTACAGTGAAAGCCTTCTCCTGCAAACACCCACTGCCAACACAGTGATTAACAACGACTGTTCTGTCTGCAGAGAAGTTACCAAGCTTGATCTCCTGTTCTCAGTAAAGATAAACAGGATAAGACAACAGCCAAAATAAAAATCTGAGCTGACTACCCCTCTAAAGGGCTGAATTTAAGGAGTTCAGCAAAAAAGAAGCAGCACCTTTTGCAGAAGACTATTTAAATACACCTTAGTTATACCTGTTATAAATGACACACCACCTATAGAGGTAGGGAGAAAAAGGAAAAAAAAAAAAAAAAGTGAAACAAGAAAATATCTCAAAGGTGCAAGGTATTTTTCTCTTCTAAGAGAAGTCTTCTAAGTATCCACTCCCTACTATTCATGTCAAGCTGGCACAATTAGATTACTTCAGATTTTCCACGGAATTTTCTGCAATAAAATTATGCAAGAGTGCAGGGCAATTTGCCCTGAAGAACACAGGTGCCACAAAACAATGGTTAACAAGGAGGGTGCAGTTCATTGTTAGCCAATTTCATTTAATTTGGGCATAAATCACCTAAATATAATCTAAGACAAAGGCAGCCCACACAGATGCAGATGGTACCAGAAACACCCAGTGCTATTTTCTAGAGGATATTGTTCACTGACAAAAAGAATGAGACCAAAGCTTTGGAAGGTCATCTCCACAGCCAGGGCAGCAAAAGCTGTGGGGTGCAAGCTCCATGCTGCCCTTTATTCAATGGATAGCAGGACACAGAGCATTTTAAAGGCTCAATATGCAAGCAGGCTGGCTAATCATCACACTGCCAAAAGTTAGTGGTAAGGCAATTTCCATTTTATTTACAGGTTTCAAAGTTCATTCTTATCTTTGGACTTCAAGCTATTTGGGTTAAGTAAGACAGAACCTCATTACATAAGACTACCCCTCTTGTGCTAAGTGGAAGAGAGAAAGAGGGCTGTGGAAAAGTCACTGCACTCAACCTAGGACTGAATAGGGCTATTTGTGTTCCAGGGCTAGTGACTCTCCAAAAGACTTCCAGGGTCAATTGTCCTGCTCCCCACCACAAGCAAGTATTATGTTTACCTCAGCTTCTGCTATGAGCTGCATTTTCCTCGTTATCACGTGGTCCACATCAACCCAGCCTAAGGAAGGAAAGCAAATATTGAGTATTTTTTGTTGCATGTCTGAAAACAGAAAAAGCACAGCATACAGTAGTTCAGACACCAATTCTTCAATAGCATTTCTGACTTCTAATAGGGTCCCACTAAACTCAAATCAAAGCTGCAGGAACTTCATAAACTATGCCCATATATTTTAGGATCACAGCACTGTAAGGCAGTCAAAAGCTGAGAACATGCTGGATTTTATTTTTCATCAGCAACTCTGCAAATTTATCCAAGGTCCCTAAACATATTCAGCCTTGAAGCAGCAATCAGAATGACCCTTAGAAGGTCATTTCCAAGTGTGCTGATTTTTTTATCAGGGTTTTATCTTAATCAGACGTAAGCTTAGTTTGTGTGGAGGCCTCTACATTGTCAACAGACAAGGCAGTCAGCCACAGCTATTAGTAAAATACCACTATCAGCTCTAAGACAGGCTGAATGGCAAGTTGGACAGTTATCCTGTGTTCAAACCTGGCTATTCCCATCCTTTTATTCCCCAAGAGAAGTGCTAGATATCAATGTGACTGTATTCCTTAATATGTTTGACTGTTTAAGTACACAGTCGGGTCTAACATGCCATCAATATAATATGACTTTTGTCATTACTAACACCATTGGCCAATAGGTAAAGACTCAAATGCCACCTTTGTTTCACATTAAAAACTACACATCTGAGATGCCTCTGTAACATCAAGAGGAACAACAGCCACAGGTCAGACATTTCAGACTAGCTTTAGGACAAGCACCAGCTGGTGTTTCACTTCTGCAATAACAACAACACAGAAGATAAAGTTACTTAAAACAGAGAGTCTTGCACATGAAGGAAAATCAAGACTGAAGCAGCATCCATCCCCCTAAAATACCAGTCAGAGTGAAAAGATAGCAGCAAACTTTGCCTTGTTCTCATCCTTTGGCATGTTTAGCTATAGCACCACCTTACACACCGACACACAGCCAGCATTACAACTTGCATGTTTGGTTTCTAAGACAACATTGCCACTTTTAGAAAAAGAAAGTACTGAAGTGATTCCCTAATAAGATTCCAGAGAAGCATGAGCTAACAGATTTGCTGTAGAGGTCCCAAAGTTGTGCTGCTGTGACACAAGAAAACAGACTGAGTGCATAATGCGGCCTCCTTGTATGAGCACAGCCTCCACACACAAAGCAGTTTCATTTTCAGAGCAGGAAGTGCTTCTGTGCTGCTCAGGAGCCTCAGTCAGCCTGTTTGAACAACTGGTTTTAAGTATTTTAGGTAGGCCTGCTTCAGAGGTGATTCCAATTCCAGTACTGGAAAAGAGTACAACGACAACAACAAGAAGTAAAACAAGAAACTTGATCTTCAGTGCAGCTATGATCAGTTGTTAGCATTAATTCCCCTTCCCACTGACCAACCAGGAATTTTTATTCGTGTCAATGTGCAAGAATTTTGTTTTTTTCCTATCTGCTACACAAGCTATAGATTTAAGGACAGACCAGCAACAACTGCCTATAACTTAGCAGACTACTAATGTAAGAACAAACAAGGAAACCGCTTAACAGCATTGATTTTGCCTCCATCCAAGATCCATTTTTACAAAAATAGAACTCCTGGTTGCTAAGCATCTCACCTCCAAGACAAGACAAGAAAAAAAAAAACAAACCAAAAAAAAAAAACAAAAAAAACAAAAACAAAAAAAAAAAAAAAAAAAAACAAACAAAAAAAACAAACAAAAAAAAAAACCAAACAAAACCACCAAAAAATCAAAAAAAAAAACCCCAAACCAAACACCTCAGCATTTAAGCTCATTGTGCTGTTACATTTGCAGAACAACAGCAGTTTGGAAAACAATTTAAGAATGTAAGATACCCTTGACCCATTCAGTTCATGTACTTTGCTGGTCTCAAATAGGTTCTCCCCCAACATATTAAAAAAAAAAGAAATTGTTTCACAAGCAACAGAACAGTATCCCCTTCAGATGTTCTCAGGGGCTCTACTCCCTCAATGTGCCACTCCAAATTGTATTCCTGGCCCACTCCTTCTATTACTACTATAGGGAGAACCACCTTCAGCTGACTTGATGGAAAGCAAAACAGAGCTGCTGAGCTCAAAGAACAACTAACCTTACCCTTAAAAGATCTAGGAATTTGTGTCCCTTACCCAGCTGCCAATCTTCAAGATATCACATTTGCTTGAAGCCACCCAACAACAGCCAAAGAGAACAGGACACATGGGACTTAAGGAATTGAATTATCTTCTTTAAGCTAAAAATAAAATAGCCAGTATTTGGCCATATATTTCCTGTCAGATCTTGCCTTCAAAGCCTCAGTCATGAAAAACTCACATTAAAAACTACCCAGGCATGGCTCACTTTGGAAATAAAACACCCTTTTAGACTGCAAGACCTTAAAACTGGGTATAGCTTTACATATACCAAATGTTCAGCTTTAATGGTTGTACAAGAAATGAGGACAGTCTCTGACCTGCTGATGCTGTAATTGCTAAATTGGAATTTAAAGTGTCCTCCTGTCGCTTTAATTGCCCTCATACTAGTGTGCATGCACAGAAAATATTAGAAACACTGCATCTTTTAATAGGTTTTAAAATCAAGATCTCCATGGCTTCAGTCTAAGCAACTCATATGACAAAGTAAACTCACCTGTGAGCTTGACTTTCTCAACACAAAATTTTCTGTAGAATAAAACTCACTCCAAACCAACCCATTCTTCTGTATTGCATCACCCCATAAACCCAGCTGTGTCACAAGACAGATACCAGAGAAAAAGCACATCATTTTGAATCACTCAACTTCCCTTGCACAAGACACCACTTATGTTCTGTCAGGTCACTGTAGAAGAGATTCATCATATGATTTTGGGTCTAAAAGGAAATGTGCACTGGTGAGAAGTCCAAATCTTCACTTTCCTTCGACCCTGCAAATGAAGCCTGGATTCCTCTGTATCATTTTGGGATTGCAACAGCATTATAGAAAAATGGACTCAAGGCTGTACTATACAAGGCTCACACATTTTTGCATTTAAAAGAAGTTGAGACATGCCTTAAGAAGACAGAAAATATATTTAAAGTCATGAGAAAGTTGTCTTGAAGACTAGTATGAAATAGTGGCAAATTTCAGAGGAGGCTTAAGCATGACTTGCTTTGGAAGAGCTTTGTTCACAGGGAGAAGTTTTTTATTTAATGGCCTTGGGTTCCCTTCTCATCAGCAAGGATATTAACAAGATCTTTAGAGGCCCAGTGGTCTTGAGCTTGATCTTTCTAGAATGTGACTCCTCTGTAAAGACCGAATTCCAAGCAGGTTCAAAAGCCAAGAAGAAAAAAATATTGAACAATTGTAAGCTTCGTTTCTCTTTGAAAACCAAGCCAATAAAAAAATCACCTGAAGATTGAGAAAGCTTCTTAATTGTTGAGAAGTTGAGCAACTAAAATTTCACAAGATTGACAAAGTACCTCTTCTAAAGAATCTTGTTGTCCCTTTTTCAACCCACTGTTGTGCATTTTACAGATAAGTGACATTTGAAATGGGTAGAGCAGAGAATCACTCACATGATGTTGGGGCTGCAGCTTGGGATCCAAAAAAAACCCAGCTTTGTCATTTCTTAATAAGACAACTTCCCATCCAAGAGGTTAAAGCAACACAGGGAGAAGGATTTCATTACTGTCAGTCACCTGGATTTAAAGGCTCCCTCTCCAAAAACACTGAAGATGTTATCAAAAGTAAAGCAATATTAAAGCCAATCTAGTGAAGGACTACTGTAAAGAGGGGAGGAGTTCCATATTGCTACAATACAACACATATTAATAATTTGATGCTAATGAGCCCTTATTGTTACTTATGGTAATTTGTGTGGCCACTCAGCAATTTGAGGCAAGTTATGACTAGACTCAGATGATCTGTTTAAAGAATTCACAGGCCATAGGTCACTGCACTGCTGGGCAAGCATTTAGCTTAAAAAGTCAGTTCTGCAGGGACATGGAACCCAAACAGCCTCTTCACTAGCAGGAAGGAACACCAGCATTCTCTACATTATGCTAGCACATCCACAGGCTCTTCACAAGAAACTGCTGAGCCTTCACCCAAACCACAGGTTCCAAAACATGACAGCCCCTAGAATTACCAGAATCCACCTAGACAAAACAGCTTTTTGATCTATCTCTCAGAAACACATCCTCAATTCAAGCAGCTTAATCCACAAGAAGAATCCTGTTGAAACACTGAACACTCATTGCTGTGAGTCATACAGCAAAGGCTAAATCTTTCCAAATTGCTCCCCCTTGGAGAGTTCTCTCCTCCTCTATCCCCCTGTAGGCACACAATTTGTTCATCACCATGAACTTCTGCACCAGGGATGATCGATAGTAACCTCTCACTGGAAGATAACAGCCCCCTTCTAAGAACAGCATTACCAGTCAGGCTTACTCATACCAAACAGATATGCCACATAGCTTGTTTGCAGATCAGCCTCCAGAGACACTTCCAGTCCTTGCCTGATATCTGGGCAAACAAGAACAGACTCCAAACCCACCTTTTTACTGCTCTGAACACACTATCTGAGCATTTTAGAGGCATTCATGTGCACACTTATGATCCATGTCCTCTCTAGCCTTTTAAGATCTGTCCATGCAGTTTCTGTTAAGCTCATTCCAAGTGACTGGTACAGTCTGATACCGATATCCCATTAGGCAGAGCAGTTTTATATTTCTCTATGTATCTCCTGCTGGAAACATATAAGACTAATCTTATTAAGGAAGCCTGGCTTTGACAGGGGATTATTGCCACCTAGATCATCTGCTGACTCTAAGCCACAACCAAATTAGTTGTTTAATTACAACTCTGGAGCTAATTCAAGGAAGAGAAATTATATATAAGATTGAAGTTCAGCTACTCTGTCAAAGTGAAATTGCAGGTTGAATAATTATTAGATAGAAACAAATCAAGGCACAGAAGAAATCTTCTGGCAATCTCCAAGTTACAAGTATTTCCACACTTCTATAAAATTGGGTGTACCTGAGTAAAAACTATTTGAATCTTAGAACTCAAACAATGAAACAATCTTCAGTAATCTTCAGAAGCACTGCAGAACCCAGAAAAAAAAAATAACCTCAACTGTACAAAAGGAAGAGTCAGACCTACTGTAGCTCTAAAGCCAATACATGTATTCAAATTATTCCTCTAAGCAATTTCAGATCAGCCAATGGATTTGAGTTTTAATAAAGAAAGGATTAAGGACCCAAAAATTTCTGTAGAAAGTTCACACACTTCTGGAAACAAGTCAGCTGGCCCTTGACACCTCAACTCTTTCTGTAGAAAGCAGATTGCGTTTGCTATAATCAGAGAGGATCAAGGGTGGGTAATCACATTAAAGGTTTAGTTTTTCTATGGCAATAACTGTCACAAACATGCAACAATATCTACTTCTGTATATTCTTGGCCTGGCTAGAATCCCTTGACTACAACAAACACGCATTTTGTCTAAAATTCTTCACAACACCCAGCATTAAGTTGTTACAATACAAAAAACCTGTTGCCAGACAGCAGATCATTAGCCTCACACTGCCTTTGTGCACATCAGCACTAATGCCTTAGAAACAGCTATTCAGGAGAGAATGGTCAGGACAAAAGAAAGAAAAAACATCTGTGCTTGCATCTTCTGAGAAATTCTCCCACTTCAGTCATGAAAGTCCTACCTAGTTACACAGGCAGCCTGGACTACATGAAGAGGCCACTCTCTGCAACTCGGGAATATTTCAGCTTCATAAATCTTCAACCTTTGGGTCACAGAGCTGCTGATTTAACTCCCCTGTACGGAGGAATTCCTGACCAGAGGGATGCATCTTTCTTCCATGCCTAAAGGCATTAGATTCAAGCCTCCTACCTCCCTGTGTTATTCCTGTCGTCACCAACACTGAGCTAAGAAACACTTTGTGACACCTCTGCTCAACTGGCAGCAACGTTGGCAGGTAAGATACGCTCAAGTCTTGACTAACCAGGATTCGCCCCTGCTGTCCTTCACTGCAGTTTGTGTGGGATTTAAACCGCACTGCACTGTTCTAAGCCAACCCACCAGGCACATGAACATTTTCATACACTCCAGGATGTTTGTTTGCTACACACAGCATCTCACCTGCAGTGAGGTTTTGCCACATCTCAGAGGTGCTAAAATGAATGGCCTGTAAAGACAGACACACCCACCCATCAAGTCCTAATTATCACTGCTCTATTTATTACTTACCCTTCATTCATTACAATTAAGGAGTTTCCACACATGAAAAGGTTAGTGATAGAACTCAGCCCAGCATCAATGGATTCCAGTAGACACCCGACTCCCTGCGATTTTCTAATACAGTCCCATTTAATCCAATTAAAATTATGTGCCACCAAAATCTTAAAATCCCAGTTCTCCAAGCAGTTTGTGCAATGGCTTTCTCTCCAATGCATTTTATTTTCAATAAGAAATCTGACTTGTCCTAAACTTAAACATGCTCCAACTTCCATTTCAGTTGAAAGAAGTACTATTGAAATAGTGATGATATCCAGAAGCATATCAGTGAGAATTACCTCCTTGAGTCACCGGCACCAGGATTTTGGATCTTGTACACATGGCACATTGTGATAACCTTCTTCAGCTTTTTCCTTAATCTATCTCACAAAGAGAAAGGAAACAAGCTGCAGTTTCATCTCTAACCTCCTTATCACAGGCTGGAATGTGGTACAGCAGAAGCCAGGAATTAGAGGGTCACAGAGTCCACAGGCAAAACCACTCAGTGCCACACAACTGTCCCTGTAACCCAAGGGACAGGGCACAGCAGCATTGATCCTTCCACAAAGCCAACTTTAAGCCACATAACTTCTAAGAGGACCACAAAACGAATGAATGGACAAATGTTTATTGTTCAGTTTTCTGGTAGCCAAGATTTAGTCTGAATACAAGGGAGCTGTCCTGACATGAACAGAATCCCAGAGCATCATTCTCTGTACATCCTACCTCCACGTGTCTGTCAGGTGGACACAGCACCTTCACCTGTTGTGTTAAAGGCCATTTTCTTCCATCTTGAAAAGTCACATACTTAAAGGTCGTAAAAGAAGTGAGATGAAGTCCCAGAAAAAGCATTTACCAGGATTACTCAAAAGTGTTGCCAGGAGGCATTTGCACAATTTACATTTACATTACCATTTACAGCACTAATGAATCTCTTCCTCCTGTGGCAAACACTGTTTAGATCACTGCAAGCACTGCAGTGCACAGCTCTGAGGGAAAGCTCTGCAGGACAGCACCCCAAACGACCCACACCTGCTGAAGGGGTGAAGCTGGGACACAGGGAGCTCCACCTTCAGCCCTTCCAGAGACAGAAAAACAGAAATGAAGGCACAAAGAGGCACATCCATGAGTAGAAAGGGCACTTTAAAGGAAATCACATGCCAGAGATGCAACCAGTGCTGAGCCACTGAGTCTCACCATTGCTTGAGTTTTGAAAGGACCTCTCACTCTCAGGTCTCCTCTGTGTTTCTTCATTCTCAGGGGTCTTGGAGGTTGCAGTGCAGCCAGACTGGCGTTTCCTTACACAATCATCACCTGCCATGGTTATTTAGCTAGATAAGAAAAGGAGACAAATAATTAGAAACAAAAATCTCATTTATTGTTCAATAATGTATTTACATAAAGTTAGACTTTTTTCCCTTCATTATGAATTCAGAGTGAGGATAGAGGAAATTCAGCACACACTTGAATTAGTCATTTTCTGTTTATCACACTTCCTTTCCCTTACTACAATTAGTACAGGAACAAAGTAACCAAGAAAGTTCCCCTACCAGAGTTGTTCCTACAACCATCTCAAAACATCTCCCCACAACACGCTCTTTTCTCTATGAACTTTATAACTACTTAAAATAACTTAAGCTTTTGCAAAATCTTTAAAATAACAAACAGCCCTTGCAATTTCCCTTGCAATTTTTATGACAGCCAGGTGGACATCAAGACTTGTCTTCCGTGAGCTGTGGCAGGTTTACTTTGTGGAATCTCCAACAATATTTGACCTGAGCCAAGCCCCTTCCTTGTCAAGTTCTCAGCTGTTGCTGCAGGAGCAGCTTCCTCAAAGGATCCTTGCGTTCTGCTTGGCCAGACAATGGTTGCATTGCAAACCAAGGAAAAACAGGAAGAGAATCAGGTTTGAGCTACACCAGTTCCAATGACAAAGGGACAGAGCTGCCAGCAGGGAAGACCTGCCCAGGGAAGCACCACATGTAGGATGAAAACTAAATTCTCAGCTAATGAGAAGTGGACAAGGAGACTCTAATTTGGTCACAATGTGCTATCCCAGAACACTCTCCATAAAATTAATCTCAAGAATCTCTTGGCAATGTAGCTACAACTAGGGACAATTTGCAGATTTTTTCCAGAAAACCTCACAGGCATGCATGTAACAACATTTTCAAGCTCGATATATTTTTTCATCTTGGCACAAACTCTGCAGCAGATGTGTTTAGTTGCTAGTGAACAGCATACGTGCACCAGCACAGATGAGCTGTTACAGACAGGCCAGGAAAACCCAGGAACTGGCGAGAAAACAAATTAAGGATGGATTACCTCAGAATAAGGAGACTGGCACATCTGCAAAAGGGAAATAAAACTATGACCAGAGATTTTCAGAACTCAACTTCACATGTTTGTCCCTCTAGCAGGGGAGTCTCCTACTCTCCTTTCAGGCTACACAGCATACAGGGGAGAAACACCAGCCACCATCAAACAACAAATCAATAATTGGGTGAGTTTTCCAGCTCAAAGAGAAGACCAAAAGTTTAATTCTTGTCTCGGGATACTTTTCACCTTCTTCAAGAGTTAGGAAGGCATTCCTTCCTCCTTCCCAGCACCTCCTTCCCGGTGCAGAGCAGTTACAGTATCTAACTGAAAGCTTAACAGAAGGAGTTAAAAATAACCATGCTTGGGGTGGGGGGAAGAAAAGTCATGTGTGGCATGAAATAAAATTTAAAGTAATTAACTTAAAGAGTTAGTAATTCAGATAGGCTAAGTTATCTCAGCACAGCTTTTTCCACAGCGAAGCACAAAGTCTGCTAGGGGAAATCTATGAAAACAAACATTTTCCTAGTCTAGTTCCCATATGAACAGAAGTGCAGCATTACAGTACCCAAGCAATTACCAGCACATCAGAGCCTAAAGAAGGCATTAACCCTTCCCTCCCATCTCTACTAGAACTGAAACATTCATGACACAATGCCAGGATAACCCCAAAATGTTCACCACCCCTCCTCACAAGAGGAAATCGCCCCTCACAATTAGTAAACAGTCACTCCTCTCACACCACTCTGACGACATCCACAACTGCAGATGAAGTTTCTAGAGCTACAAACCCATTAACAGATTTCCTAGCAGAAACTCCTTGATTTCACTGGTACCTGATTTACGGTACTCGCAAAGGGCTCAGAGACCTTGAGCTTCTCCCTCTTCCCTTTCGACAAACTGATAATTAATCAGAAGATACCCTGGAAGAAAAGCAGCACTTTACAGAAGTCCATCTTTGCGGTTCAGAAGGCTCGGTGAGGAACAGCTAAGAATCACGGAATGGTTTAGGCTGGAAGGGACCTTAAAGATCACCTAACTCCAAACCCCTGCCTCCAATACTAATCACACTAAATAACCTTATCCCAAAGACTTTCAGCTCTCTAAAGTTTTCCTTCGAAAACTCCTGACCCTCGGGCATAGCCCCAACTCGCAGACCCGGACCCTCGGTACCTGCAGAGCGAACCAGACAAGGACCAAAACAAAGTTAAGGTCATTCCACAGCTCATCCGCAACGCGCACAACACCCGGCAGGAAAAGGTTTTTTTATGCGAAACCTGAGGACATCGCTGGGAGCTGCCTAAAGCTCCGAGCCAGCCCCTGCCCCGCTACCTCCCCGCACCTCCGCCGTCCGCCGAGCCCCAGCGGGAGCCGCTTTCCCCGGGGGCGGGGCGGGGCGGGACGGCGCGGACACGTTCCCGTGGCCGATGCCGCGGTCGGGGCGGCTGCCAGCCCGTGGAGCGTCACCTCAGGGGCGGCCGAGCCGCCGCCGCCGCCGCCGCCGCCGCCGCCGCGCCGCTCTTCCCCACTCCTGCCTGCTCCTCCCGCCGCGCGCGCCGTCGCTGCCGCCTCTTCCCGGGGCTCGCGCACGTCATGGCGCAGGGGGCGGGGGGAGCGGCGGCACCGCCCATTGGCCGAGGGGGCCGCGCCGCGGGGCGGGGCGCGACGCGAGCGCCGGTGGGGGGGATGGATTGGGGGAGCGGCACGTGAGGCGCACGTGGGGCGCGCACCCACCCCCCCCACCTTCCTCTCAGTTTCCCGCCTTCCCCTCCCCTCCCCCCCCACATCCCCTCAGGTATCGCCGCCTGATCCCGGCGCTCCTGAGGCGGGAAGTCAAGTGGGAGAGAAGAGAGGCGCCAAAAATGTGGTGACCCTGCGTTAAGGGTGAGTGAACACCCAAGGCTGGCAAAAGCTCGGAAGTCAGAGGGGCCGCCAGCAATCAAAGTTTTATCAGTAAGCTACACACTTGGCATAGAAATTGGTATGCTGTTACCTGACCTACTATAGGAACAGTGGCTTCTGGATAAAGCAGTAGGCAGTGGATTTTGGATAAAGGGGTAAGGGAAAAGGGGAGAGAGAGAGAGAGAAAGAGATTAATTAAAGAGGAAGAGAGAGAGGGAGAGAGAAGGAGAGAGAGGGAGAGAGAGAAAAGGAAGGAAGGAAGGCAGGAAGGAAGGAAGGAAGGAAGGAAGGAAGGAAGAAAGAAAGAAAGAAAGAAAAGAAAAAGAAAAGGAGATCTCTGGTTCTGGCCTTAATCCAGCTGAGGGAATGTCAGTCCTGGTTCCAGGGTGTCGATCCCAGCTGTGACCACCCAGTCCAAGGCCAAGGTCCAGGTGGACTCAGTCACCCCCATGGGCAAGGCCTGTCCTCACCCTGAGGGCCCCCCCTCTACTCCCCCCACCCCAGGCACAAGGAAAACTTATTTAAAGGAACCAGGAGGACACCGAAGTCAAGGCTGGGAGGGCCCTGTGATGTTATCTGTCCTCGTCCTTCAGTGGGAACACACGGGTTGCTCAACGAGTGCTTCCCCCAGCACCCAGGCTCAGCACAAATGTGTGTCCTACCCCCTGAGGTCCTTCCAAACGGTAGCCAGGTAGGTATTTTTAAAGGGAAATGAAAATGGAGTGCCCCCCAGTTTGAGTCATCCCCCAGGAAGTGGTGTTTTCTGTCAAGGGGGTGTTCTCCTTCATAAATGTTGCCCTGGGGAGTGGGAGCTCAGCTGTCCAGTTTAGGGGAGCTGAGAACAGGCTTGGGTAGAGACCTCTCCTTTTAATCCCAGCTGTGCCCCACAGGGACAAAAACTGGGACAAAGGCTGCTCCAGAGGGCTGGAAATGGGACAAAGGCTGGGGTTTGTACCTTGCTTTCTCTCTTTCCCCAGACAGATACAGGCTCGTGATGGAGGGTGAGTCACAAAACACGTCACCAGCAAACAAACTCTAGTAACCTCCTGTGTGCTGCAGTTCACACTGCAAATGGGAAAGTTTTCCCAAAGCCAGGAGAACTTATCCACTAATCTCTCACTGGCACGTACAAGTCTCTCCTCCTCCTCCTCACGACATCAGGGCTGTACTATGTACAATATGCCCCCAGGTGCACCTTGAAAGGTCACCTCAAAACAAGGTACAAAGTTACAATGGGGTAATAAAACATTTCTGTCACTTTTGACAGGTGTGTCAGACCTGCTACTAAAATTTATTTTGACTAACACACACCTCAGACAAACATTTAAATTGTTGCTGCTGAAACTTTCAGAAGTTGTTTTAAATATCTGTGTTTTAAATATCTTGAGCAGAGCCACTGAGTGAAAAAGTCCTAAACTGATTTATTTTGCAATGTGTGTTCACACTATTATCCCATCACTCATCTTTCATGCTGCTTAATAAGAAAACTTGAAAAAATGAAAAGAAAAAAACTAAAAGCCTTATCATTGCTGAAATGCAATGGGTGAGAACAGCAGGAATTTTCACATAAACTCGTCCCTGTTCTTAAGAAGTTGACTTCAACACAGTGCTGCTTAGAGATATTTTCAGGTCAGGCTGTATGTGATCTGTGCTGCCCTCACACCAAAAATAGTGTGCCAGCTATTTACAATGAAGTAGGGGGGGCAGCATTGGCTGGGCAAGCAAGTGTAAACAAAATAAAAATCAAAACACAACAAAATAGTCAATGCAACATACAAAAATATCCTAAGGTTCAACAACTTCATCTTGAAACTGTTTCATTGAACTAGTAACAGCTGACTCTGGGTGGTAGAAAAATGAGATTCCTTTAATAGAAAGAAAAGTGCAGCTAACCTTCAGAATAAATTTACTTTGCCCCAAAGAGGTTGTACAGAGGTGCCACCAGATTTTAGTGGCCGCTCTTGACAAATCTCCCAGGCCAAAGCAGCACAGTGTGACAAGCACTGAGCTCCCTCCCTGGTCTCTGGATTTTTCCCTGGCAGAGCTTTTTCACAGCCTTCCTTCCCTTCTCTTTAGAGGCTGTTTACTCGTAGCTCACAGAAAAATAAAGTGGCTGCTCTCATTACCTTCCTTCTCACAATTTACAAGCAACTGGGAGAAGGCACTGCCTCCTCTGCTTCCTGCCACTCACGCCCATCATCTGCTATTGTCTTTCCCACTCTAGATTGCTGCACTGTTTCATCAGCAGCATCATTTACCCCTGCTTGTCACCACGGTGCTTGTAATCCTGATTTTCTGGAGTGTTGTACATTAATCCTCGGGTTGCATTGCTCAATGATTGCCCAACCACAGCTGTTCCTGAGCACTCCTGCCTGAATCACCGCATGGTTGTTCCCACTGTTGACGTGGGAACATTGGCCCGGATACCCCAATTTCTTGCCTCAGCTCCACTGGCTTTCACCTTCCCAGCTCCAGGCACCAACTTGACTTTAGCAGCACTGCTTGTTTCCCTCCTTTTTCTTTCTTTCTTCGGACAATGCTCTCAGGCACAAGGTGTGATTTTTGGGGATCTCCTGTGCAGGGCCAGGAGTTGGACTCGATGTTTGAGGGTCCCTTCTAACTCAGGACATTCTCTTTCCTTCTTCTCTTTTTTTCTGTCCTGGGTCCTCCTGTCATTTTTGGCACTACTGTAAAATATATGTGATTAATACTGCCTACTTTTAATTCTGAGCCAATCTAACTTATATTCTATTTTAAGAATTTTGGTATCATTCAGCCTAGGGAGTGAGCCGCTGTGGCTCTTTCTGATGCCCACCTTTATTGACCAGGATGATTAATTCCTTTAAAACTTCTATCTTAGCTTTAAAGTCAGTCACTTGAGATGTTCAATGGCTTTCACATATCTCAGCAGATCCTACAAATAACTGTTTAAAAGTGTGGTTTAGAATTTCCCAGTGTGCAGAGGCAATGGGAACATCCTGACAGATAAATGAAGGAGCTCTCTCAAGTGGTGAAAAACATTGTTACCTGTTCCACTTAAACGTTTTCCTTTTAAAAACTTTAAGGGAAGGACAGCAACGTCAGATTTAGAATGCAAAGGCAGTCATAAATGTAGCATTGAATGAGCTTCCATTTTTACATAACCAGAAATAATGGTGTGCATGTAAGACTGAGGCCAGAACTCAGTCAGGCAAGTGCTACAGTTAAAAAGGAAATAAATTAAGAACCTGTGGAGGACTTCAGCCTGATCTGATAATGCATGACTGTATTTTGGCAGGAAAGCCAAAAACTAGCTCCAGCAGATATCACATTTTTGAGGATGCCTGAAGTGTTTATAAATCATAAAGTTTTCTTTTAAAGAACTCCAGCTCAAGCTTTCACAGTTTCTGTTATCATCATGTCAAGATTTTGTGCATAAATACCCTTGCTCCTTTTTACTCTGTGTGAAGCATAGAGTTTTCAAAATATTTGGTGTGAGAGATTCAGATCAGCAAACTTTGGAGAAAAGGCAGAAGCAGCAGCAGTTTCACTCACTTTCCAAGCCACAAAGCCGCTGGTTTTGCTGGCAGGTGAGTTAGAAAGAAATGTCCCCATCCCTCTCGGCAGAGGGCAGTGGTAACCTTACTCAGAATCACATTGCTTTTTGCTACTGAACTGAAATCATCCTTGGGGAAAAAAAAAAAAAAAAAAAAATGAAGCCCTACTGCAAACCAGTGAGCTCCCAGCTTCCTCTTCCAGCTCAAAATTCAAGTGATGAACTTGCCATGACCAAGCAGGAGGAGGTGCAACAGCCAATTTAATTGATGTGATTCCATTGCTGAAAGGGAAACCTGCATTGTTTTGGTTTTTTTTTTGAGGAGTAATTAATTTTGCCTTTCGCTACCATTTTAGGTTATAGAATGAATCTTGCCAGCTGGGATGGTGTAATAGCTGAGGTTATATTTGTTTAAGTTGAGGAGGTTATTTCTTCTGTATGTTTAAAAAGGAGGTGATCCTTCTAGTCTGGCTAAACGTCAAACTGTGAGAGGTATTGAACCTATATAAATACTGTCTCACCCCTCTAAGCTGAACTGTGTTCTCTGAAGCTGTTCTTTACCCTCTCTGACACACCAGCTTTCTCTTTCTGTTGGGCTCGGAAACAACTTCACCTGGGTCCCAACCACATTGTATAATATCATTGCTCTCCTTGTGACAGCAGCTCAAACCAACCTCAGATTTATTCTGCAGCATACTCTGCTGCTTATTAAAAATGCATGAAAATATTGAACTGCCTCAATGAGTCTCTGAAGTTGTTTCAGCAGGAATACATGGAATACGTGGAATTAGATGTCCAGTCAAGCCTGGAAGGGTGACTTCAAAGAGATGCATTCCAGAACAAAAGATCTAGTTACCAGTATTGACTCTCCTGCATATAATGACTTTCTAAATATTTTTGTGGAAACAGAGCACTGAACTTGGCCAGCATCTTCTTCCCACTCCTACAGCAGCAACTGTACATATTCCTTGTGACTGCACAGACTGCCAGCTGTGTTACACACTTGGGACCCTTCCTTGTGAAGGTCAGACATTTTATACCTAATTTAATGATGGCTTAGTACTCTTGTGGTAATCTCTGCCTCTCCATTTTTCATAAGCATGTGCATCCTTTCTCTTTTTCCTATTTGCTTTTTCCTGTTTGCTATTGCTCTCCCCACAGCTGCTGAGAAAACAGAGTATGCCAGTATTTTGTATCAATTCCTTGTCACCCGTTTATCTGCTACAGTACAAATGTGCTGACTGCTGATGGACATGGAAGAGAATCAGTGCTTATGGAATGACAGATCCAGGGTGATTCCCAAGACAGCTGTTTGCAAGTAATCATGCAGTTCTACCTGTTCTGTACTTTGCAAAATGCAGGTTCTGGGGACGAATAACTTTTTGTTTGCAGTAATCAAGTGGGAAAGATGTGAGACAAAAAACACTGAGGTGCTATGGCGACCCTGGATCAGCCTTTTTGGGTATGAGATCCTCAGGGTCATCAAGGAGAAACCTTGCAGAGAAATGTCAAGTAGGGAATGTCACATGGGGAACACCATGAAGTCCAAGAGCAGCTAGAATCCTCATGCCAAAAGTGATTGATGAAAAAAGTATAAAGACAGGGGGATAAATAATCCCCATCAAAACCAGGATATGTTTCTCAGAGGAGAACAATTATCTCCATTAAGCCACAAAAGATTGACTCTCTGCTGTAAACTAGGAAAGAAGAGAGGTTTTTACTCTCAGTGTCAGACATTTCCTCTTTTCCACCTTGTTTTAATCTCTGCAAAAATAGATGACATGTACCAAAAGTTGTCCCAAGCAGGACACATTTCTAAATCTGCCCAGCCAGCTCTTTGGTTGTCTCATGGCAATGAGGCAGCACATCCTGCTGCTCTCCCTTCTGTGAGTGCCTTTCCCAAGTTTGACACAGACTGACAACACTGTGCCTTTGTAGCTCCCCTGCCAAAAAGCTCCCTTTTCTCTGCTCAAGGCCAGTCCCATCTGCTCTTTCCTGCTTCTCCCCAATTTTAGAAACACCTGACTAGAGGGGGAATCCATCCATTGCTTCTCTGCTGCAATGATTCAAAGCCAAGGAGGGACTGCTGCTGGGTGTACAAGTGGAGGGACTGGAGAGGGCAGTGCTTTCCTGTTTGGGAAGACATTTTGGATGATGGTAAGGGAGAACAGTGCATGGGCCAGGAGCATAAACAAAGCAGAAAGAAGGAAAATCCAGAATAATGTCCCAAAAGAATCTCACTGAAACTTGGCACCACAGGCCATAGCAACAAATAGAGCAGTAAAGAATGTACAGACTTGGTACAAGGCAGTGCTTATTGAAGGAGATGACAAGCGTGAAGGAACACTTCCAAACCTCTGAATTCAGATAGATTTGTGTCACAGCTGAGTCTCTGGCAACTCTCAACAGCATTTTGCTGAAAGTGGAGAAAATAGGAGTTACAAAGCTGAAAGAGGCATTTTTGCTATCAGCTGAGGACTGGCATAAATGGGAGGTTCTAACGGAACTACACCAGGAGGTGAAGCAATCTGCAGGGTTTGCTGCAGTTGATCTGCCTTGGGCTGAGTTGATGTGGTTACAAAAACATCTTTGTGCTCAGCACTATTCTGTTTTTGGCCTAGTGCCTTGAGGCTTACAAGCTTTGGAAATATGGATGAGGAGATGAAAACTTGAGCTTGTTTAAAGTATTTAAATCTGAAGATGGCAGGCCCAGGAGAGGGATTCTGAGTTCAGGCATGTAGGTCATGTAAGAGAGGTCTTGTCTTCACCAGCAAGTTAATGTGAAATATAGTAAAAGTGTTCCTGTTAGTTCAACCCTTGCCCACACAAAAAAATCCCTCATTGCAAAAAGTGGCTGGAGAAACATAAATTGACAAAGCAACCAGAGAACAAGGTAAACCTTGAGTGAATTCACTTTGTCCTTTACCACTGCTGTTTCTCTTACAGTAGGGACCCACACTAAGGACCACCATCAAAACATCCAGCAGTGCTCCCTCCCCACAGTTTTTTCACTTGCGCTTTCCTTAGTGACTGACTCTGCTTTCTATTTGTGAGCTTATTCCCCCAGGTGCAAAAGGCTTCCAGTGTCCCCAGTACAAATCACCCATCTTCAGCACAGAAATCTTGGGTTTATTATTCTGCAGCTGTGTCTAGCAAGACCTCAGTTTCCTGTTGCCTGCTGATCAGACACCAAGTTATAGAAGAATCTCTGGCATGATGCTATGTAGTCTATGATTTTCAGAGCAAGGATCCAGGCTGAAAACTTTCTGGTGACATTCCAAGTAAGCTGTCATGAGAAGGGAATCCAACACGCAAGGCCTCAGTGCTTAGGGAAAATCAGAGGGTTTCATCTACTCCGAAGAAAAGATAAGAACTATAAATGCTAACTCAGTAACTCCCCAGGAATGGCCATGTGCCATGCTGAGACTGAATGCATCATTAGCAATTCCCTGGGGCTGGATGTCTATTTCAGACTGCACAGTATAACAGCTCCAGGGAACGTACAACCAGAGGATGCTGATAATTTCACAGTTTCTGCTTCCCTGTGAGGCAGAAAATAGAAGTGCTCTGAAGCTCTTTCCCAGGAACACAGAAGTAACGTTTTCCAAAGCTATCAAAAGCAGAGGAAGATAGGTGTGTTCTCTGCAATGTGGGAGAAAAGGAAACAGAATAATCTGCTGCTGTGGCTGCTAAAGGAGGCTCTTGGCTGATTAGCAAGCTATGTGGACTGAAGCTATGGAACCTGTCCCTTGCAGCAAATATTTTGGGGAGGCACGTAATGTTGGCTCAGGTAGGTGGATAACTCAGAAGCACATAGGGTCAACAGTGGATTCACACCGCACCAGTGCCTCCCCTCACAGCACAGATTAAAGTGCTTCTAGTACGTTCATGTCAGGACATGATGGAGGCACAACCAGCACCAAAGAAGGCTTCAAGCATCTGCAGCTCTTCATTGTTCTACAGTACAACCTTTTATATTCTTCATCTTACATGCATTACACCTGTGTGCCCTTTGGTGATTGGTCAGTGCACCTGGGCACTCCCTGTCTCATTGCTTTCAATGTTGTTCACCTGTCCAGCACAGCTGTAGCCCATTAGGGATGAGGCTCAGCTGCAGCCCCACAAACTGTGTACTTACAACACATTTACGCTTTATCACAAGCAACCCATGGGAAAAACTTCCAGGACAGATGACTCAAGGTAATTTGGTAGTGTGACTGCATCCTCAGAAAGAGCAGACGAAAAGGGAAAGGCAGACAGCCAGGTGGTCTCTAATACTCTGAGGTCAAATTCCTCTTTCTGTCACTCTCGGTTATGTGAAAGTTGAGGATGACAGAGAGGTACCAGAAACACTCCCGTGTCTGCTGGCAGAGATGGGCAAGGCCCCAGGCAGACTGAAACACACACTCCTGTGAGCACAACCGTGCAATCTCTGCCATCAGAAAGATGATACCTGGGTTTTAGGGATGCTCCTGAATGTCTCAACTTCTCTGCATAGTTTGGATTGCACTTGGCTTCATGAGATGTGCTGTTGGCTCTGGGGAGGCATTATTTCAGGTTGGCTGCAGCTGGGAGTATGTAGCATGACTTCAGACCTCATTAGATGCACACTTGACAAGTTTTCTGCACTAACATAAAGGGAAGAAAGGTTTTCTTAACAAAACAAGGCTTGTACAGTTGTCCTATGTGTATGAGGAAGGGTGTGTCTGTCTCTCTGCCCCAGCTTTTTTCTCCCAGTAAGTTTTGAACTTCTTGGCCAGTTTTATGCAAATCGGATGGGAGACGAAGGTTCAAGAAATATTCAGTTCCAATGGCTTTTGTAAAAAATTTAGCCTAGGTAGAGGACAGAATCTTAATTAATGCCCCAAGTAGAGGAAACTTTTTTTGGACTAAGAATTTTAAGTTGGCAGCAATCACTAGTCCAGTCTCCTGCTGAAATCACAGCCAGCTTCAAAGTCAGATGAGGCTGCTCAGGACCTCATTTTGTAAACCTCCAAGGTGTCAGGAATCTACTCTGAACCTCATCTTCACAAAACAAATATACTGAGAGCAACACCTTTGGCTTTGCCAATAAGAGAATTAATTTCCTCCTCTTTTAAAGGAGGTATAGAAGTGGCAGCCCATGGTAAAGCCTGTGACAATCCCCACACCAGGCAGTCCATAAGGCTCTGCTTATGTTAAATATATTTAACCAGAAGCTACTTACTTTATTTTGGCATTCTGTGGTAGTTAATGATTCCAAGTACAAAGGTCAGACTCAGAGACACAAGGCTTTATGTATCCCATTGTTTGATTTGCCCAAAGCTACAAGGGAAGGAGTGCTGCTCTGTATGACTGGGAACTACAAGCTACACATCCAGCCTGACAAGCTAATGAGAACAAGTCATTCATTAACAGGAGACTTGCTACTAGGCAAACACACACAGCTGGTATGGGAGAAGAATTTGGATGTGAAATGAGATAGTGTAGTTGGTTTTTTTATAAGACATTTCCTATTTCATCAAGTTTACAGTCTAAATAAAGACCACACAGAACACATTAAGAGCCTGATCAGAGGAAAATTTGGGCTTATATCTTTTCTGAAAGGTTTGGTAATGAGCAGAGAGGCAGAATTTGCAAGGAGAATGGAAATATTTGCATGTTTAAAAGAAGGAACAAGTTTTAGATTTAAGTGAGATTTGATTATAAATGTAAATCCTGCTCTCTTGAGTACCAATCTATTCTGTACACACACACACACACACACAAATGCATTCACAGAAACATCTTACAAAACTCTGGTGCTTTCTCCTGCTTCAGTGGCTACTATTTTTTTTTTTTTTGAGAGTTTCACACTAGTAAGCATTTTTTACAGGATTAGCATTAAAGTTGGAAGCTGCAAAGTATAGCTATTTAATAACTGTTTGAGGAAGGAACACAGTGTCATTTGAAAGATAAAGTAAGCACTTACAATTCTTGCATAATCAAATAAAAAAGACTGTCAAGGAAGAATCTCTCCAGAATTTGTGGAATGAAACAATTACAACATTTTAGAACAAACTCTGACTTTCAAAGTGATTTAACTATTTAGGAGCATTGCATAGAGTATGACACCATCCATGGCCAGGGCACAAGTGGTCCAGAGCAAGGCTGGACCCTAGCATCCTAAACATGTAAGACATAGCAGCAATCCTGCAAGAAGCTGTATCCTCAGGCTTCCTTATGAGATCAAAGGTTATATTCAGAAGTGTGTACATCTGAAAACAATACTAGGAGTGCAGTCATTACTGGGATTCATTATTGTAACAAAGGCATTTTCTGAAGACGTGGTTTTCAGCATAACTTAGAAAAGGGAAGTGAGGGTGCTGGGGAAAATGGAGGGGAAGGAGATATTAGGGGAGAAACAAGAAGCAAAGAACATGGAGAGGAAGCACTGCTGACTCCAGAGTTTAATGATCTTTTCCAGTCTAAGTGGCTCTATGATTCTAATTCTGTCTTATTTTAGCTTCACATCTTGTTTTTAATGTATCTTTATTTTGTTTTGGACTGTCACAGAGGTTATGCTAATCCAAACCCAGCACAGCAATCATCAGAGGAATCTACGCTGGGACAAGGCTGCTCTCCAAGGCACTGGTGGAGGAACTGCAGTACAGCATTGTGTTCTGAAGCATTTGCTATCACTTAACTAAATGTCAGCTCTCTGGATACAAACCTCTCAGCAGAAGAAACAGAAAACACAGGAAGAAAAGCTTCCATCTGCAAATCGAGAGAACCCCCTCATTGTTCAATGAGCGACTAAGATTTTAAATTAGGAATCATAAAAATTAGGCTCCTAAACATAAATTAAGGCAACACTAGAACTCTGGTGGCAAAACATTCCTATTGACCCACCTGCAGCTGAATCACCTAAAAGCCTGAATCATCACCAGCACAGTTGAGGGACCTCATATTACCTCAGCAAATGTACTTTATCAGTGATCATTGTGCAAGCTTAGTATTAATTTGCAATTCTCAGCAGATGCAGAGACTTGTCATCATTTTTGTTTGGTAGAGGCAACATGTTCCACAGAAAAAGGCAAACAAACAACATTCTTAATGTTCTTATTAGCATACTCTTCTACAGCCTTTGGTGCCTGGAACAGATGCTTGGGAAGGGTGGTGCAGCTGTAGTACTTAGAAAAATATATTGGACAGGAAAGAAATTCCTGAAGAAGTCCTATAATCTCCTTAATTCCATCTCTCCCCACCTCTGGCTCCACCCTGCTGGAGGCTGTGCGAGGTTATGTGTTATATCCAGATGGGTACAGCTCCTGCAAAACTGCAGCACGGGTAATGTGCTGCTGTTGACAGTTGACAGATACATGCACAAGCTACACAGTTCTGATCCGTGAGGGTGCTTAGTTACCCAGCATACCTAACCCCAAAACACAGGGCCAAATAAATGAAGAATAGGGATGCCTGAGATGCTGTAGTGAGCTGGCTGTCTCTACACACATCTTTTCCACTACAACACCATGTGCCCAGTCCCTTTCCCCCCTATGCATGGGGCTCTTCCTTTTCTGGGTCTCCTGGCTGGTGTCAATGTTTAGACGTGTGGCAGTGTCAGAAGAGTAGTTTGAATGAAGACAATGCTGAAGTAGCAGAAAAGACAGAACAAAAGGCTGCTTCCACAGAGGAGGAGGATGATTTGGGTGGTGGAATACACATTTGTGGGAGTGTGTGTGTGTAGGTTTTTTTATCTAGGGTGGAAGAGAGTTTTTGACAGAGGAAATTTCATCTGCCAAGGGCTGCATGTGAACCCTTCTGTACTGTTGGGCAAAAACTGTTACTTCCCCAGAAAGCTTTTATCTTCATAGACTCTCACTGAACAGGCATGAGAGTACCCCAAGCTATCCTGCATGCGCTGTACCTAAATGCTAATTTAAATCATAGTAGTGATTCAAAATAACTTTAAGACAACACTGAAATTATTGTACCAGGACAGATCTGTGCAGACATTTTAAGAGCTGTCAGTCAGAGATGAAAGGGTGAGTGTTTGAACAGGTTACACCAAGAAACAACATCCTCCTTTGATACGGCTCAGCACTTACAAGCTTTCAACATTTATTGCAGAGTAACTAACCTTGTGTCACAGAGCCTTTATCAGATTCTTAAATATTTCTTTGTTTTGAAGCCTTTCCCCAGAACCCCATGGTGGCTGAACCCCAGAAACCAGGTGGGTGCAGCCTGGAGTGGTAGAGGGACACAGAGCAGCACTGCCCTGGGTCATGTGGTGGGCAGTACCCATTGCCTTGCAGACACCCAAGGGGAGCTGTAGCTGTCCTGAGCTCCACAACTTGTTCTGGAACTGAATAAAGGCACAAAAATCATGACATGCTGTACACAGGTATCCCTCAATCAGGCCTCTGCTGTTCTACACACTTAGCAAATACCTTAACTAATACATCTGTGTTCTAAATACCAGTCAAATATTTCACACACATCTGTTTCTCTGTACAGCTTTGGTATACAGAAGGTTTATGATCTGGAAGAGCAAGGATTATTGCTAGAATTAATTTTTAAGCTGCCACCAGCATCCTTCTAGCTAATTTTTTTCTAAGTTACAAATAGAAACTGCCCAGTTAACTCAACAGTCACGTTCAGGAGTTTCCAATTTGTCCACAGGCTCTGTCTGGCACAGAACTCATACTTCAGGCAGATGACAGTTAGATTGTCATGCACAGTATGATGTAAGACTACTCAGCCAGCAATTTTTTGAGTGTGTGATTTTTGGAGCATGCTGTGGATGAGGAGCAAATGCATTGTCAGTGCTTATAAGAAGCTTCAAGAAATGGATATACCATTAATATTTAAAGTCAGAAGTGTTTCTAGAAATACCGTGTTTCTTGTCAGGCACATGACTGTAACCTCAGTGCTGCCTTGGTCCTTTTTACCCCTTACTTGAACAGCTCATGAATGGCAGATTGACTGGAAACCCAAAATCACCAGGACAGTAACTGATACCGATGCCTCACTAATGCATGGTGCCAGACCTCTTCACAAGAAATTACCCTTGAAAGACAGCCTGTTCCTGATGCTTCATGAGGCTGATAATAGCACAGCTCATAAAAGTAGATAGCATTGGTGCAGGTTTTACCTCTTGGCTTTGCATGTTTAATAACCATGACAATCTGAGAAGTAAATACTTATTAACCTCCATTTTAACAACAAGGAACGGTGTGGCTCAGTGTCATCAGTAACTCAGCAGCACAGACTTCCTCGCAGTTTGGGGAGTTTCTTGTTTATATCCCCATTGCTCTTCTAGCAGGGACCAGAAGAGCTGTCACCAGCCAAGGCATCCCGTTTGCATGACACCATAAAAATGATGTTGCTGAGGGGACCAAGTGGGGCACAGTGTGATGGTCTGGCTTGTTTAGCACACATCAAGCAATGGTTGGGGTTCTGGGTTTGCTTTTGTTACAGAGTACAGCATGATCTTTAAAAACTATTATATAACAGCAAAAACCCCATGCTGCTGCCCTCTTCTCCTTGCAACAGGCCTTCTTAGAAAGCCCCTGCCACACCCCATCCATAGGAAAGATGTTTTTTTGTGTCACACAAGTTTCCTGCAGCTGGACATTAATGTAACCCACAGCAAGCTGTTCTATGTGCAGAAGGTGCTGGGAGAGAAAATGAGAGATTTCATGAGATCTGAGGAATAAGAACAGTGCTTAAATCCAACTCTCCTTGGTGCACTTGCACATAACAGTCTCTTGACACTTGTGTCTTCTTTTAAAATACTAATAGCCTTCCTCTGGATAGTTCTTCATGATCAGCAAGTAAAAAGCATTAGGAAAGAAAAACAGTATTTCTGTTGATTTTTAAAGAGTGGCTCTATACTATGTGGCAACTGCAAATGGCACTGTGTTTGTTGTCTCTACAGTCTCCAGAGAACATGTATTTTGTTTACAAGGCAAACCATTTATAAATGCCAAATCCTGCAAATTCTAGCTGGAATGAGACCAGGAAATAGCTCCACTGCAGAGTTTACCACGGGCTGGTTCTGCCCAAGACTGCCCATTCTGTAGGAACACCCTCTGCTCATATCCACATAACCATGTCCGTACAAGGTCCAGGACTTGGCACCATATACTCCATGCTGCACCCTGGATGTTCCCAGCACTATTTTAAGAACTGCTTTGTTGTGTGTTATTAGGAGGTCTGTTTGTAATTCCCAATCTCCCAAATCTTCTTAGTCCATTAATTTAGCAAGTTAAGGCATTTCTGACTCCACGTGCTCCTCATTCCCATTTACTCCATCCATCCTGTGTCAGAGTACACATCAGTCCAGTGGGATGAGCCACCCCTATTTTAGGCAGTTTGAGTACATGCACCAGTATGAACTCCCTGGGAAAGTAGAACATGAGCTTAGAATTCCTTTCACTGAAAGCTGGCTTTCACAAAGCTCTGAGAGGAATGTCTCCTCACCTTCCCACATAGGACAGCGACAGAGGTTGGAAGCTGGTTGGCTCTGAGTGTTACCAAGCCAATTTGTCACTGTCACATCAGTTCTCAGTAATAAAGGCATCTGAAGGGAGTGGCACTGTGGCTCATCCAGGATGAAGCAACATTATCAAGACTGCTGAAATAGTTGTTAGCATGGAGAGAGAAATACTTCCAACTGCCCAGGTCCTCTAAACTGTGACGAGACCATTATCTTTCAGGACAAAACCTCCTGCCTTCTGCTTTGATTAGAGTGCCTTATGCTAGTATTACAGAAGGTGAAGGAAGTTGGTCTACTAATTAGTTACAGAATTGAGTGTATGTTCAACCACCCAACAAGAAGATGCTGCTGCCAGCCACTCCTGGTGTTATTCACACAGCAGTGATTTCCTCTTTCTCCATGCCCTTGGCCAGTACAACAGGTCCTGGCGGGAGCCCAAGGAATCAACCTGAAGCCTGGTAACCCATGGAGACCACAGAATCAATTAGGTGGAAAAAGAACCCTGAGCTCATCAAGTTCAACCTGTGACTTGACACCACCATGTCAACCAGTGAGTGGTGAGTACCACATCCAGTCTTTCCATAAACACCTCCAGACAGTGACTCCACCACCTCCCTGAGCAGTCCATTCTAATATCTAATCATCCCTTCTGTGAAAAAATTCATCCTAATGTCCAACCTGGCCTTCCCCTGGCACAGCTTTAAGACTGTGTCTTCTTGCCCTGTCCCTGGATGCTGGGGAGAAGAGGCTGACCCTCACCTGGCTACAACAACCTCTTTGTGCACAGTTTAGGACAAGCCCACTGCCGCTCCCTTCTGCAGCTGGGCACATGGCCCTGGCTTTACCCTCATGCCTGCTCAGCTTTGTAGGCAAACCAGCCTGGCTGTAGCCTACAGGAACAGTGTTGCTCGGGCTGGGCCAGCCTTGAGGCCACAGCCATCGCTTGACAAAGTTCAAGAAGTATTTGGACGACAGTCTCGGGTTTGGCTCTTGGGGCTGTCCTGTGCAGGGCCGAGAGATGGACTTGATGGATCCCTCCCAGCTCAAGAGATTGTGTGATTCTCCTGGGCTGCTGCTCACGGCCAAGATGGGAGGCCTCTCCTGGGGTGCGATCTGGTGAGTCACCCGTGTGGCCTCTTGCCCCTCAGCCCATGTCCATGCGCATTCCCTCGTGTGCCCGTCCCCACTGATGTGCCTTGCCTGTGGCAGTGCCAAGAAGATGGTGCCAGACTCTTCAGTGGTGCCCAGAGACAGGAGAAGGAGCAATGGCCATAAACTAAAGCACAAGGAATTTCACCTCAGCATGAGTAAGAACTCCTTTATGCTGAGGGTGGCAGAGCACTGGAACAGAATATCCAGGGAGGGCGTGGAGTCTCCCTCTCTGGAGAAATTAAAAACCCGCGTTCCTGTCACCTGCTCCAGATGACCCTGCCTTGGGCCTGAGCGATCCACAGAGGTCCCTTCCAACCCAAACAATCCTGGGATTCTGCGTGCCGAAGCAAGGCGGTCTGGGCTTGGGGAGGGGGGGGCAGCCGCCCTCCTTCTATCCCAGCTTCCCTTCCTCCCTCCCCCCTTTCCTCCCTCGCTCCCTCCCCTCCCTGGGCGGACCGGAGGCGGCTGCGGGAGCCGCTCCGTCCCCGCTCCGCCGGCGCTCTGTGGTTTAAGATGGCGGCGGGGGCTGCGGGGACGAGCTCGTGAGCCCCAGTCCGGAGCTCCGCGGGAGCCGCCGGGACCGGCCGCGGGAGGACCGGGACGCGCCTGCCGGGCCGGGAGCGGCGGGATGTGAGCGCGGCCCGCCATGGGGCAGCAGGTGGGCCGCGTCGGGGAGCCGGGCGCGGGGTTCCAGCACCAGCCACCGCAGCAGCAGCAGCAGCAGCAGCCGCGGGGTCTGCGGGGGAGCAGCGCGGCCAGGCCGGCAGGCCGCCGGCGGGAGGCGGCCGGCCGCTCCGCAGAGGGAGGATTCAATGTCTTCACCCAGCACGGTGAGCGGCCGGGGCGAGGGGGAAAGGGGCGCGATCGGCCTTCCTCTCCTCCCTCTTTTGTTGTGGTGGGTTTATTGGGGGAGGGGAGAGGCACACGGGGGGAGCGGGGCAGCCACGTCCCGGGGGATGCTTGCCCCGGCCGCCACGTCCCGGGGGATGCTCGCCTTCGGAGGAGCTTCTCCCCCGCCACCCGCTGGAGTTGGGGATCGGGACTGCCCGCCAGCCACAGCGGGAGCGAGGTGGCACCGCTGGGGATCGGGACCCGCGGGGTTCGGTCGCTGTCACTGCGGCGATTCCGAGCTCTGGTTTTGTTTACAAAGGTAAAGGTAACATGTGCCTTGTCCGACTGTTTGCCGAGGCGTTTGTGACTTGCCGTTGTAGATCTGTCAGACTGTCTCTGTCCTGACAGAGTAAACAATTTCGTTTTGACTGGGGTATTATAGCTGCCATCTGATTCTCGGTTGACGTTTTTGCCTGTCCAGTTCTGTTCTTATTGCTGTAAACTGAGACCGGAAATGTTTCATGTACACGTCTCTAACCTCTCTTAGAAGGACCCACACACCTTCAAATCTCCTTTGTAACCATGTTTCTTTTATATATATATATATACATATATATATATATATACACACTTATTTGTGCATTAAGATGTTGCCAAGTTTTGGAATGTAAGACAAACTGAAACCTGTCTGCCTTGACAAGCATGTTGAGGGTAGATGTGCAGATGCATCTCAAATCCTAAAGACCTGAATCAGCTCTGGAGAGCTTGGCTTTAAGTGGAGGGAGAGTTGTCAGTGTTTATAAAGCAAGGCTGCTTCTGACAATACACATTTTCTTTTGCTCAATACACTCAGGCAGAAAGATTAAGGAAGTACAACCAGCAGTCTAAAAGTGAGTATCTTCTGTGACTGCTGACATGTAAGTATCTATCAAAACAAGAGCACAGCACTAAATCTTCTTAAAAATCTCAGTGTTATCACAGCTTTTGAGTTCAGGGAGCAGTATCAGCTTTAAAACCAAAACAGAACATGCTTGCTGAGTGCTTGACCCACAGTTAAACTAAGAATTGTTATTTTATTGCAACTTCACGTTTTACTCTTTGTATTTTTATATGTTAAAAGGCACTTTGGCTAAAACATTCCTATCACAGACTGCACACTTGCAGTATTAAGGACATCTCAGAAATTAGACACACTTCTTTCAGTGGGGTGTGTCTAAGTCTTCAGTAGCAGAGCAAGAATGCTGTGTACACTCCTGCTAATGTCAAAACTGTCTTCTCATGCTTTGGTACCAAGATGACTCTTTGGTTCCTGCGCTTACAAGGCATGGACAGAAAGGACATTTGTGCGAAGTGCATTACAGCATGTGGGGATGTGTAGTGACTTCCCAATAACACAGTTGACACTGACTCAAGCACTTCTTTTTGTTATCGCTTGCATGTTTTGGTAGTAATTTAATTCAGCATCCTGAACAATTCCTTCTAGCTCCTTCTCACACCCTACTAAATTTCAAAGATAGACAGTAGGGAGAATTATTTACATGTAGTGGCAGGGAAATGGAGAGGAAAAGCTTTCTGAAGCATGCATGCACACCAAGAAAACAAATTATGTGCCTGCCAGCCCTTCTGCTCTGTCTTCCATAGATGAGAAACAAGAATGAGCCTGGAAGGCCAACACACTGAATAAAACGGTTCAGTGCCACGTAAAAAGAACATTGCTCTGGGATAAGAGCAATGGTATCTTTCAAAATAATTTCACTACTATTTATATTGCTTAGGTTATCTGCTTCAGTGGTAAGGTAATGGATGTAGCTTTACTTAGGGTCTTTACTTAGCATTGTTTCTGTTATTTTCCTTGCAGACTGTAAAGGAAGGTGTGTCTTAAAAACAAGATACAGCTTTTTATTCTGTTAGATTATGTGGAACGGGTGGGACTTTTTGGCACCCCAGGTTTTGAGAGTTTCAGACTGGGCTTCAAGCTCCTCTTCCATCTTGGTGAATGCCTTGGCTGTATTAAATTGTTCTCTGATTCCATTCACATTTTGCTAGGAATGTGTTAACAAGTCAGTATTAATAATCTGTAGCAAGTGCTAGTAAAGTTGGGTACCTTTTTAAATACTTGTCTTGTGCAAAAACTAAAATGCATGTAGTGTTCCTAAATCTGGCATTCACTTCCTTTGTCAGAGAAACTGTTTCCTGTGATCCTGACTCTCCTTGTCCAAGGGAATTTTATATCATCAACTTGTAGTCTTATTTTTCATTTAATGACCTTGCTCTCCTGTTTTACTTAGCAGCAAGCCAGGTTTTCTTTAAGTGAGTCATATGCTTCTGCTGCTGCTGATGCTCTGGTTGCTGGTGGTATTACTTGATCCAGACGCCTCTTTCCTAGTAATTTCTCTCTGAACTCCACCTTCCATCCTGTTTCTGGGACACGTATTCACAGTGTATGGAAAGCGATGGCAAAAACGCAGGATTGTGGGTTAGCACTCTTGGACTAGTGACTAAACCAGCCAGTCACAGGATGGGGCTGGATTATCTCCCTTCCTTGGCTTTCCTTGATGCAGTCATGGATGTGAAGAAGACAACCTGTTTATAAATCCCTACCTTGTGTTGGCAGCTTTTCTACCACGTTGTGCCAGCAGCAAACCTTGCTGAGTACTCCTGATAAGGTTCATTTTGAGGGGTTGCTTCTTCTGGATTGTTTATGGAAAGGGTGGAAATAAACAGTGTTTTCAGCCTCAGACCCGTTTTGCTACAGAATTTTGGAGAGCAGTTTGAGTCAAATGGATGAAGTGTAAAACCCTTTTCACTAAGCTATCGGAAATCTGAGACAAACATTTTCACCCAGCTAACTTGATGTCCTTGAAAATCAAGAGATTGAGTAGAGCCAGTTTGTCCCATGATTATTTGCCTGTTTACAGTTTGTGTGGCAGAAGCTCTATAGGAGAGGCACTACAGGCACTACCTACTTCAGGATGTATTTTTGGAACAAAGAATTTGAAGATGTTTTCTGTTTTATGGAAAGAGCAAAGGATCTGTATTGTGGCACCCCACTATTCCGTCATGAGAACAGACACCTAGACTGCTGGGGCTTTCAGCTCACTGTAGTATTGAGTTTTGGGTGTGACATCGAGCAGAAAAGTCCTAAGCAAGCTGACACACTTGTGTGATTCCATTAGTTATGGAGCAGAGTTCTCCAGGATGCAAGAAGATAATAATGGAATTTGCAGTCTTCTGCAATTTGCCCTTCAAAACTCCCCTTTGTGAGTATTCCTGGCATGTTGTCAGTGACTTTAAAAGCAGGCTATGGATTGTAAGCATGTTGGTTGCTATTGGTGTAGTAGAAAGGACGAGTGTGAACACAAGGATGGTTCAAACACTGGTGTTCCCACGTGTGCTCCACTGGAATTCATGACTACCATAGGGACAGCTCAGGAGGGAAGAGCTGCAGTGAACAGTAGGTACAACCAAATTCTTACAGATCAGTGCAACCAGAACAGACAAGAAGTCCTTGGTGCCGTTAGAGGATGAGCTTTCCGTTCCAGAGAAGGAACAGGAGACAGAAGAGGGAAGTCAGTTATCTCCTTACCCTTTCAGAAATTTGTTTGAGGAAAGAAGAACAAGCAACAACAACCAACAACTTCCAAGCTGTACGGACTCTACTTGGCTCGTTTGACCTTTGAACAGTGACACTTGTAATTTTCTTTCAGAAGAGCACTGATTACAGCCTACTGTACCAAGATACTCTTTGGAATGGTGTTAGCATGCTTTTCATCTCCAAAAAGACTTGCTGAGTGTTCTAGAGCACATACTACAGGAAAATCAGACTATTTAAATCCTGTCTGGGAAGCCTTTGCAATACCTGTTTGCAAGACTGCTACAGTTGCCTTGGTGATATATTTTGGGGTAGTGGAAGACTCTGCCACACTTGAGCTTTTGATCCAGCAGGCGCAGGACATTTGTTCCCTGTTTTGTTTTCTAGAGGAGAAGTTTAGCAACCTTTTATTATGTGCATCAAGGTCAGGCTAGATAAGCCTATACTTTTAAAAATAAAATTATCATTAAAGTTCCCCTAAGGCAGTCAGAGTGCTATGACACATGATAAAAACAGTCTAAAATAGGAAGAAGCATAAATAACACTGTCCCTTTGAAATTCTGAAACTGAAGGGCTGGGTGCAGGAAAATGGAAAGAAGGAGAGAAAATAGGGTCAGTTTAACAACTGCACTTTGTGGGCTGCCTAAAATGTTCTTTATTTTTCATCCCAGTGAAATGCAGCAAGCTCAGGCCAGAGCTACTTGCCCACAGACTTTCCTGTCAGTAAATGTCCTGTGCAGATGGAATATAATCACTGTATTCAGTGCCTGGTTTTTTGTACTGTAAATCAGAAATCTTGTGGGACCACAATATACAAATAACTCTTAACTAATTATTTGGGGCATAAAGGACAGTTCAGCTAAGTGTCTAGAGGAACATCCCTTGTAGAACATGAATCTGTAGGCGTGTTCTCTATTGCATCCTTCTCCATGATATCTAAATTATTCCTGCAGATCTATTGCATTAAATATTGATTTTTATACCTTGTTTTAAGCTATTTTTGCATAATGAATTTTGAAAAAGAGAGGAGACTACCAGCTTGATGGAAGGGACAATATAATACTGACTACTGATCTAATTCTTTTCGCATAGACAGGGAAGACAGTCTGAAGAAGGCAAGACTGAAATAAAGTTACTTCAAAAGGTTTTACTCACAGCCAACTTAAAAATCATATTTCAAAGCCCATACATATCTCCAACTTCTCAGTTCTCCCCATCTAGCAGATGGTGTGGTACAAGTTGTTCTAGCAATATTTCACAAACTTGCTATTGCTTGCAAGTGCAATGTTTTGCAAAAAAAGATTGTGGGATTTTTTTGGGGATTAAGGACATGGCCAAGTGAACGAATTGGTGGGAAATGAACAGGGCACACAAGCAAATTGTTACAAGTGTCTTAAACCATCGTTATTTAGTCTAAGTAGGATCACCAGCTCACATAATTAGATTGAGGAGAGTTGGGCTATCTCCTGGAGATGCTCTAGCAGGCTTGGCTTCAGGAATATTTAATGGCTGGTAGTTATTACAGATTCTGGGACAGTAAGCCTGTTCAGGAGGAATGACCTGCTCTGTGACCCACTTCAGCATATATCATGTTTGTTTGTTCCTAAAGCAGGCCAGTCCTTGCTGAAGGACTGTACTGAAGTCAAACTGTACTTTGTAGATCTTTGCTTTATAGCTACAGCCGGACGATTGTTAGCATGATTTATTCTAGCTCTTTTCTCTTAGCTGTCACAACTTAATGTTTCCAGGATACTTACTATCCATAAACTGCCTTCTAAGTACTGCTGACAGCTGACTAATTTACAGTCATAAGAAACTATCAAAATCCAACTAATACAAACCAAGAACCAGCACTTTGTACTTACTCCAGTAGGGATGCCTGGGAAAGTTGTTAAAAGTAATACAGCTGGGGTTTGTGTGGTAACTTGCAGAGCTCGTTTTCACCTGGTTGTATTTCAGAAAGCCAGGGATGGATGGATGATCACAGACCAAAGCCTCATGTGCATCCTGTTTCCAAGCTGATCTCCCAAATCCCCAAACCGCTAGCAGTGCTTCCAGCAGCCTGTAATTACGGGTGACACAAGGCTTGCAGTGCAAATGGCCCCAGGACTGGCTTTGCAGGTGAATCTGCAACATAGGTAGAATTTCCTTTTTAACAGCCTTCAGCACAGTATCTACTGGTAAAGAAATACTTCTCATAGTTGTTTGGGCCACTAACAGCCTCTTTCCCTCCACACAGCCGGAAAGAAAACCTTGTGCTGAGGTGCAGCAGCATTGACTTGCTGGGTCTGAGGTCACGGTTTTCTCACCGTTACTGCATCATCCTTCACATTTCTCTGGCTTTGTGGTTATGAAATACTTTATTTTAAAGGATGATCTTGGCATTACCCATAGAGATTATTCTCTCTGGAATAAGTGACATTTACAAAATCATTGAGGCTTCCTGTTGGTAATGCTGCGAACCACAACAACAAAGCTTAGTTACATTACCCATATCTGCTTAGGAAGTTGTCTGTGCTTTGTGGGCTCTCTATAGACACATGTGCATCTCCTGCTATGATTGCTTGTCTGCAGCTGGGTATAAATCAACTTTTTAATAGGTGGCTTTCAGTACCAGCTAATTCAGCAGAAGAATTAAAAAAAAAAAAAAAAAAAAGCCCTAAAATAACTTTGTCTTTTTTGAGGAGGAGGCAAAGATTTACAGAAATACTTCACTAAAAATTAAATTAGTTTTATTTCAATCTTCTGGTGCTCTTCAGAGGTCTGTTAAACATACTTCTTTACTTCTTTTTCAAGAAATTCCCCTCCTCTTCTTCTATAGCCAAACATTAACCTTAGAATATTAATCTTACTAAGGTACTTCAAATAAAAATAACTACATATATTAATAAACATAGAGCTTCACTTACATTAATTTGAAAGTTTTCTGTGACAATAAGATTCAAGAATTGGGACTACAATTATGTAAGAAAAGTAGCTCTTAAATGAAGGAACATTTATTTTTCTATAGGACAGCATGCCTCATCCTTTAATTTATAATGCTACTGGGTTGGATCTTGGTCTCTTTCCTGGTTTGCTTGTGTTTTCTTTGTTTTATTATTTACTATTGAGGAGAAATGGAAGTAGCTTTTTGTTGTTTTACGCTATATATGGAAAAGGCATAGGAACCATCTGCTGCTTTTGGGTCAAATTTGCAATTGAATTATAGGATAAGAGCATGAGAACATTCTGAATTTGTGACCCTCCATGTCTATTTTTCCTTTGTTTCTCTAATGATAATCCCAACAACAAAGCATCAAGTATGTCTTGGCTATTCCTATTTGTTGTCATCTCAGCTAAGATCAGCACCATAGCTGATTTTGAAAAAGGTTTCAGGCTTGCTTCTGGTTGAAAGAAATTATGTGAATATTGGCTAAATTATAGGAATATTATACATTTTGGAGCATGTAGCATAGATCATGAAGTGCTCCTGTTTTTCAGATTGTGTTTTCAGTTAGACTTATTTTTTTTCAAAAAGTTAGCTGCAGAGAGTGATGTTCCTCAGTAAACACACCAAAACCTACAGGAATTGCAAAGTGAAGAGACATTTCCCCATCACAAATCTGTGTACACTCCAACATGGCCTGGGGCAGGGGCTTGTTTAAATATTGTCATATCCAAGTAGATTGGTATTGCCTCCTATATTGACCCTTAATATCAGATATATAAAAGGTGTTTACACAGATCTGTTTTCTAGATGAAACCCCAAAATATTTGTACATTCTAATTTCATAGCCCCTGGATTGTGAAGATAACCCTACAAATCCAAGCTGGAGTGTAAAGTAATATAATGAGGCCTTCCTTAGCCTGCAAGGTCAGCTCAGTTTCTCAAAATTATTTCCAAGCTTTTGCTGCTCAGGGTTGGTTTTGCTAACCAGCAGTGTCACAGAGTTAACAAGACTGTTCAGTTTTACTGCTGCTATTCAAAAACCCGTGGGAGGCTGCACGACTGATGAGAATATCAATTTTGGGTTGCTGCTTAGGAAGGCCAAGAGCAGAAGTAGAGCAAAGGTACAGCTGTAATGGTATTTCTGAAAATTGTTTAATAATAGAAGGAAACTGGAAAGATTGTTTAGATTAGCCTTGAAGGGTTTTAAAAAAAAAAAATTTAAACTGTTACTTCTCACCCAGCAATCTGTCAAAACTGGCCAATTAATGAAAGTGTAGTGGCTGTTTAGCAGTAAAAAAGCCTTTTATACCAATCTTTTTAAAATTGGTACAAATTGGGTCATCTAGGAAGAAGGAAATACGCTCTAAGAAATGTGAATAGCCTTGAAGATGTTTTGAATAGTGACCTAGCTTCCTTCTTCCATTAGGTCACTGGGTGCAGCAGAACTCAAGGTTATACAGACCTGAGCTGGTTTGCATAAACATGGACTTAATGCTAGTGTTTAATGCAATTTTTTCTTAAAAGACAAGTTTGAATTATAAGACTTTTTCTATGTTCACCATTCCCTCCAGTACAAGTGAAAAAGAAACAGCATCCATTGTCTGAGAGCTGATTTGTTGTTCATTTTCTCTTGTAAATTAAGGTTTTGCATCTATAAACTGACAAATAAAATTTTCAGTCTAATAAGTGGCAGCTCTCAGGCTCAGTTCCTAGATACTAAAGTTAAAATAGCAAGTTTTAACAACTTGAACTGTAAATTGCTGAGTGTCCTTTGTGTGCTCTTTGGAATATTGTTGTTTTTAATAAGCAGAGTGTTGGTAAAGTTGCTCTCACAGTGGCAGCTTTAACAAGGCATAAAGGCTGGGGTGGAGGTGGGACCTTGAACAGGTGCTCTGAAAGTGGTTTCTTTGATCATTTTGTGATGATATCACTCAATTCTGGTTTGTTTTCAAACCTGCTTTTCACTGACTTGGATGGAATCGAGTGAGCCTGATGAGTTTTATCGTTTATGGCAGTCAAATATAAATAAAAAATAAAACAGTGAGAGCCACCTCTCTGCAGGATTCCTGTGCTCTCCTCTCCTGCCTCAGATGAGTAGGGTTTGGGGAGGTTTTGGCATCTCTTTCTGAGGCAGGGAGATGTCTGAGCTTGGGGAGGGATGAGGAGAGCTTGTGTGATCAGTACCACTGTGAAACCTGTGCTCTGGCCTAAATACTCACTGAAGCACAGCAAAATACTTTTTCACTAGTCATCAATTGTATGCTCATTGTTGGGGGTTTCGTTTGTTGGGTTTACATAATTTTATGTTGGAATAAATGGAGAAAGCAGAGGTACTTTATGAGATTAAAAAGGCTTTATATACAGAAGATCCTTAGAATAAATAGGAAAATGGTAGTGCTTTGTAGTGCTATGTTTCAAGTTATATTTAGTCTTTTTTTAAAATTCAGGCTCTTAACCCTGGGGATATAAAGTTTGCAACATAGATGTGGGGAAGGAGCTGATTTTTCATGTTAGAAGAAACTAGAAATTTAATTTTTTTTACTAATCTAATAAATTTGAGTCTAATAAATTTAGTTCATTGATATGAACTACAGAAGAACAAAACCATTTTTCATAATTTTTTTCTTCCAGAGGTGCATTAGGTGCCTTAGGATTCATTTGCAAACTCAGTAGCTGCTCAAATGCTGATTGGAGTGACTTGGCCTGCCATAGCTATCCTAAGAGATAGAAGTCCAGCAGGTTGAACCCTTGTTACATCTGCTTTGTTAGAAAATGTTTTCACTTTTAGGTCATCATAAATAAATATTTGAATTCTTTAGGGGTAAAATGTTTATGAAGAAGGCACTGTCTTCTAAATCAGACTCATTCTTTATGTGGTAATTCTTGCACTTAGTTAGAAATACAGATGTGTTTTAGAAAGTTGAAATAGACCACAGGGCTTATGTTTGTCAAAGCTGAGGTTGGCTGTAGTCTTGTGCAGAAATTCAAATTCTTCCATCATCCACTTTGTTGTCAAAGGGTTGAGCTAAATTTGGACGAGACACTTGGCACGTGTCTTTCTTTCCATGCACACACAATCTTGCAGAAGCACAGGGACTTGTTCTGTGTGCCATGGCAGCATTTCTGCTAAATAAAACACCTTGTTTCTCATTTCCTGCTCGGTGTCAAAGCCTGGAACTGCTCCTAGGTGCAGCCTGACTCTGGAATAATGCTCAGCTGGGCTCCCAGTGCCTGCTCTGCCCCAGGTGGGGACTCAGTGTAAACTTTCAATGTCTCAACTAACAAGGTAAAAGGATTGATTGCAGCTGCTCTTGCCGAACGCTATTTGCAGCCTGCCACGAGAGGGTGCTCCAATGCCTTCAATTATCCATTGCTAAAAGGTTTTTTCCACTAAGAAAAGTGGGGTGTGTTATTTGACATTACTGTGTTAAATAATGTGCAGTGTTTTAGGTAAGTGTTGGGTTATGAAAGCAGGCAGGATACACAGAGCAAAAGGCAGATGTGGCTGTATTAAGATGTAACAATACATGTTTATTTTGCTTTTGCCATTAAGAGCTGGGCTGCTTCCCTTTTAGTTGTTTTGTTTCTGTTGGACTTTATCCTAAATTAACTTCATCTGCCAGCAAGGGAAGTTTCCCAACTTGTTTATGTGCAAGTATGCAGACATCTTTCGTGCATGGAAGGACATTAAATCTGATACTTTTGCTAGGTAATCTGAGCACTCAAATTAAGAATCACTTCTCATTGCTTCTGTGCACTTCTCATCTGTAAAATTACAATAACGCTTGGTTTATGGAGCTATTTAGACTTAATTTTGGCACAAACAAAGCTGTCTGCAGGCTAAATTAAATGTTCAGTCATACACTCTTGTCTCATCCTGTAGGCTTTGGAGAATTGTGTTTGTTGTGGCTCTAGCCTGCATTTCAAAACATTTGTGGCGTGGTAATAGGCCCAAGGGAAGGGTAACGTTTGTGTTAATTGTTGGACTTGAAAAGGAATCTCAAAGCACTGCACTTTGCTCAGTGTTATCTCTCAAACATCCATAAAGAGACTGAAGCTACAGTGAATTAAAACAGAGAGAGAACTGTAGGGTAATGTGTTTGGCTGCCTAGCAGTAGAGCAATGCAAAGGGAATTGCAGCAAGCATTCATGCACTGGTGCTGGTGGCTGGGAAACAGGATCTCTGCAAGGAGATCCCAAACCTGATGTTAAGGGTATGGAATTACCAAAAAATAAGATCACCTGACACCACAGTGGTGTTAGCCATTGACTGCTGAGTTACTACACTAAATTGGGATGCATTTGTGTTTTCCTGAAAGTTACATATCGTTCTCTGTAATACAAGCCAGTGAAAGGCAGTGTTGTCAGTCCTAAAACAGACTCCTACAAAGGAGATATGAAAATCTTTAAAATGCAACCAAGGCAGACTTCCTGTCTTGCATACTGTCGTGCAAAAGCAAAGGCATGACTTCTGGTATGCTGTAGATGCCCTTTTATTCTCCCACAGGCTCTCCTAATTTGTTACAAAGTTGAGATCTCAGGTGCATTTCAGGCCTTGGCATCTGGTTTGTTGCTTCCTCCCATCTATTCTTCCTCTCACAGAAAAATATTCTTCATCACATGGTTACCCCCTGAGCTACAGCGAGGTGTGCTTGTCATTTTTGAAACCTAATAAAAGCTATTAGGCAAACAACATCTCTATTTACAGTTAGTAGAGAAGTAGGCTTTAGTACATAGAATTAACTGTTCTCATACACCACAGTGAAGGTTGCAACTCCAAGGATTGCTCTTGTTCTTTTAGAAATTAGTGGCCCTGTGTTGGGAACAAGTGTCATGGAACAAGTTCCATGGACAATACGGTGTGAAATTAGGGTGTTTGAGGTTTAAGGGGAAACAGAATTGACTGTACAGGAGTTGATGCTGTTACTAAGTAGGAAGAACAATTCCCTTTCCTCAGAGTATTTAGCATTCTTACTCAGCTGGTGTCTTATTTGGAGCCATATCTATTCTGAAAATGAGACAAGTGATGCAGTGTCTTTCTCTCTTAACTGTGTTCTCCTAGTCTGTTCCCAAATTCTTTACCTTTGCTGACAAAGGATGTCAGCTCTAGAACCAGGAATACAGACATGCAGGAGCTGGAGAAAATAGTTTCTCCCATCTCTCTCTCTCTCCCTCTCTATGTATATAAAGATACTGGCATGAGTAAAAATCCCTGCAGTTAGGAAAACTATTTTCCATAGTATTTAGCTATTTAATTTTTTTTTCTGCACTGGCAGAATAGTCAGTTTGTAAAAGGAAAATTGTTTTGTCACACAGATGAGTGAGGTTTATGCAGCACATCTCTAGCAGGACTATGGATGCAACACCCTTTCCACAGGCCTATGTTCTTTTTTCCTATTATGCTTTGCCCTATGGCAGGTTTTTCTTACCTTTTTTGATGCTTGAGCTCAAAGGTATTTATTTTAATCCTACTTCATTAGTGTGAGTAAGTAGGTGTTTTTGTTTAAACAACATCAGTAGTTAGGACAGTAGCTGTTTTCAGAGTATTTTATGACTTTGACTGAAAGTGTTATTTGTTAGATAGTGTGAAGATTTTGTAATGAAAGCTCTGGGTACTGCACTTTAGGAAGGATTACTGATCAACACCAACTTGAGTCCTGCTCTGCCATAGCTTCCAGATATTTAGGAAATTACTTTTGCTTTGCTTTAGACCTTCTTCATAGCACAAATTTATCCTACTACTCTGTAGGGCTGTCAAAAGAATAAAATACCGAAACTGCAAGATATATCAAGTGCTACAAAAATATCCTGTGTAGTATCAAGCCATAATATTAGCATGCCCTGACTGAGAATGTTGTGTAGGCTGTGAATTTAATGTGTCTGAGAATAGGCATTTACTGCTGGGTAGAGTATGGTTAGTAGCAGTGAGAGGGATCACCCACAAAGCAGGTACAGCCCCAGCAGAAGTCTGGGATTTAATACATCCTCTTGCTCTTCCATCCTTTAATTGCTAATAAAGTATTTCAGCAAAAAAAGTTTACTGTTTAGTTACCTGAACAGGGGAGATGGTTACCTACTAGAGGGTTTAGAAATAAATCTTACTAGAATTCATATCCTCAATGGAAAAACATCATTGCCTCTTGTCACAAATCTAGAAACCAATGGTCCAGATTTAGAAAAACATCACAGTTTGGGGTGAAATACTCATGCTGCTGTTTCCTGACTGCCTCTTTGACTAAAAGAAAAGCAGTGGATGGCAGGTGAGCCCTTTCAACTTTGTATGGTAGCCCTTATGCAACTTTAAATCTGAAAGAAAATGTGCCTGCACACCTCTTTCCGAGGAGGAATGCCTGGTCCTTGGAGCGTGCTTCCAGAGACAGCTGCACAGTTAGCACATGTGTCTCACAATGATCCCCACCCCAAAGCTCCAGATAAAACCAGGAGATGAATCCCAACAGCTGCAGAAGGTTCAGTTTATGAATCTTAATTTGGGTTAGGAGTTGGTGGAGGTGTTTATTTTCATAATTTTCCAGTGATGGTTGTAAGGGCTACATATCCCAGTTCAGGTTGTCAGGCTAATGCTAACGTCTTTATAAGGGAGAAGTTCTGGTGATCTGAGCCTGTGTGAGTGCCACATCCCTCTAAAAATAAATAATGCTTTTATGGACCATAGTGTTTTTCTGTGCACTACTGGGATGCTCTTAGTTCTCCTTCCTCTTTTCCCCTGCCCAAGTTACACATGTTTTTGCACAGGTTGATTTTTCCAGTTGTGTTTTTTCTTTGAGAGGAGGGTACCACCCTTGCAGCTCTTATGACATTGGCAAAGCTCCTACAAAAACTGGGTTGAGTCCTCCACACCCAGACCTGGTTATTTTTCCTCACCAGTTTAAAGGAAAAAACTGTATTTTATGTATTTGTCTTAGATTACAGCAGCCACCTTCATGCAGTAAAAACAAAGCCAAGACTGTCAGTTTCCCTGTTACTCTATTTTACCTGTCATTATGTAGGATGCCCTTACCCTTGCTTTAGAAACAGAATCATTAGGCTCCATATATTTTGAGTAACTTAGTTTCAGTCCTGCTTCTGCAGCAGATATCTCTTGTATGAAGTCTGTTATAAATAATCTGCCTGCAATATTCACAATACATAATTTCTAAAAGATTGAGCAGGAATTTTCAAAATAAGAGGAGTAGTTTGGTTTTTTGGTTGTTTTTGTTTGGGTTTTTTGTTTGTTTGTTTTGTTTGTTTGGGTTTTTTCCCCCTATGATAGGGAGAAGTTGTAAGTTGATCCAGGAAATACCTGATCTTGAAGTAGAGTTTTACAGGATATAGCCTACTTGTATCCTGGTCATCTGAATGGCAATGTGATAAGGCTGAATGGATGGAAACTTGTCAAAAGAGACCAATATTTGTGCTCAAAGAGTCTAGTTCTGCCAATGAATCTGTTAGTCTAGTTTTGTAGTAATTAGGAATGAAGTTCTTACCCTGGTAGTCTTTCACTGCATTTTCATTAGATGTGGAAGTTTCAATTCAGATGTGGAAGTTTTCCTGAAGAGCCACGTTTGACATTGCTGGGAAGAGGACACACCATCCCAGATTAGTCAGTCCTTCTGAGGGCTGATTCCACTTGCTGTATTTGCTCACAACTATTTGATGTTTGCCATTACTCAGTCTCTGGCGTCAGAACACAAGGTGTGACCCTGTATGTTTAAGTCACTGATCTTTTTAGAGGGGAAAAAAAAATTTAAATCTTGCTTTATGCAGGTCCCTGCTGGATGTTCTCCAGGCTCTCATTTTTTGTGTATCAGTCATTGATTTGGGTGCTGTTCAGAGGCTTTCCCTTTTTGGGGCACTATTAATGATGAAAGCATGACCTTAAGGGGTGTTGGTCCCGCAGCCTCTGCTGATACATTGTGCTGGAACTTCAGCATCCTTTCTGGAGGAACTTAGTGTGCTGGGCGCTTCCAATTTTCAGCTCTTGGGTCAGTTTTTCAGGGACTGATCATACAGGCTTTAAAAAAAATTAACATGGTTATGCATGTGTGGTTTATTTTAGACTTAGAGACTTAGCTCTCAAAGCAATAATAAGTCCATATTTCCTTGCCTCGCTGTTTTTGACAGTTTGGCACTTGCTCAGCTCTGTAACCTGTCCAGGTTACTTCTAAGCAGCAGCAGCAGCACTGTTATATTAAGTGCTTAAAGTAGCTTGAAAATAGAAGACGGTTTCTGGCAGTGATGTAGATGAACAGGAAACATGTCATTAATTCTAAAGACCCTTCAAATAACTTTCAAATATTAATTAGCTCCTGATTCAGTAAAGCCCCACTAAGCTGAAAACCCATTTTAAACCTGAAGCACAGCAGCTTTCAGTCAGGAGTTAACCGAATCTGCCTCTGGATGCTCCATGGCTTGCCAAGGAGCAGCTCCTGGGCTGAGGCATGTCTTGGAGTTGGCCTTAAGGGTACTTTTTCCAAAGAAATTTGCAAGTTAAGTAACACATCACAGCAGGTTGGAATTCCAAAAGAGAAATGCCCTGAAAGGCAGGTTTAGTGGCACCTCCAGAAGCTGGCAGTGACTGACTGTCTTGTAGTAAATAAGGGATGTCCATAAGGATGGGATAGAGAAGCCCTTGGCTGGAAACAGGATCTGCATGGGATGGTAAATGTTCTGCTTTCTAACTACTGTACTGAGGAGAGCCATGGTCATTTAAATATCTTCAAAATACAGGATTGCCATAGGTAACTGCTGTTAATAGTAGAAATGAAACTGAAAGATCTCCCAAGCTGCCAAAAGCTTTGGAGTGGCTTTAATTTCCAGTACCTGGAACAAAAGACAGAAGACAGGATCCCTTTGCTGTAAGAGGCTGAGTCAGAGTGAGTACAAGTTCACCATGAGTTTTGGTTGCTTGAGTAGCTTGGAGTAGGTTTGTACTTTGAGAGGCTCAAGAGAATGTTTTGAGAGGAGCATATGGAGGACTGCCTGTTGTCTTGGGATTTCCAACTTCAAGATAGCACCTGGTGTGCTGGTAGAGCCCAGTAGAGAGCCCTGATCCCAAAGGAAGCACTTTGTGTGACTGGTTCCTGCAGGGATACAATACAGCCCTGTTTAATCCAAGCAGTCAGCTGTCTGACAGCCAATACAGGCCAGCAACAACTGGGAATGTTTTTCTGTGGAGTGGGAGGAAGAAGGAATGAGGTGGAACTGTGTCAAATTAGAAAAAAGAAAATATCTTAATTGAACAAGAGAACAAGACCTTTCTTGGCCTTTTAAACCAGAAAATGTGAGGATGCTGCATGTTGGCACAGTCAGACTTTAGTCTCAACTTCAGTTCAAAATGGACATTTCATAGAACAACACTCCCAAATGAAGCAGTCTTACGTAGCTCCCTGGAGCCAGCTGTATGGCAAAAATGGCAAAAGTCTTGCCATGAAACCGAATGTAGCAGTGTCTTTTTGTCAGAGCCTGTTTTTGGCTCTGTGGAAAAGCATCCACATGTGGCCAGTAAAATCCATCCAAACTGATGTTGTGCATGGATGCAGTTTAGGAACTAACCAGTGCTTTCCAGAGCAAGAGGAAATGAACTGCTGAGTGAGCCACAGTGTTACACCTCCCACTGGGAATTTCCAGCCCTTTCCCTCTTCCTTCCTCCCTCTGAATATACATAGTAAATACACTAAATTAAGCACTGAGGGAGGTGGCACCCAAAGGCAGGAGCTGTAGCAGAGGCTGAGTGGCCCCAGTTAAAAGCTGACAATACCATGACCAATCCTGTGAGCATCCCCGTCATACCACCCGTCCTGGCAGCAGGGGAGATGTCTCAGACAGCTATGCTGGTATTGAGTGGGAGGAAAGCTCCTTAAATAACCACCAGTGGCTCCTATTCCCTCAGTGTGTCAACATGAAGTTGTTGTCTTATTCTTTGAACAGGAAAAATTAGTCAAGTAATTGTGTGGCAAGCAAGTGACAGAAATGAAATAATATTTTTTTGCTTTTTCTATTTTGCTGGATCTGTTTTAGCACACAGCAGATACTTTCCTTGTCATTTTGCATTTCTATTCAAAAACCTTCAAACAGTGGATGAAAACCAGAGCAGAAGAGGAATAGATTTGGCTGAAATCAGGGGAGTAGCGTTCTCTTGAACCTCATCACTGACTACTTTATCTAGGTTTTGGGTTTGGGGTACCTGCATTTTGAGGGGGTAAGGCAGCATTGGTCCCTTCCCCATCATTGTTAATCTTTGCATGTGGTTAAATTACAGTTCATAATCCATTTGTGAAAAGCCTTACTGTTAATATACCTTACACTGTCTGCCTCTTCTTATTCCAGGTGAATAGCAAATGTTGTTGTGGTGCCAAATCAATAAAATATGATTTCATTTAATTAGTATTGTCTTGCAGCCCATTACAATCCTTCAAAGCTGTATTAATTCTGCCATAACCCAGGAAGGATTTTCGAAAGACATTATTTCAGTGAGTACATTTTTGACTTACTACTGAATTCTGATGTATGAGGGCCAAACACTGCAGTTAGATTTGGAAAAGCAAATGTGGTGACACAGCCTGAAACTACAAAGCTGTGGCAGTGCAGAGCTTGGAATTCTCTCTCTGGAGAGGCTGGGCTTGATATTCTCCCTCTGGAGAGGCTGGAGCTCGTGTTACCCTAGTCCGTGAGCAGCTGCTGGGCCAGTGCTGGTGAATGGAGCCCCTTGTCTGCTCGGTGGAGCCAATGACAAGTGTCTGGCTTTCACCAACGGGAAGCGGTTTCGCAGCCGGAGCTAAGTTTAGTGCCATGGATTTGTTTCTCTGACTTGACATTCCTGCTGCCCCCCCACAAAGGAAATCAACCCAGAGGGCTGGGAAGGAGCAGGTCAGCTAAACCTCCCTCAGCCAGGGCTCAGCTGGATGTCAGGGGCTTTCCACCTTAGGAGTTTCCCTGGTTCTGAAGTTCACAACACGGCATGCAATTCTGGGGCAAGTATTCACGCTAAAGCTCGGCTTTTCTTGGAGGAAAGGAAGCGCTTGTTTGTTTTCTAAGACAAATGTATTTCAAAGAAGGCAAGATCACAAGGGTATTTTAGTCAAATGAACTAAATATTCTAAAAAGGAACCCCCTTCTTTGTTCAAGAGAAGAAAAGGGCTGTGGACGATGGTTTGAACAGCATATTGGTTGCTGACAAATGAGGTTGAGAGTTTTGTGATTTATTTTTAGCTGGAGATTTTTTTTTTTAAAACAGAAGTACTGTGTAGCCTTGGCAGTTGCTGCATATTCGGTGTGGGTGGATGGAACTGAGAAATCACGTCTGTGCTAACAAGCATTTTGGGATTCCATTAAAAAATTAAACTCATGTACTGGAAACTGAAGCTGTACCAGCTCACCTGGGGAGCTCTGCCCTCCAAATATCCTCCACAAGGTAAGCAGTGCTGCCTGTCCAAGGCACTTGCAAAAATACTTGGGCCTCAAGATGTGACATCAACTCAAATTTCGGCTTTTAGATTGACATTTTCTTTCTCTCCTGAGATTAAAAGTCAGTGAGTTAATCTCTACCCTCTCCTTCCAAGTTTTCCCTCTAACTAAAAAGGCTAAAAATAAATTTCAAAGAGGCAGCTGAGAAACAGTTTAATGTGGTCATTGAGCCAAGTGCTGAGTCTAAGGAGAGTACCTAATACTGTAAGGTTTCTAATAAGATATAATTATGTCACTGGGAAAGCAGCTTGAACATTTATATCATGTTAGCTCAAAGGTCTGATCAGTTAGTGCTTTACAGCAGCAAAATAAACCTCTCTGCAGCTAGACTTTGTGAGTGTGGGTATTTCTGGTTTCTTCAGGAATCGGCTGAGCCGTGATTTCTCAAGTAGCCTTTTTGCAGAAGAGCTCTTACTTCAAGTGTTTGTGTTACACTGTGAATAAATAAGTACCCATTTGATTTGCTTAGAAGCAGATAATATCTGGCTTTGATGTGGCCAGTACTAGCAACTCCCCAGGAATTCTATTGCAGTGAAGTGCAATCCCCATTAAGCAACTTCTCTCACAAGGTACTGATTTTAAAAAGTGCTAAATGACTTGCTGTAAGCTGTCGTGTATTTGGCCATCCCACCTTTCCTGGAGCAGGACTGGGTGACTTAATCCTCCTCACCCTTCACACTGGAGAGGTTTACTGGAACTTGCCAGGACAGAGGAAGAATGTCAAACACACTTTTGATCTACAGTTCCCCAGTTACCTTTGAAATCTGTGTCCCTTCATAGCATTCCTTCCCCTAAAGCTGACATTGTGGGAGTAGTTGCTGTCTGCTGTGGGCAGCATTCAGAGGAAGATAGACTGGAGCTTCAGTACTCAATGGAAGGAGGTATGTGATACAGAGCATTTACACTTTCTGGTCTCTGCTTGTTTCTAAACTCTTGCAATTGCAAAGCTGACTGGCTCTATAGGAGCTGAGCAAATCCTTGGAAATTAAGGGAACAAACACTTGCATACAGTATTTGCAATTTTGCAGAAGGGTAACATTTGTAGTTTTTTGGTCTAAGAACCTCTTTGTATTTAATTTTAATTGCATTAAAATCTCTCTTCAGGAAAGGAAAAGGTTTTTTCCTTATCTGCTGTGCTGTTGAGTTTTGGTTCCTCACCCAGAGGCCCATTTAAAGAAGTCAGGCTTGAACTGTGTCAAGGAACAAAGATTTTTGAGTGAAGGCTTGGGAGTTTAAGCTTGATTTATTTCATACTGGATTCTGCAACAAAAACCTACTTCACCAGAAATTAGTTGAGGAAGAAATAGGAAAGCACTGCATTTTGTTGATAATAGGAGAAATGGGTCAGTGACATCTAAGCAAAGAAATGGTCTGAGGGACACCTCTGTGTAATTGCATTAATAACAAAGAGAGGGGATAACTGGTACCAGGGAAACAGAAGACGGGCAGTTTATCTAAAATCTTAACACAGCTAACCCCTTGTAGTGTTCGGGTAGACAGACAATGTCTTGAATTCTTCATGCATTGGTGGAACTAAATCAGTTGAGATCAATATCTCTCTCTCCTTTTACCAATTAGGTTCAGTAACACCAAATCCCAAAACCTTGTCTTCCCTTGAATTTTTGTATTAAGCTAGCCAGGAAGCCCCTCTTCTAGGCAAAGACACACCACTTTAACCCCTGTTTCATATCAGCACTTCATCATGTTGCAAAATTAATCTGTTTGCAAGGGATGAAGCATATAGAGGACTCTTTTTCCATGTATTTCTCACCTGAAACTAAAGATCACTTTTATCTATGTCAGATATATTTTGATAATTGAGGCATGACAGTGCTGCCAGCTTGAAATATTTCCTTTTATATGATGTGAGCTGTTCATGATGCAGTTTTGTCACTGACTCTGAAATCTCCCTTTCTGTCTCTCCCAGCCTGGTACCATAAATAGAAACCTACTCCTTGCCCATCCCAAGTTCTTGGCTTGAAGCTGTATTTCTTGGCTTTCCTCAGTGGGTTGTTTACAATACTTAAACCTTGCCCCACTCTGTGGGAGGCCCAAGGACTAACTATGGATCTGTGCTTGACTCTAGCAAACCACATTATTAAGAGTCTGGTTGCTTGCAGGAGAGGAACACCTAGGAATGGCATTTAGCTAGTGCCTGCATTTTACCAAGGCCATGTGTGAGCTGTCTGACCCCTTCAAACTGGTGTTTTGCGCAGCCACAAGGATGTCTGCAGAAGGACTAGGTGGTCCATTTAGGTAAAGGCTGCAGTCTGTTACAGGGTAAAGGAAGTTCGTAGGTCTGCTTCAATACTACCACATTATTAGACAGCAGAAACTTGGCCTGGTCAGCACTGGTTGCTTTTCAGTGCGTAGCTTGTCTTGAGTATTTTTGGTTAGCAGGAAGCACTGAGACTTGGCTTCAGAAACAAAGCTGCTGTAGAACTTGATACTGTTCCAATCATGTCAGCAAAATAGGAAACCCACTTGCTGCTGTGTTATCTGGTTTGTTTCCTTGTATTCATTAAGGCAGAAATCCTCACACTAAGAAGCCAGTTAAAGATCGGAAGGTCCAGTGGTGTAATGTGATGTATGTTTTGAAGGTGCAGTGGAAAATACCAATTATACCAGCACTCATTAGTTACCTGATGGTCTACTTTCCATGAGAACAGTGCCTGTTGTTTGATAGTCTTAAAAGCAAGCAAATAAAATGAGTCTGTCTGTAAAACAGCATCATAGGTAATTTATTGGTGTTTAGTTTAAGGACTCAAGAGTGAAAATAAAATGAGATATGTGGCATATGCAGGGATCTTGGTGGCTTTGTGTTTGAGTTGTCCCTATGTGAAAAAATGCACACAAGTCTACACCCTGTGGGTTTTGTTGTATAATGTATCAGATTAAAACTATATGCAATAACCAGTATTTACCCTATAAAGCTCCTTGTCTTTCTCTTGCCAGTGACAAACCAGTCACTTTGACCTATGGCAAACAACACCAAATCAATTTCAGGGCTGTATTTTCATTAACACATTCTTTTCTTTCATTAAGAGACATTGAAATTCAGAGTGTAGCAAGTTTTTTAGAAGCTCCCTGAACTATACATTACAAAGTAGCATAGTCAGCAAGATTTCCTTTAATTCAACTTTTCCCCACTGCTGGGAGAACTAGAAAAATGCTTCTAAATGGATGACTTAAGTTGTACAGGAAGGGTAACCACTCTCAGGAAACAGCTTTGAAGGGCGCCACAGGGAATAGGGTGAAGAGCTGGGAAGAACGGCTGTGCCTGAAAGGTGGATTCTTACAATGAGGAAGCTGAGTGTACCAGAATTAAGTTTTTATGTCATGCACTTACTGTGAAGAGCACAGGATCAGGATGCAGATGTGGTGGATGCAGGTGTCAAAGTGATGGCCTATTGTGTAAAATATCTATCTAGGAAAATCAGTTTTAAGAGAGAGAATGCCCATCTAGAAGCCAGAAAGATGCTTGATTTTATTCTGGCTGGGTGCACTTGACAGGACCTTATGAACTGCTGTGTACTCTGTGTCCTTTGTACTAGAGAGCACCTTCAGGAGGGTGCCTGGAAAGAGTGTAGGCACAAAATTACTCTGCTGCAGGAGATTTACAGTCAAAATATTTCTCACCAATAATATCTGTGCTGGCAACTACATGATTCCCATTGGGAGCTTTTAACACACCAGCCAGCTATTAGGCTTTGGCTACAGACTCTTCTGACAGAGGCTAAAATTGATGGGGTAAGTAGGGATATGTGCAAAATACATTATTAATCCAACTTAACTTCCTGCTAATCCTTCTTTGTTCAAAATACCAATTACTCATCCCTTGTACTTTAATTAATAAGTAAATATGTTATTTTAGCTAAACTGTCACAGCTGAGACAAATCTAGCCACAAATCCATACATAGCTTGCCCTTTCCTGGTACCATTTTAGGTAAGGGTGGTTGTCACAAAGCTCATCCATGTTTTTCTGAAGCTGTGCTGGCTTTCTCCACAAATTCTGATTATTCTTTGCATCTTAACAGATATGCTAAGCTTAGTACAAATGCCAGTGTAATTCAGAGTACTTGGAGCAAATGCAAGCTGAGAAAACAGTAAACTGCAAGAAGCAAAACAAAGAGGAAAAGAGAGAAAAAAGCCTAGGAGCTCTCAAGTAAAGGTGCCTCAACCTCTGACCACTGGGTAGCATGCTGCAGGATTCACTGAGCTTGATTTTGGAAGAGGAAGAAAAGAGGTTATCCCCTTGACAGAACTTTAGGAGCAACAGTATTCAGGTGCCCTAAGTTAATTCTTTGCCTAGTTAGTTTTCCACAAATGTCAGGTGTTGGTTGCAGGGGAAATTACTCTTGTCAGAAGCAATATGGGAAAGGCAACTCCTCATCATCACAGCGTCTCCACAGTTCTGTGTACTCTTTTTCTACATTCACAGCCTTACAAAACACAGACATTTAGAACAAGCCTGCTTGCTTACCTTTAGTCTGGTTTGAATCATCATCACACGGTGCAGCTGCCCCTCTCACAGAATGGGGAAAGTCACAGATCATGGAAGTGCTGCTGTCTTGCCTCACTGGACTGCAGCAATTCCTCTCCCCCTACAAAAGCCTAAACCACAGACTTCCCTTTCCCTGCTCCCTTTTAATACCCCTCTGCAGGCCCACCACCCTCTTAGGTGTGAGACTGCCATGGGGAGTGCTGGTTTGTTAACCCTTCCATGGCCATCTGGCAGGAGGAGCCTGTCCTGCCACAAGGCAGCTCTACTAGAAAACCAGGGCTTTTAAAGAATTCATCAGCAAATCTGGGGGTTTTGAGAGGTAATTTGTTTGGGCCCTTGTGGAAACTGTCCCAAGTGTTATTAAATCAGCAAATGTGCAGCTCAGACAGGGTGCACTGTGCTGGCCTTGCTTTCTGTATCTGAGTTCCTGACACATCCAAGAGCATTCATGTGCTCAGTGTTTGTACCTCTCCAAGATGTGGATTTTCACCAACATCCTTTCCTGTTGATTCCCATAAGTAGTGCTCCAGAAGTGGTATGTGGACTGGAAAAGTGAATCAATCTGGGCGGTCCCCTTAATGGGTGATCTGTTTTGTAATTTGTGCAAAGGAATTTCTCCAAGGAAACTGTTTGCTTTCTTCCCAAACACTTTGTTACCTAACTCGTAGTGGAACAAAACTCTGTCTCTCCAGCTCATCTCAAAGTTGTTTCAACTTGCAGTGCAGTCCCCACATCCTCTGTGTGTTCAGCAGTCCCTGGAAAGCTCCACCCTCCCATCCAGTTAATAACCAGTTAGCCCAGGGCCTGATTTTCCCAGTCTCTGCTTTGCCCGCCTGGCAGCGCTTCCTTTCTCCTTGGCCCCCAGCCTTGCGAGCAGTGACTGCTGTGTGTGGAGCCCTTGTGCTCAGCCCAGGACTTGTGGTGCCAAGCAGCCTCTTTGCTATCTGGGAAGCACAGAATGAGTGTGGGGACAGTCCTCTTCCAGTCCAGCAGCTATGGGAAGGAGGGCAGACTGCTCTGCTGCCTCGGTGAGGGCGGCATGCGCTTCGCAGGTAGGATGCTCGGGGGTGTAATGCTGTCCTGTCCCTTTCCTGTGTTTTTCCAAGTGCTTCAAGGAAGATGAGGTCCTTTCAAGTCTGTCTTTGTCTTGTAGTACAAGAGCAGCCAAAGGCAGGTGTAAGGTTGCCAGCTTTTATTGGGATTTTCAGATTAGTGAAATGCTTATTTTCTATGAGCGGTTACACAGTATTTCAGAAATAGAGACCACTTCAGTACCTAATTTGACTCTGAAATTTAAAAATTAGCATATTCTACCTCCTGCTCTGAGACCAAAGAGATTGGTAATTGGAGTGTTGGCAGCAAGGGTGGAGGACAAAACACCCCTTACATGGTGGCTGGGTAGGAAAGCTTTCATATCCGGAGAGAAGCAAATTGTATTGTGGGAATAAAGAAAAGGAAGGAGATGGATGAAGCATAACCTCCTTGTGTGACTGTGTATTACTTGTTCACTAAGTGGTGATGTAAGTTTTCCATTGCATAGGAAATTAAAGTGATAATATAAGATTTATGATTAGCCTTGAAAAGGAGCTGATATAAAACGGATTTTCCTAGCTCATTTCTTGACTTTTGGTGTGGACTGAGCTCACAAACTGTTCAGCTGGAGGGGCACCATTGGTGACATGCTTTGATTATCTCTGTGATGATCATATTTCACTTCTGTGATGGGTGGTGTAGATCCCACACCGTATGGAACAGCGTGGGCTGTTATGGAATTATAACCTGCAAGAAGTACTTTTGTATCCTGGTAAAAACCCCTTTAGGTATTGGGTAACCTTTACAGTTACTTAAGCATTCAGGTCACTTTAACATGAAAGTAAAGGAAGTTAGTGAGACCTGAACTCTTAAAAGCATTTGATTTTTAGGTAATGTGATTTTTAGGTAAGCACTGTAACTAAGTGATTGAAGCTTCTCATCAAATATTAACTTCTGCTGGCTTTTTTGTACATCAAGTGGGTGTTAAGAACCTGTGCCAGCCTCCCAGGCATTCCCAAGAAAGTGGTAGGATTCCCACATCTGCTTTGACTCCCCACTGCCAGTCCAGCACAGCTCCACACGTTTCCATGTGGGCAGAACTCTTGGTGCTGAACAGAACTTGTCATTTCTGCTGGCTTCACCTTGCCTGCAGCAGCTCTAGAGCTGGGCTGGCCCTGGGCTGCTTCAGGCTATCTGTGGCTGCATGGATAAACAGTTAACTTTGTGCTGTCTGTGGAGCAGGGCTTGGCTGCTCAGTGTGTGAGCTTTTCTGGCTGGAGAAAGAAACCTAAAGGGTGCTTTGACTTAGAATAAATGTTATATTTTTGTTTAAAGCGTTTCACTGGTTGGCAGATACATAATTGAAAGTAAGAAGGTAATTAACACTCTTAAGGGATTTTGGAGCTGAAAAGTTGGGTATTTTTTGGAAACTACCTACTTTTGTGTTTGCTCTCTAGCAGAGATGTGTAAGTCAGGGTTCTCATACAGCACATTTGACTTTGTTTAAAGCATTGAAACACTCATAACACAAGTCACTGTAGGAGTATAAAGAATGTATTATGTAATTAAATACCTTTTTTTACTCCATAAAGAGAGCTGGATTTAGGAACTGGTGTTCTTTCATGGAACTTAGTATGCACACAACCAGCCCCAAGAAAATACAGTGGGATGTTGGCAGCCATGCTGTAATGTAGGTGGCTGAGCATTGAGATTTCTTATTTTCCATGATAGCTTCCAGTCTAATGGGTTAATATCTTGTAAAACTAATTGCAGTTCAGTGTTAGGAATAAGAAATATATGTAAATATTACATCTGCAGGCAGTGTAATCAAGGAACTGACATTTTGGTGCCTTAGTCTCTAGTCTCTTCTTTTTGTGCTAGGAGAACCCTGACAGAAGGCTACTTTTAGGTTATTAAGTAATTGCAAGACGAACAGGTTATGCAAGCAATAGAACTCTGAATAATTACCAGAAATGCAGTCAAAAGCCACTTAGCTATGTTTAAAATGGAAGCAGAACAAACCTCAACCACTTACTTTCTAATATACCTACAATACAGTTTAAAAATTACTTTATAGGCTGGAAATCTCCCATAGTCCTCATTTTCCAGGCTTGAGCTCTGTCCTGTGACACAGATTTTGCATATTGCTGTGCCTGTTACATGGCACAGGCTTCTTCCTGTTTTGTGTCTCACTGGCTTCCCAATTTTACTGTCCTGTGCTGCATTTGAGCTCTTTGTTCCTTTTTCAGGTGCCTTATAGACCAGCTCTTGCTCATGAGTGTGAGTCTCAGGGGCCTGTGGGGAAGGGGGTGGGTGTAGCCACACACACATTCTCTGACAGTGTCTTCTTAAAAACATCTCAAGCCTGACTACTCAGCCCATCAGAAATGGGCCAAACCAATGACTGTAAAGCAAAGAAAGCCTCAGATTTTTTTAGAGGGAACTTTTTATGTTTAGTGCATTTAATGAAATCTCTTTGCAGTATACATTTCTCTAAGTTCAACTAGAGAATTCAGAAATAGATATTGGGACAGGGGCTTAGATCTGTGCTGATAGAGAAAAAGTATATAACTTTAATAAGTACATAACTTTACAACTCCATGTTTTTGTTCCCTTGAGCAGCCCCCATGTATTAAGCCACACCATCACTGTTTTTCTTATCTTAATATTGAAATCTACTCTATTACATATTCCTGGAAAACCTCTCCATGAGTTAGAAAGCCAGTGATGGTCTTGACATAGCACTAGCATGAAGTGTTCACAGTTTTGCTTCTTACTACAGTTCTTCCTAAAACCCTGTGGATTTAGATTAGTTTTAATCATCACAAGAACTGTAGGGAGTTTTTTCTTTTATTGCTAAAAGATGTCTGATTCCTGCCCCCACTCCCTTGGAGTGACAAGTTTTCATCAGTTGTCCACTGAAACAGCAAAACAGAAGTGCTGCTGCTAAATACCCAGCATCACCTGTACTGCCTTCTGTCCCTGCTCCTGTCAGTCTTTCACCTCTGTTTACAGAGTCTTGAAATGTATTACAAATCTCTGTCATTCATGTTAATACTGAATCAGTTACTATGCCAACTTATGCATGTCATTTGTGTCATATTTCAGTCTTACCTGTATTTGTAATGTTGGTTTCAGATCCAGGCTGTGTTCGCCACAGAATCAATAAGGACAAAACATAACATTTTGTGATTGAAAGGTTTCCTTCACTACTTCATGTAATTTTAAAAAGTGTTTTTAATTGTGCACCTATTTTTAATCTATGAAGGCATAAACAATTTTGAATAGAGATGTAGATAAATAAAAGTATATATAATATAACAGATATTAAATATAATTTTTGTATTAAATAGCTTGCTACTTGGCTTATAGCGCCTAAATCACCTTCTCCAGAAGTTGGCCTCGATGATCCTTGTGGGTCCCTTCCAACTCCGGCTATTCCCTGCTTCCATGATTAGAACTGTACACAAAGTGATTGCCTGTCCTATCCTTTCCTCAGAGGCCCTGCACCGCCCCTACGGCTGCGACGTTGAGCCCCAGGCACTGAACGAAGCCATCAGATGGAGCTCCAAGGAGAACCTGCTTGGAGCCACTGAGAGCGATCCCAATCTCTTTGTTGCACTTTACGATTTTGTAGCAAGTGGTGACAACACACTCAGCATCACCAAAGGTAAGACTGGGAGTGTAGAGCAGCTGTGGGCTTGAAAACTTAGCAACAGAAATCAGGAAATGGAATCCCTGCCTGGATAGGAATGGGAATAGTGCACTTAGAGAAGGTGATTCCCTGCAGCAATGGTGGGAAGCAGACAGCCCGTCCCTCGTGGTGGTGGAGGGACACCTGCTGGGCAGTTCTGCTGGGACAGGCACAGTCCAGCCCACTGCTGTGCTAGGCTCCCCACATCACTGGCCCTGTGAGATATCTACTGTAGGAAGGGCAGAGGGAAATGGGTACATCACAGATGGTAACAGAACTTGGCAATTTCAACTGGGGGCAGAATCAAGACTCAGGCTTGCACAGACACTTTCTGATTCTGGTCAGTACATGTGTCAGAGCTGTTAAATCATATGTCATTTAAAACTTCAATAAAACAAACCTCATTCCTCCAAGAAAATAAAGTCTTCCTAGTCTAATAAGCTGGAGTACAAGAAGCTTTTTGAGTTCATCTCATTGCACTAAATCAGTGAACAGTATCCCAGGTATTCTGTCTGAGCCTTTGCTTCATGAGCACTTTATATGTAGCAGTTCAATTATAAGATGATTTTTTGTGTTAAGCTACAAACCCAGGCTCAACTGATTCTGAGTTTCTCCCTCAAGAAGACACAACAGCTTGCACTGTGCTTATTTTGTGTTTTTCTTTCTGGTCACAGGTGAGAAGTTGCGAGTCCTGGGTTACAACCAGAATGGTGAATGGAGTGAGGTACGTTCGAAGAACGGGCAGGGCTGGGTACCAAGCAACTACATCACTCCAGTGAACAGCCTGGAGAAGCACTCGTGGTACCACGGGCCGGTGTCCCGCAGTGCAGCAGAGTATCTGCTCAGCAGCCTCATCAATGGCAGCTTCCTGGTCCGGGAAAGTGAGAGCAGCCCAGGGCAGTTGTCCATCTCGCTCAGGTATGAAGGACGTGTTTACCACTACAGGATCAACACAACCTCGGATGGCAAGGTAAGGACCTCTGGACAATGCAGTGGGGAGAGGAGATGAAGATATCACCTTGCAGAATCTCAAGTTGCAGATCCAGTGTTAATATAAAAGAACATGTGCACCAAGGGTTTGGTGGTGACTCCCCAAACAGCACTTTGGAAGAAGTGCAGACAGTTCTTGTCTGGGTTGAAAGTAGCTGGGTAGCAAGGCAGCTGTGGTTGGAGGTGGGGGTAGCCTTCCACTGATCCCCTTAGAAGCAGCAGAGCTTTGGTAAGTCAGCATTTTTAACCAAGATGAAGTAGTGGCATGTTGTGTTGAGAGACATAAGAATTCCAGTTTCTAGTCCTGTAAAGCACGAGGCGGGAGACAGCACAGCTCTTAAGTGATGGCTTATATGTAGTTGCCTTCTGCAGGTAAAAATCCCACAGATTAATAGTTATTTGCCCAAAAGGAAGAGAGCAAATATTTTAAAGTCCTGGTTTTCAGATTTTTTAAAAAAATTAGAATGTTTGTACCTGTTTTCCAACGTTACTGAAAACTTCCAGCTGCCTTCATTTAAGCAGATTCCTGTTTGTTGCTTAACAGGTCTATGTGACAGCAGAAAGCCGTTTCAGCACCCTGGCAGAGCTGGTGCACCATCACTCAACAGTGGCAGATGGCCTGGTGACAACTCTGCATTACCCAGCACCCAAGTGCAATAAGCCCACCGTGTATGGAGTGTCCCCCATCCATGACAAGTGGGAGATGGAGCGTACCGACATCACCATGAAGCACAAGCTCGGGGGAGGGCAGTATGGAGAGGTCTACGTGGGGGTCTGGAAGAAATACAATCTCACAGTGGCTGTGAAAACGTTAAAGGTGAGTTTTCAGATTCCGGGCATTTTTCATTTGGTCACTGTTTATGACACGAGTAAGGAAATTATAATGTTCTCAACTTCACCTCGTGATACAAACATCAGAATGGAGTGTGCTGATCTGCATAAAATCCGTGCTTGGGAATAGCTTTGCAGATCAAAGTGACACTATCAAACTTACACCAGTGCACGTGGCTTAGAAACAAACTGGAATTTTGGCCCAACAGGAGTTGCATGTCCAAGTCAGACCAATAGAAATGGTTACAAACCCAACTTCCCTTCCTCTAGAGGAGATGTGGAGGCTTTAAGAAATTAAAGATGTAGAAAATACCTTCTATAAGCTGTCCTCCACTCCTGAAAAAAATCAGCTTCTCCATTTCTCTTGCTTTTCAAAACCTTGTTTGTTTCAACATTAACAACTGCAATTCTAAGTGGCCCCTGAATAAGTTAATTTTTATAGCTATATAGGGGAGCTAAGTCATTGATCTTGAGAGTCTTCCTCTCACCAGCCATAACAGCTACCAAATGAGCAAGCCTGGCCCTGCCGGAGTACTGCAGATGGGTCTGCAGGACAGCCAGGCACCTGTTTAGGGCTGTTACCGTTTGCTTTGGTAAAAGCCAAAACAGCAGAATGGAGACAAAGATGCCATCATTTATATTCAACAGGATGTGTGGTGTTAACCAGACCTTGGTCATGAAGGTAAATGTTCCCTTCTTTTGCTTCTCTGTCTGTCTAGGAAGATACCATGGAGGTGGAAGAGTTCTTGAAAGAAGCTGCTGTGATGAAGGAGATCAAGCATCCAAATCTAGTGCAGTTGTTAGGTGCGTGAAATGCTTTGCTCTTTGTGTTCTTACTTAGTCTTCATTTTGGCAGAAACTTGCCTGGTTTAAATGCAGTGGCAGCTTTTCTGTATTTATATAACTTCATGAATCAGGTCAGGTTATGGGGTGGTATTTTTGACAGCTTTATGTAATACTGGAGCTAAGAGACACTTAATTTTAAATAAAACATCAAATACAGTCACTTACATTAGTAGACCTTTGCTGTTGAGGCACGACTGTTACATAAAAGTTTGCAATATCATCCTCCTGCTGGTTTATGTCCTTGGCCTTAAACATGCTCCAGGGTTCAGTGATCAGGTTCAGATTCCTTCTCTGCTCTGTTGAATCAGATTTACAAAATCATTTTCTGTGGCTTATTTTTCTGAAAGAACAGGAAAAAATTGTAAGAAAATTTAAAGTGAAATGAAAAATTCTGTTGGAAGCACAACAAATACCATTCTCCATACTTCTCAAATCAGAGACATTTACAGAAAAGGCTGCATTGAAAAGAACAAATTAATCCATAATTAGGCAGAAGACACCAGATTGCTGTTGCTGTGAGGAACTCTGTGTATCACCAAATAAGTACATGAGATCAAATAACTAAGGACTGGAAAAAATCCGCAGGCTTTACATCGTGACTCTGCCCTGTTGTCTCACTGGCAGATGCATGATATGATGACCATTATTAAATACTTTTCATAGCTGTTAAATCTACATGCACAAAGATTCTTAAGAAGACACCCTAAACCTTTACTAGTGTTTAATTGCCTCTGGATTTCTGACACTTTCAGAAGCAGAGCTGTCAAGCCAAGCCTAGGATGAGAGGAGAAATGTGCAGAATGTGAAGGCTTTTACTAATGGCAACTGTTCTGTACCCATTTTTTAAAAAGGGCACAGATGAAGTGTGTGCCAGTCCTGTCTGGTTCCAGGAGCAGGGCTCAGAGTTTTGTCATCAGAGAGCTGCATTTTTACTCTTTCTGGTGCATAGTGCTTTACTCCTGAATGTGTAAAGAGCTGCAGGGGGTGTCCCAGAGCTGTGACAAGAGTATCCTGTTGCTCTCCTTCTCCGTCTTGACATGCTTTGTACAGTGACTGTAGCAAGGAGTCATCCCAGGAATGTGTGAGAATGCTGCTCTAGGAGCAGGTCCCACCGTGCTGATTCCTTACCCAGCACATGGGAGTGCTTCACATTACTCTGTAGTGACATTTCAGTCTGGAAATCTTGCCAGCTGACAGGTACCTGCTTCCAGTTGGCCAGTCTTCAGCTTTATGAAGGCAGAGGGGGGAAGAAAAGCAAACTGCATGTTCATAATTCTCCTTTTTCTTTCTGTAACCTTTCAAAGAACAGAACTACTGCTTCATGAATATTAGATAGGAATAGTGGTGCTTTTATAGACATGTTTCTCTCTATTCATAAAGTGCATGGAGAGAAAAACAGACAGAAACTCTGAGTTTGGGCTGCACTGACCTGGTCTTGTTCATGGAAGTCTTCACTTTCCCAGAAAAACACTCAGTGGTACAAAATGCAATGGTACACAAATAAATGGCTGTTAAATCAGGAACAGTGGTGAGAAAAGGAAGCTTTATTCACATGCTGCCTGCTCCTCCCTGGCAGGTGTGTGCACCCTGGAGCCCCCCTTTTACATCGTGACAGAGTACATGCCCTACGGGAACCTGCTGGACTACCTGCGCGAGTGTAACCGCGAGGAGGTCAGCGCTGTCGTGCTGCTCTACATGGCCACCCAGATCTCCTCTGCCATGGAGTACCTGGAGAAGAAGAACTTCATCCACAGGTGGGTGAAGTCATGTTGAGCTGGTACAGATTCAGATTGCAATGATAAACAGGCCACCAGAATGATGGGCTGGGAATTCCAGCTTTTGAGGAGGTTTCTTCCACGGTTGGGATTCGCACTGGCTTATCCATTGGCTGTGTTGGCTTCAGTACTGTCTTGCAATAGCTTCTCCCCAGGACTTTCATAGCAATCTTGTGCCCAACTGCCTGGTATCACCTGTGTGCAGACAGTGCCCATCCAAAGCCCTGTTTAAATGCAGAAAACGCTGTGCCATAAGCCTGTTACCACAGTGTGATGAGCTGCTGATCCCATCCTATCCTCAGGAAACATAAACTTGGCACCGTAACAGCCACCATTACTGAAAAATTAATAGAATTTAAAAAGTTAATCCTAATCCAGATTTACGTCATTGCTCCTAAGAATAAGTCAACTCAGTTTTTGACACTGTTCAGGGCAAAGCTCACCTTGCTACCTACTGTATACAGAGAGCACTTCCTGATTGAGGGGAGCAGGGCCCCAAAACTGCATTCAAAAGCCCTGCTGCTGCTGCAGTGGTGTCCTTTGTTCCTTTGTGCAGGGACCTGGCAGCACGGAACTGCTTAGTTGGAGAAAACCACGTGGTGAAGGTGGCTGACTTTGGCTTAAGTCGACTCATGACTGGTGATACCTACACAGCCCATGCTGGGGCCAAGTTCCCAATCAAATGGACAGCTCCTGAGAGCCTGGCCTACAACACCTTTTCAATCAAATCAGATGTGTGGGGTAAGAAAACTCACCTTCAGCATCCTTTTCTTGTTAATTTTGGTTTTCTTCTGCCAGTCCAGACAACAACTTACTTTCTGGCCTGGGCAGAAACCCTTGTGAAGATAGTCACATGCCAGGCCAGAACTTCATGAATCTATAACATTTTTAGCATGTGATGTCTCCACGTAGACCAGCCTGAAATACCTGCAAGGAAACAATGCTGCTTCAAGCTGCACTGAAGGCCACATATTAATGAACAACAAAAGGGCAGACTTATGACCTGGAATTCTGTTTTCTTCCTTTTGCAGCCTTTGGGGTGCTGTTATGGGAAATTGCTACCTATGGGATGTCACCATATCCAGGCATTGACCTCTCTCAGGTGTATGATCTGCTGGAAAAGGGCTATCGGATGGAGCAACCAGAGGGGTGCCCTCCCAAGGTGTATGAACTGATGAGGGCATGTGAGTATCTTCTTCCACTTTTGGGGACAAAGCGTGGGAAGGTGGGAGGAATCTGTAATTAACAGCAATACCTGATCCTCAGCATGCCAAAGTTAGGGTGGGCTTCAGTTATGAAACAAAGAAGGTGGGGAATGATGAAGGATATTACTGCTTAAAAAACCTTAAGGAAGCTGACAAAAGCCCAAAAGCTGGGACTTTATATGATCATAATGCAAAACAAGCAGAATGCCAGTCACTTTCCAGACCCTATGGTGATACCAGCAGACAGTGCTTCCAAAGTACATTCTTCTAGTGCAGATTTCTAGCTACAGAAATTACACTTTTCATCATGATACTCTTCTGTAACTTCCCAAGCTCCATCTAGGATCAAGGCACTCCCCTCCTCTTTCCCCCAGAGGGTCCACACATCCTTCTTTTGGAAGGGTCTGCCTGAAATTCAGTATTAAGAGCATGGGAGCAGGATGCTGCCTGAAGCTTTACACACTCAGTTATCTGTGACTGGGCTAGATGTGTTCAGTCCAAGCAGCCAGGGTAGCAAATACAGAATTGTCCTTTGCCCAAACAATTCAGAAAGGGGGGATAGGGAGATCAGAAAAGAGCTAGGATTTTTAGAATTGGTTCCTTCTTCTCATGATTTTTTTCTGAGGATACAGTAGGGTACTAACTGCTGCCATGAATCAGTACCTGTGAATGACTCTAAAGCCTGTTTAGCAGTAGGTCAGAGTCTGACTACTTTCTGTCTGCTTGGACAGAAGAAAAATTCATCTCCGTGTTTCAGGCACTGAGACTTACTCTGCTTTCTGGCATTGCAGGCTGGAAGTGGAACCCACCAGACCGACCTTCCTTTGCTGAGACCCACCAGGCTTTTGAAACCATGTTCCATGACTCGAGCATCTCAGAGGGTGAGAGCTGCTGTTGTTTTCTTCCTGAAACAGCACTGGAGGTTATCCCTAGAGTGCTGTGTTTCATGGATGGGCCCTTAAGGCTCATCTGCTGGCACTGGGGTTGAAATGGGAGCTTCATTCCTTATTCTTTTAGCCATAATTGGGATAAATACATTTTCTTACTTGTTTCACAAATACTGAATCAACTTCAGACATGTTCCAGTGCAAGGAACAGTGTCATTTCATTTGAGCAGTAAATGCCAAAGAGCTGATTTAAAGAATATTGTCTCCTCTATCAGAGGAAATCTCTTGTTTTCCAGGCTGAAGAGTGAGGAATAGTAAGTGATGGAGAGAAAGATGCGTGCCTATCACAGTCCCTTGCTGACTGCAGCAATTAGGTCATGAAATATTATTCTACCAGCCTCCACTTTTAAAAAAGTGTGCTTTAATCTCTGGATTTTCTGCTTAGCTACTTCTAGGAGCAAATCTGTGCAGCTCAAGTCTGAAATATAATCTACCAGGAGGTAAATACTGGTGAGAAATGTGATACTATTCATCAGACAAGAAGAAATGTCAGAGCATTTTGCTCAATTTTTAAATTAAATATGCAACTGATCCATCAACTTCCCTACTACAGAGAAAACACACCAAATGGAATTTTACCAGTGAGGATCTATAATAGACACATCCAGTGGCCACACAAATGCCAAGCTGGGTGTGGCCAGGAGGTTGTGGGGTTTTTTTCTGTATTTGTTTTCTTTTTCTTTTTGTTAACCTATTGTTGACATGTAATTTTCATTTCTTCATCTAGAGAGATGCAGTGCTTTGCCTCAAGCAAAGCAACTTAGACCCAGATTCCAGGGAGGGCAAAACTTTGGGGGTGCATCAGTAGGACGCACCTTGACTGAAAACAGGCAAATGCATGCAGTGCTGCCTTTAGCTCTTGAGCAGCCTTTAATAGACCCCTTGTACAGATCCTACCACTGCTTTCTTTTTTTTTTTTTTTTTTTTTTTTTTTTTTTTTTTTTTTTTTGGCTGAATTGATAAAAATGTAAATGAGTTTGAAATGGTTAGGAAAAATGTCTGACCCTGAATACCTCTAGATCTGAACAAAGATTAAATCCATAAATTATGTATTTCTCAGTCATGGATCTCTTCCTGCCAGTCTGTGTTTCCAGCAAAGACTCGGGTTTTTTTATTTTCCTCTTCCTTTGCTAGTCTCTGTTTTGATTATTCCATATTTTTCCTTACAGAGGTAGCAGAGGAGCTTGGAAGAACAGCCTTGTCCTCATCCATCATTCCTTACCTGCCCCGCTTACCCATGCTTCCCTCCAAAACAAGAACACTGAAGAAACAGGCAGAGAACAAGGAGAACATTGAAGGAACACAGGACACTGTGGAGCACTCAGCATCCAGCTCAGCACCAGGTGTGGGCACAGGGTGTAAATTCTCAGAGAAACAAAGAGCAATGTGACCATGGGCATGCTTTGTGCTGCTGTGATAATTATTTACTAGCAAATAGAAAATACTGTAGTTTTTTCAGTGTTCTTTTAGTAAATCCCATTGTATTTTTTCTTTCAAATTCAGTTTTGCTACTCTTTTTTAAGGGACAGCTTCAAAACGAAATACAGCAATAGATTTCCTCCTATACGTAGGGTATTTGGAAAGGAGCAGAAAATTACAGGAAAAGAGCTAAAAGTGAAAGAAAAGAGCAACTCTTTTCTGATCTCTCTCCAAAGTGGCCTCCTCAGTACAGACAACAGACAAGTCACATACAGAAATGAAAGAAAGTAAAGAAAAAATAAAATGCAAGTGCTCGCTTCTTCCCTCATTATATCTCTGCAGCACCTGGGCAGGTAAATACACCAGGCATATAAAACCCAGTGCAGGTCAGGGAGGTGAAAATGGAATTAGATTGTCCAGATTGACACCTGTTTCTCCTGCCCAGGTTTCTTCAGAAGCACACAGCCAACAGGCGGGTCCCCCGCGCTGCCCCGCAAGCAGAGGGACAAGTCCCCCAGCAGCCTCCTGGAGGATGCCAAAGAGACCATGTTCACCAGGGACAGGAAAGGGGGCTTCTTCAGCTCCTTCATGAAGAAGAGGAATGCTCCCACACCTCCCAAGCGCAGCAGCTCCTTCCGGGAGATGGAGAATCAGCCTCATAAGAAATACGAGCTGACGGGTAACTTTTCCTCTGTTGCTTCCTTGCAGCACGTGGACGGGTTCTCCTTTGCTCCCGCACAGCAGGACACGAGCCTGGCTCCCCCCAAGTGCTACGGAGGGGGCTTTGTACAGAGGACCTTCTACAGCGAGGAGGGCACTGGGCCCAGCAATGCTGGGGCTGTGAGCACTGGTGGAGGGTGGTCGGGCATCACTGGCTTCTTCACGCCACGCCTGATTAAAAAGACGCTGGGTTTACGAGCAGGAAAACCCACTGGCAATGAAGAAGCTTCAAAGCCTTTTCCAAGGTCAAACTCTACATCTTCCATGTCCTCAGGGCTTCCAGAACAGGATAGGATGGCAATGACCCTTCCCAGAAATTCCCAGAGGTCAAAGATTCAGCTGGAACGGACTGTATCCACCTCCTCCCAGCCCGATGAGAGCACAGAGAGGGCCAGTGACCTGATTCCCAAAAGGTTTGAAGAAGGCCCTGCTTTGACCAGAGAGAGACCAAAAGCAAAACTCTTGCCAAGGGGTGCCACAGTACTCCCTTTTCGAACTCCCTCCATGTCAGAAGAAAAGGAGGGTCCAGGGCTAGTGGCAGCTCCTAAGGGCAAGGAAAAAAACAGTGGCCCACGACAAGGAGCCCTTGAGGATGGCGAGAGGCCGGGGTGGTCATCTCCAGTAAAGGCTGCAGCAATAATTCCAACCACTCATAACCACAAAGTGCCAGTCCTAATCTCACCCACTCTAAAACACACTCCAGCAGACGTGCAGCTCATTGGCACAGACTCTCAGGGTAATAAATTTAAGCTCTTATCTGAGCATCAGGTCACTTCTTCTGGCGACAGGGACCGGCCCAGACGGGTAAAACCAAAGTGTGCTCCACCTCCACCACCGGTGATGCGGCTCCTCCAGCAGCCAGCTGCCTGCTCGGATGCAGCAGAAGAGCTGAGCGGTGTGGCGGGAGCGCAGCACGGACTGGAATCCAATGAAGGGAGTAAGAAGGCAGCAGCAGCACCTGTTGGTGGAAAATCTGGGAGGCCCGCGATGCCTCCGCCCCAAGTGCCTCTGTCATCGTCTTCCACCTCCCCAGTGAAAATGGCCAATGGCACGGCCGGCACCAAGGTAGCGCTGAGAAAGACCAAACAGGCGGCTGAGAAAATCCCCGCAGACAAGATCAGCAAGGAGGCACTGCTGGAGTGCGCGGGTCTCCTCTCAAGCGCCATCGCCGAGCCCACGCCCAACAGCCAGCTGGTGGACACGGGGCACCAGCTGCTGGATTACTGCTCAGGCTACGTGGACTGCATCCCGCACACGCGCAACAAATTTGCCTTCCGGGAAGCCGTGAGCAAACTGGAACTCAGCCTGCAGGAGCTGCAGGTGTCCTCGACAGCTGCTGGCGTCCATGGGGCGAGCCCCGTCCTTAATAACTTATTGTCATGTGTCCAAGAAATCAGTGATGTGGTGCAGAGGTAGCTACTGTCAATCTGGGTAAGAGAAACACACACGGGGAGGGAGGGACTGTTTTTCTGTACTGATCCTTTCAAAAGGAAAGACTGATACTTGAGTATGTGAAGTACCTCAGATCACTGAGTTCTCCTCACGTTTACAGGTTCATCTCAAAAAATTGGGGATGGAGAGGATAGATTAAAGCTGTAAGGGGCAGAATATCAAAGATCTGTCCCCACCTAGTCAGGCTGATCTGCTTGGTATGGCAAGGGAAAGAAAGTTCCTTCTCCTCCCCTACAGAGGCAGGAGAACCCATGGCAGGTTCTCCCTCTGGGCAGGATGGTGGTGACAGCCAGAATCCTGGGGTGGCTGCAGCTGTCTGGCTGCACAGATTCTGCCCTGGCTGCACTCACCTGTGCTTTGCTGTCCTGACAAGGCCAAGGAAAAGCACTGGGGCTTTGCTGGTACCAAGGGCAGAGCAGCCGGAGCAGCTTGGGAGGGGGGGTCATGTACAGCTGGGGAAAAGGTCTAATGCACTGACAGTATTCAGAGCTGCTGGAGGTGGATGCACTGGTCTGGATGGCTTAACTTCCACAGCACTGTTGCTGCTGTAATGAGAACTGCAAGATTAGTTAATATATGAAACTGTCCCCTTTCCCTCCTGTCCACCTCATCCACCATGTTCTCATTGTCATTGTATTGGAAGTGTCAGGGATGCTGGGCATACTTACCACTGGAATTCCCCCTTCCCACCACACAGCCTTCACTCAGCTGATACCTATTTCTAGTGGTCTAGCACAGGTGCTGCTTGATGGTCATTTTTGAGTAGTTTGGGGCTCTTGCAGAACTTGCCAGTGTTGTTGGTGGGGTGGGTAGGTTCTTCCTTTTTTTTAAGTTCTAGATTGCTTTAAACTTGTTACCAGGTTGACTCCCCAGTTCAGTTTGATCACTGTGAGGACCCATGGTAGGTAAGGCAGAGCCTCTGCTCTGCCCCCCTGGCTGTTCTCCACATTCCTTTAGCAGTCACAGCACTGCAGGGCCAGCTGGAGAACCAGAAAGTACAGCCCAGCCTGCCCACCATATGTCCTTACTGCTGCAGGATTCCCTGGACCTGTCCCTAACCCTTCACACTACCAGATTCCTGGGATTTGTTCTGGTGTTTACCTGTGTCACAGGCTTCCAGCTTCTCTACATCCCAAGGTGATAAAGTATGGCAGCACACAGGAAACACCAGAGGTATCTCCATTTATTTATTCCTGTATTTTAAAGGCTAGACCAGAATCCTGTGCTGTGGTGTAGGGAATGTGCCCATAACTTGTGCACTTCTGTGCCTGAGGCGTGGCAACAAAAAGCTGTGGCTCTGCCTTGAAGGGTTCCCACTGGGTCTCTAATGCCTTCTAACAACCCCAGAATGAGAGCAGCTGAGTGGTTGGCATTGTCATTCTTGGTTCTTGTGCTGTTTGCAGACTGTTGTGGCCTCAAAAAGCTGGTCTGTGTCTATGCACAACTCCCCAAGGTGTAAATGTAGGAAGAGCTCAGTTGCTGGTTTGTGAAAGGAAACAGGCCTGAAACCTGGCTCCAAATACAGCTTACCTGCATGCTGCTGCTCACTTCACACTGCTGCTGATAGAGGATCTCACTTGCTTTGCACCTTAAGTCTTTATTTTTTTTGGCTGAAATGCTTTCTAAACTTGTTTTTCAAGTGTGGCTGTGCTGCCTTTAGTCTGAGCATTTGGAGTGGAGCTGTGGCACAGGTGTGACTTTAGAAGATGGGCACTTTGTTTCTGTCTAGAAGCACATGTTGGTGCTTGGAAGCAGGCTGGGTGTCTCAGCAAATGTCCCTGTTTTTTCCACAGAGCATAGTGAGACAGGCCTGGAAAAATCTTTAGAAATGGGCTGAGAATCCTCATTTCATTACTGGTCTGAGCTAAGCAAAGTTGTTTCAGGGTGTGTGGCGGCAAAGCAGAGGAGCAGCACATGAGGTACAATGGACCAATGAGCTTCTGTAGCCCAGTAAGTGAAGTGGTGAGGGGGAAAAAGAACCAAGCAACCCCTGGTGCTGGCAAGTCCTGATCCCCTGCAGCCCTCAGGGCTGTCCCAAGGCTCTTCCACAGGCAGAGCACCAACCCCTAATCTCCTAGACTTTACTGAGGGCTTTTGTGGTTTACCTTATCTCTTTCAGTCATCTTCAGGTGTGCATCCAAACTGACTGCCTTTGGAAAGGTGACCTGCAAAGGGAAGGTGGCTTGTGGCATTGCTTCACATGGCCTGTCAAACAATCAGAAGGATTTAGAAGGTGGGGGGGCTCTCTTTTCTTCAGGGCAGAAGGATAGGTCTTGCTTACCCTGGCAGGCCATCACATGGTTCCATGATTGTACTGCTGCTCAGCCTGGGACAAAGGGGCTGGAATTGAAGGGATGCCAGGGGAAAGGAATCTTAACCAGAACATTTTAAAGTTTTGCCCAATTCTGATGAGTATTTTGAAAGAAACTTTTTTTTTTTTTCCCTAAATGCCAGTCTTCCAGAAAAGCTGCAGCAAAAGTGGTAGAATAGCAACATGGAATTTCTAACTACTAGAACTACTGGAACTCTCCTCTTGCAGCCCTTTCTGAAGAAAGCACCTGTGTCCCAATGAACACTGTGAGCCGTCCCCACTTCCTTTCAGGTGCCCCATTTTCTCCTTGCCACCGCAGCAGGAGATGGGCAGTGGGACAGGGCAGCATCCAACTGCTTTTCCAGAGTCACAGAATGGCTGAGGTTGGAGGGTACTTTGGAGGTCACCTGGTCCAAACACTCCTCCCAAGCAGGGCCACCAAGAGTCACCTGTGAGGACCATGTCCAGGCAGCTTTTGGGCATCTCCAAGCACAGAGACTCTACAACCCCTGTGCCCAATACAGGAGCCCCTTTAGTGCTGACCCCTCCTGTGGTGCAAAATCAAAGGCCGGTGGAATTTGGGGATTTGCCTGTTGTCATGGGAAGGGTTTTCCCTGCCCTTACCTATCATCTAACATCAGGTAGGCACATTGTGGCAGAGGCAGTGCTGACTTGACAGGGTTTCTTTTCCCCCTAAAGTGGAGGCTGCAGAATTGCTGGGACTTCTGCTGCCCTGGAGCAGATTCCCAAACTGCAATGTTCCCCTGCCCTCTGGCAGGATAGCAAGAGGAATCTGGGAAAGCTGGTTCTGCTGTAAATTACCATCCAGTTGTCCTTCCTTCCACTGCTGCTTCTAAAACTTTTACCATTCCCTCTCCCTTTAGCTAGGTCTGCCTTTCTCTTCAGCCTTAAAGGTCTCCACTGTGGCCAGTTCTCTGTTTTCAGCCTGGCACCAGACGTGCAAAGGAATGTGTGGGTGCTGACACCCCATTATTTGTCTCAGTGAAGAGCACTTCATGCTCCATGGTTTGGGGAGGGGACAAGGCAGAAGTCCTGTTATTTCTTCCCCTCAGCACTGTCAGACAGATGTGGGGGCACAGCTGGAGCTGGGCTCTCTCTCTTGCACTGCTGTGGGCCAGAATTTAAAGCAGTTGTCTTTGCCATGGGAATGGCACCCACGGGCCTGGTACTGCCAAGCACAAAGCACAGAGTGAGCTCAGGGGGCCACATTCTCTTCCTACCATTGTGGGAATTAGCTGACTCACAGGTGCAATTCTCTCTTCTTCCTGCACTGTACACCCTTAACCCAAGTGGTGCACTTGATTTAGTCATGTTCTTCATTAGTGTGGGCAGGGGTGAAGCTGAGCTAGGAGTCGGGGTCTTGGGACTGCATCAGCTTCAGCAGTGGGAAAGGGGAATTGAAGGGAGCAGCGTTGCTGATGCAGAACAAGCAGGGAGGGAGAGAGGAAGGTTTTGCTTGTCCTCCTCAGGATTTTCTCCTGGGTGCCACTGGCCCTGTGTCTGTGAACCATGGCCAAACACGAAGGCTGACATCTGTCAGTGTGTTTTTGCAGGAGTTGTGGGGCACAGGGAACCAAACCCCACAGTGGAGACAGGGCAGCCCCTCCCTACCAGGCAGAGGTGTGGGGTGGGTTACACTGCAGCCACAGAGCAGTCCCAACCCTCATGTCCTACACTTACCTGAGGCAGGCTTTTCCTCCAGGGCATCCACAGCACTGACAGGCACCAGTGACTCCACAGGATGGTGGTTACAAAGCCATCAGGCTGCTGCCTTCTCTGTGACACAGCTCAGCCCTGCTGCTCACCAGGAGCTGGCAGGGAGACTTAAAGGTAACTGCAGCACATGTGGAAACCTCCCAGGGCACTGTCCAGCACGGTGGCTGCTGGGGTGGTGCTGCACATCCCTGGAGTGTGGAACAAAGCCCTCAGCCCATTCTCTGGTAGCAGGCCACAGGAGGTTCTGGGACACTGACTCGTTTCTCACAGCTCCAGGCTAAGCAATGTCTGTACCAAAGGAGGTCGTTCTTCCCCATGTGTCTGTTGTGCACGGGAGGCGGAGCCTGCTTGGCTCACATGGCACTGTTTGTGTTAGTAGTGAACTCGCTGAGGGCAGGAATGGATTGAAATGAATCACGTTAATCACCATCACTCTTAGCAGTGTTGTCAACTGTTTTTGTTTTTTAATTGTTACTGTAATATATTTTGGTTGTTTTTCTAATTTAATTCTCTCACTATCGTCTGACTGTGAACTGCGAACAGTGTTAAACGTGATGTAAATAAGGCCCTTGGAAGGGCCTCTTTGCCTGTCGTTCCACAAAGTTTTGCCAATTTGCATTTTGTTTTAAATAAAGATTGCAATATTTTATTGGCAAAAACCACTTGAGTAGATGCTGGGTGGTTTTTTTTTCCCCTTAATGAATATTTGAAGCTGTTCAGTCCTAACCAGAAGCTCTTGAATTTGGGTAGAAAAAATTGTTAAAAAGAGAAACAATTTAATTCCACCAGGTTGCAAGAAAATCAGTATCTTTATTTATGCAGTATCTATTTAGAACCAAACTGTTGCCCTGGCACGGTAAGAGAGCAGCTCTTGCTGTTGTGGGGCTGGTCAGAGCTGACCCAAATGTGACACACATGCTCGTGATCCAGCAGAGTGCAGCTCTTGCCTTGCCCTCCTCAATGTCTCCACCACCTCCCTCAGCTGAACACTTCTTGACATTTAGAAAAAATCCCGGGTTATCCTGGCTTGCACACACAACCTTTTGGCTACTAACCTTCAGCACACAGCTTGCTGAACTTTCTGCCCAGGTGCCCAAACACACACCCAGTTGTGTCCTGTGAGGCAGCAGCCTCCCTGCCCCAGCTGGCGGCGTCACCCCGATGGTTCCCAGGTTTCTGACACCTGAATTAACCATAAACCAAGTCTCAGAAATGCCTGATCCTGGCACAGCCCAAAGGTCCATTCCACACAGCAGGGCTAAGCCACCTGCACTAGCTGAGCAGTGGGAGAGCAGCTGGCTCATCTCCGCCTTGGACTGTGAAGCCTCCTGAGATAACGGAGCCAGCATGACTGGAGGGAAGCAGGGACTCAAAGTCTGCAGGGCTCGGACGTGTCTGCCTGGTCAATCTTTCCCAGAGGTCACACTGCTCAGCACTGGCACCGCAAAATCGGTCAGAGCTTAAAATAGATCAAAGGTCCCTTCGTGGGGGTGGCTGGGAAGCCCAGCCCTGTCCTTGGCAGGGGATGTTTCACTCCTTGCCAGCACAGCCCCGTTGGAAGGGAGTTTTGACCCAGAGGTCACAGAGTGATTCCTGTAACACTGATGAAATTTTTTGGAGCTGCTGCAACACACTTATCACCTGGCGAGTACCCGACAGCAAACAGCCCCTTGTGATAATACTAATAAAAAAAAAAAAAAAAAAAAAAAATAATAATAATAATGCTGATACCAGCCAAAAAGCCACAGCATGAAATGTACTGAAGAGAAAAACAAAAAAAGGAAAAAAACCAAGCTTTTACTGCATCCATGAAAACTCACGTTCAGCTGCAGCCTGATGCTTCAGCTACCATCCTCCTCACCTGCCCTTCACCTTTGGGCAGAAGAGTTCTCTTCCGTTTTTTGGTTTCGCAGTGAAGGAAACGGGCTCTTCACCAACCTGCTTAGTAAAATAACTGCAGCAGAAGTTCCCCTCATCCCCGCAGCTGCTTCCATACAACGGAAGAAGTGGACACTCCAAGGTGAGAGCTATGGATTTGGCATCTCCAGAGGAAATTATTCAGTCTTTTTCTCCCTGCACAGACTACGATCCTGGCCCGTGGGTCCCTGAGCAGCAGACACCATAGACAGGCATGAGAGCAACAGAGGGAAAAAACTCAACTCCAGCAAAAGAGTTCTGGGTGATCTAGTAAAATGACAGAGAAAAATGGGGATGGGGATGTGGCTTCGGCCACACTGTCCCAACAGAACCAGCCTGTCCAAGGCCTCCCTTCTCCACACAGCAACAAACCAAGAACTTGGACATTCCCAGTCCCCACTCACATGGAACAGCATCTGTCAGCAGAACCACATCACCCCTCCAGCTAAAATAAGGGACTTAGAACATCAGACAGGCTCCAAAAGCAGCCAAGCACAGGCTGTCCCCATATTCCAGGAGTAAGGGATGCACCTCCTTCGCTGCAACAGCTCTGGGAGTAATGGGGAGTTTAAGTCTCTGGTAAGTCCCTGTGCAAGTGCCTGGCTGGGTCATCTGCCTCTGACCCTGTGTCAAGAGAGCAGCTCCTAGAGTGCAGAACCAACTTCAGCACAGGTCTGGTCCCCCTGGTGTTCAAGGAAGGAAATAATTTATGCGCTGGGGCACGGATTTGCAGCCCTGTGCAGAGAAAAGCTTCTCCTCTTTGGGGACAAACACCATCATCTGGGCCACCTGGTCGAGCGTTGCCTCGGTGTAGGGAAGCCCACGGGCCAGGAAGGCATCCCGTGCACAGAGCTTCACGTGGTGATACTCCAGAGGCAGGAACGGCACCACGAAATCAATCAGGTTCTCTCTGAGGAGCTGGCTGTGGGCATAACTGTTCTCTGGAGCAGAGCACAAGACAAGGCAAACTCAGAAGCTTCACCTGAGAGCACGATCCCTCTGTGAGGCTAGGCTTGGCTCCAAGGGGCTCATCCAGTGGGACCCACTTGTACAGAGCTGCTCAGCACTCTGAGCACAGAGCATCTCTAAGAGTCACACCAAGAGATGCCCGGAGCCCCAGAGAAGCCTCAGCAGTGCCCTGTGAGGTTGAGCTACCTCTTGCCCCCAGCCATTTTTAGGGCCGAAGGGGGCCTGAAGGCCCCTTGTCTCAGAGACCAAGGATGGGGCTCTTATTATCAACAACCCTGGGCGGGGGTGGAGCGAGGGCTTGTTCCCCCAGGCACAGCCCTGTGTGGCACATGGTGCATGGGACACTGCAGAGGGGCAGCCCTGCAGGCAGCCTGCCCACAGCCCCCCCGAGCAAGCCCAGCTCTTACCTGCAGCCTCCTGCAGCTCCAGCCGCAGCCGCTGCTCCAGGAGCTCCAAGGAGATCTCCTCCCGTGCCCGGCCGGCTCGCCAGAAGTCCAGGGCCACCTCATTGATGGTGTTGCCACCAAGATTGCTGTGGACACAAGGAAGTCACTCAAGATTTCCCCCAGAGGTGAACTGCTGAGAGCTGCCAGCACCTTCCCTGCAGACAGGCCCCAGCAGTTCTGTTGGCAACAAAGGATTTGCTGTCTAGGATCAGCACATGGACAGCCAGCCTTCTTCCCAAAGAGCCCTTTCCATAGGTATCCATGCAGCTGTCTGCCATCCTGCCAGCTCAGACCCAGGGGCAGCAGAGTCCTCCATCTCCCTCAGTCCCCTGTCCTGGCTTGGGAAGCCATCAACCTCTCAGGTGACACTTGGCTCTACACCAAACGTTGAACAAACCACCACAAAGTCCAGGTTAAAGGGCAGAGCACATGGCAGGAATCCCACTGGAAGTAAAGGTCCAGGGCAGGGATTCAAGTGGCAGCTGAGGACTTGGCAAAGCATCCTCTGCCCATGGGACAAAGCAGCAGCACAGCTCCCACCTAAGGGCTCTTCTGAACACCTATGGGAGCAGCTCTGTGGTGGGGTTTGCAAGATTCTAGCAGCTGTTGAGGGTCCCAGGACAGCCCTACACCTTGGAAAGCAGGTCCAGGAAAAGTGTCCCCCCTCCCCAGGCACTGGTGAGGGGCTTGCCCCCAGCCTTGAATGCCTTGGTGAAGTGGGAACCAGTGGAGGCAGAGCTTGTGTGGGTGGGAGGCAGAGAGGCAGGGGGAGGCACAGATCTTGCATCCCATCCTCATGTCAGAGGCTCTGGACCCCAAATGGAAGGCAGGGAAAATTAGAAAGCTGCCACTGTTTCCCACCATGCCCCACCCCTTGTCAGGGAGAAAACAGCTTGTACTGATCCTGCTCCCAACCCAAACAGCCCCTTTTGGCTGGACAGGCAGCCAGTCCTGCCCCATCTGTAGGACCGTGCCAGTGTCACAGGAGCCCTGAGGCAGAGCCATCCCTCCTAAAGCAGGTCAGTGTCACACACTGCCACCAGGAATGATGGAAGCCCTGGGATTACACACTGTTCAAGGCACCCTGCTCCCCTCTGCTTGCTGACAGTGTCCATTCCTGACCTTCATGGCTTGCCAAGCAGGACACCAGGTCAGCCCCATGCAGCTGGCAGCACGTCCACCCCGTGCTGAGCAACAGGGCAGGACCTGCCCCTTCCACCACGGCTCCTTACACGCAGGAGGGACCAGAGTGTGGCGAGTTCCACGGGCACTGACTGGGCACACAGACAGGTCCTCCACAGGCAGGGAAACCTCTCTGAGGGAACCACCAAGCTTGGAGGTTGGAACACTTGCCTGGATGGTGGGAGGTGGAAGAGGAATGCTCTGCTCACCTCCAACCACTGGGAACAGCTTATGCCAGAGCCAAGCTCAAGGTTGCAATTCCTAAACTGAAGTGGGACCAAGATGCTTTTGGGGCACTTTAGTCAGATGCTTGCCTCACATCCTGGTTTTGAGATGCCCCATTTCTCCCTCCAGCTGCATCCCACACAGAGACAGTGCTGGGGTGCACATGTGCCTAACTCCTGGGAAAGGAACCAACTAAACCAGGCTGTGCTGATGCCAGGATCAGCCTCACAGCACCTCAGTCTGCAGCCACAGCCAGGCACTGGAAACTCTCCAGCTCCTAACAGTGCATGGGAACTTCCAACCAAGACCTTCAGCCCCAGCTCAGCTCCCTGGAGGGTGACATCTGCTCAGCTGGGCAGGGTGACACTTTGTTAACTTACTGTGCTTCCCTGCCTCCAAATCTAGACTCTGGCTCAGATGTCCCAACTCAGCTGGACCTCAGCTCCTCCTGCAGATGCCTTGTTCCCAGGGAGGATGCCCAGCATCCATAGGTAAAACTGAACATGGAGGCAACCACCACGAGGGAACAAAGCATCTGTGTCCTCCCCTGCATCACACACCTCTGGGGATAAACACCATTAATTGGTTCCTCCCCATCCCTTCAGGGGACCAGAAATCACCTGAGGAAGATGAAGATGGATCTCTGCTGATCCACCTGGCCCTTGCTGCCGTGTTGAGCCATGAAGGGCTTGATGGCATCCAGGAGGTTGGAGTGCAGCTTCTCAGCCTCGTCGAAGATGAGCAGGGCCTGCCTGCAGCGCTGCAGGGTCTCGCTGATCTGCCTCTGCAGCTGGGCCTGCACAGCGGCAGCGAGGAGAGTCAGGAGCCCCCAGGCTGCTCTGGGATCACCCAGTCAGGCATCACAGCTGCTCCATCTCCTCCCACCCAGCAGGACAGGGCAGAGAACAGGAAAAGCAAAGGCAGGAAGATGAGTGAGGTGAGGTAGATTAGTTTAGGAAGTGAAGGAAAGAGGAAAGAAAGACATCAAGTGATGCAAAGGCAGCCACCCATCCTGCCACAAACAGACTGATGCCCAGCCAGTCTCTGAGCAATGGCTTCCTGCCCCTAAACCCCCCTCCTTGCAGCTTTTACTCCTGAGCATGGCAGTAAATGACATGGAATATCCCTTTGGCACTAGGACTCAGCTCTTTGGTGTGTCCCAAACTTCTTGTACTGACCTCAGGGGCTGAGTGGGAGAGGGGTGGAGGCCTTGAGGCTGCACAAGCACTGCTCAGCAGTAACCAGCCAGTGCTGTGGGATGTAGTTTCACTCACAAACCCAAGGCACAGCCCCACATGGGCTGCTGGGAAGGACATGAACTCCAGCCCAGCCCAGCTCACTGGACCATCTTGTGTTGTTGGCTCTCACCTTGTAGGAGTCCACGTAGTTGTGATGTGGGAAGTGGAGGAGGGACACGAACACCCTGACACAGTCACTCCTCAGCCCGTCCCGGTACAGGTGACTGGCCACCATCCGAGCCACAAAGTTCTTCCCTGTGCCAGACCAGCCATGGAAGGACAGGACCAGAGCCTTGCGGGGCCGTGGGTTCTGCAGGAACCCCTGCACCGCCTGCACCACCACATCCTTAGCCAGGTGCTGCCCATGGAGCTGCCCACTGAAGTCTGCCTCCAGCCCTGCACAGAGAGAGCATGAGCTCAGCCTCCACCTGCCAGGACAGCTACTGCAGGTGGGAGTAAGAGGAGAAAACGTGGCAGGGCTGCCTGGCCAAGAGGACTGTGAAGTGACATTAAAGCCACAGGCTGCCTGTGCCCTGCCTACATCAGCCTCTGGCACCAAAAAGACACAAATCTTCCACGGACTCCTTTTTTTCTTTAGGAAAAGGCAGAGATGCTTGGCAGCTGCAGAGAGCACCAATGCCCAAAGGCCCTCCCAAGCTCCCAGCACAGGGTTTGCATACCAGGAGTCTCAGGGACAGCAAAACACAAAGACATCTACTCATGGCTTACACACAGGTAAGTGTGCCCTCCCGACCTAGGGCAGGGCTCTGGGCCAGTTTGGATCCCACTATATGTGCCTGGAAGCTCTGGGATGCAGGCAGGGCTCGTGGCAAGCTGGAGCAGATACGCTGTGCAGTAAGGAACAAATTATCTTTGGCCTCAGAACTTCAGAAGGGACACAGGACTGAGCTCAGCTTCATCCTCCCACAGCTCAGCACCCTACCCAGAAAAGCCCTTTACTAACATCACTTTGTAGAACACACTTTAACAGGAAAAAAGCCTCAAAACAAGCCACACAAGCACTACAGCCCTACCTGTGATGTTGTTGATTATCCTGCAGTCTCCTGTCTCACAGCACTTGCCAAAACTGCAATACCAGGCAGAGAGGATCTCCAGGTAATCCTGGCCCACCAGAGGAAAGCCCCAGCCTGGAAACGAGAGCAGAATGAGCAGAGAGGTGCCAGGAAAGGCTTTTTTACGTTTTGGGCTTAGCTGAGCCCTATTACAGCAATCTTCTCTCAGGTGCACGCACTCAGCCATGTCCCTGCGGGCAGCCCTGGCTGTGCGGAGGGACAATGAGCTCGGAACCGGCAGCAGCCGGTTCGAGAGGGCTCCAATGCCCAAGAAGTGCAAGAGCACTCCCCTCATCCCGGGGAATGCCAAGGAGGGAGATGCCGGGGCAGGAACCCTCGGGAAGGAAGGGCAGCGCCACAGGAACCGGGGCCACAGCAGGGTGTCCGGACCTGCTGCTCCTTCCTGGGCACGGGAGAGGGAGAGAACAGAGCGAAGTGCTTACCTGGGATGGGACTGGCCTCTCGCTCTTCTTGCTGTTTCTCCTCCTCCTCGCAGCCCTCCTGCCACACCTTGCACGCCAGGTACTGCCAATACTGCTTGGAGAGAGCACTCACAGCTCCCAGATGTTTCTTCACGGTTTCGTACCTCACCCTGCCCCAGGGTCCCCCCTCCGGGACGGCTCCCTGCTCCTCTGCCCAGGGCGCCCGGGGCGGTGGCGTTGTCCCGGGGCTGCCCGAGCCGCCCAGGAGCAGCAGCAGCACCAGCACGCAGCAGCTGAGCCCGCGGGGAGCCGGGAGCCTGGCCTGGCCCATGGCAGCGATGCGGGCCCCGGGAATGGAGCGGGCCCGGCCCGGCTCCGCTGGGACCCGCAGCCCGGCCCGGCCCGAGCTGATCTCACTTCCTGAGGCGTCGCTGGGCAGCAGCCGCGGGCGGTGCCGGCCCCAGCCAGACGCGGCTTCCCTGTCGCCGTCCCAGCCACGGGGACGTGACAAAAGCCGAGCCCGTGGCCGAGCAGAGGCTCCGAGCCCGCCCCGCGCCCGGCCGGCCCTGGCTGGGAGGGGAAGGAGCTGGGGAGAGCGCCGGGGAGGCTCCCGGACACCCCCGCAGAGCTGCGGCACCACAACGAGCGCCTGGGGACGCGAATAATCTGGTTTTTAAAGTAGCCCAGGCTCGGCCGAGGTTTTGCAGCCACGGACGCAAGAGCAAATGGCAGCTGTTCGTCGGTGTCTTTTCAAAGGGAACACAAAAATAAGAGGCGAAGAAATAAAAACAAGGGAGCAGCGGGGGAGCAGCATGGCTGTTCAAGCTGCGTTTGCTGCCTGTTATCCTGATATCCTAACTGAGACCAAGGCCAAAATGCTTTGGAAATGGAAAGGATTTCAAGGTTATCCCACATGCTCAGAAAAAGTAAAAAATAAAAGTAAGAAGGATCATAAATAGAATTAATCCAGCCTGGTCTGGGTGGATGCAGCCCAGGCGTGGAGCAGAGTGCATCACCATCTACAGGTGCCTGGAAATATTACACAGCAGCATTTCACATACCGGCAGTAGCAAACCGGCCCCTTCAGCTACAAAAACAGTGAGGCTGAAACCTGAACACCACTGGCAACAATTTAAACAGAACTAAAAATCGTGCATTAACGAAATAAATTAAAACTCAAACTTGCGGTATTCATAGCAAAATAAACTGCTGTCAGCCTTCCTGAAAACTAGTTGAGGCACCTCAAGCATTTTTTTATGCAGATATATAAAAAAATGGATAGCTGAAACATTCAAACTTTGCCCACCAAGGATAACTGCTCTAGTTGAAAAGGGTTTATTAAAAGGGACAAATGCTGTAAAAAAATAGATGGTTACGTGTTTCAAAAATTTGAAGGATAAACTGACTCTCCAACACTGCACCAGATCATGGTATAACTCCTGGGATGTCAGCCTTGCCCAAGTGCAGCACATAGTAAAAGCCAGAAGGAAAAACAGTTCTTTAGGCACAGGATGCCCAGAGAAGCTGTGTCTGCCCCAGCCCTGGAAGTGTCCAAGGCCAGGCTGGGCCTTGGAGCAACCTGGTCTCGTGGAAGATGTCCCTGCTTATGGCAGGGGCTTGGAAGCACATGGTTTTTTTTCCTTCCTCTGCTGAAACCCAAACTGCAGTTTGCTGATCTTGAGGTGAGGCTGGCAGCAGAGGCAGCTGCAGGGACCTGCACAGCCTTAGAGTTGATGGGAGGATGCTCAGCTTGTCACTCACAGCTGCTTATTCCCAGCAGTTGGTCCTGGTGAGCAGCAAGCACCTGATTAAGGCTCCACCACCTCGGCTCAGCTCAGCTCAGGTGCCATCTGAAGAGAAAACAGCACCACAAGACATGGTGGTGGCTTATTCCACACCCCAATGCAGCTCAGGAGAAGCAAACACTCAGATGGAACCTCACAATCCAGAATTTAATTTACAGGCTCTCCAGGGAAATGCCATGCACCCATCTTTTAGTTTTTAAATAAAAGGAAGATCTAGAATAAAGGGTATGAGAGGAGTCCTTTCCCCTCCTTCCTTTTCCCCCACAAAATTCCTATCTATCCCCAGTCTTTTAAAAATATTGAGATTCTACAAAGAACAAATCACCAGTCCCACACTTGGGATATATGAACTAAGAACTTATTTTCCTAATTTTTAGATTAAAAAAAAAAAATAGAGGGAAAGATTTGGGGACTTCAGGGAAAGTGCTTATTTTCAACCCCCTTTGGTTCTCCATTGGCTCAAAGTTGTTTGTGTTAATTCTTTTGTAAAACTACATTCATTACATAATCAGAAACACTAAAATCTCCCAGTTATACAAATTCTCACTCTGTTACTATGGCAAACCACTCCAAAAATACAGAGCAGCAGCACAACAAAGTGCTTGGAACAACAGCTCTCAACTGCCAGTTTCTGCCTGTCAGACCTTAAAAGCATCTGTAGCTGTTGAACTGTTCATACACAAGCAAGAATCCTGTCCTGCTCCCTGAGCAAACTGGCACCTCAAAAATAGAGATGGAGGAAAGGAAAAGTTACTGTCAGCACACAATGCTAGGAAACAAAAAAAACCCCAGAATATCCTCCCCCACAAAACCCTCAAAATAACCCCCAGAAAGCAGTTCTTGCAGAATTCAACAATGCTGAAATCTGAAGTTTCAAGTGAGAAACTTTAGTTTAAAGAAAAACACATTTCACACCACCAGTTGATGCTACAGAGCAGGTCAAAGATCCCTGAATTCAGAAGTACTTCACCTCCTGCCTCTGAAACACTCCCTGTTGGGGCATTAAGAAAAACTCTGCTGCAGCCCGAGTAAAGCTCAGCTCCCAGGGAGAGCAGTGACCTGCCCATCCCAATAAAAGCTCAGCAAAGGCAGCCACAAGCACTTGCCAGCTCTACAGCCACCCCTCACAACCCCTCACAACCCAGTTCCACGGAACCAGCTCCTGGGACACTGCCAAGGGCTCAGCTCACGTGCCCAGCAGATGCAGGGCCACGGGATACATGGGCAGACGACCACCTCAATCTAGGAGTGTTTTATTTCTGTAACCCTTTGGGACACTCTCGTTACCTACAAGGCTCTGGCAAACAAGCTGCATTTTTTAGATATACATGACTGGAGTAAATGCCATTGACAACCATTAGCAGAGGAGTAACTGGGAGACAGCAGCAGCAAAACACTTCACACATTCAGCCCACCACATGTTGGAACTCGAGAGAGACAGGGGAGGGAGGGAGAGACTTAGGCAATCCATCAATGTTGCTTTATTAAAATCGTTATTCACACAATGTTGCTTTATGTGGGATCTGACCCCGGGGTATAGGAGTAGAAAGTCCTGATTGCATTCTGTTTGCTTATTAGCAACTCCATTTGTGCAGCAGCTCCCAGGGGCCTCCTCTGGTACATCCTCGAGGGGAGTCTGTTTCCAGCATCCTGCTCCAGCTGCTGCAGTAAATAAATTACCTTCTTAATAAATTAGTACTTTTGAGTTGAAGTTTGTTTGGCAAGACACACTCCAGTTCATCAGCTGCTGGAAGAAGAGCTGACTCGAGTGTCTCCTCCCTCTGATGGCTGACTTGGGAAGGAGGAGGTAAATAGCAGATGGCTGATGAGGCTCTTTAATTAGTTCTTGATTTCTGTGCTTCCAGTGCTCTGATGTCACTGATAACCATGACACAACCAGTGTGTAACATCTGGGGCCAGTGGGTGACACATGCACAGTGAACAAGAATCAGAAGGTGTCTGGAAAACCTCCTCCACAGAGCACCTGCCTTGCAAACAGTGTTATTCTTCAGATTCAAGCAGACCCTGTTGGTACGTGGATGCTGCTCATTTCCTTTGCAATGGTTACAATTTAAAATCTCTCAGGGTTCTGTGTTCAAGCAGAACGACCATCACTGCCAAAAGGGCAGAAATTGTCACAAGGCCAAAACCAGATCTTCCTGATTTTGGTTTAAGAGAGGAATTTATTTTTCTTTCCTGATGCAGAACACCAACCTCCAGTAGTGTTTACAGCAACCAGAAACATCAATATCACAAATAAAAAAAACAATCCCAAAAAACAACCATTTCTTGCTTCCTTCTATTGATAATGCTGGACTTCATGCCCTTTGTCCACAAGTAAACCAAAATAAACCAATACCCTGCTTTCAATCTTTAACATTTATACTGGGAAAAAACACATCCCCAGGTTCCATCTGACAGCAAAAGCTTTAGCTTAGAGCAATATGTAAGTCCTCAACACTAATTTAATTTCAAAGACTGAAAGATCTTTTTTGGAGCCATTAAATCAAATGTAAATATCAAGAGTGATCATATAGAAATCAAATATTAAATTTTGGTAGATCCCTCCCAAAACATTAAGAACTCATGTTTAAGCTCAAAGAGAAGAATATGCTTTTAGAAATGCTACAAGCCACCAATCATGTACTTCACTATCTCCTCTTTGGGTAAGTAATCTGAAATTTCCTGGGAAACATCTTAAACCAGCACTTGCTCCTGCCCCACAGGCACCACCCACAGCTTCTAAATCATGTTCTGTTATCAGGTGATAGAGGCACGAGCTTCAGTGTCCTCAAAGCTGGCTGTGTGTCACCATCCTGACTAAGAACTCCAGTAACTCACTCCAGATCCCATCCCATCATCTCACTGCTCTATGGCATCTATGACTCTGGCCAAGTCCAGAAGAGAGCAAGAATAACACAGAATTCAGTCTCAGGTAAACAGTCAGATTCTACTTTCAAGATACTCTGCTCATGCAATGAGAAAAAGACTTCAAGAAAATAAACCAATGCCTGCATTTTTCAGATAAACTCTCTCCCTGACACCTCCTGGATCAGGTGTGGCCAAGGTGCAAGAACAGAAAACAGCTCTTTACCTGCCTGCCACACTGCAGTCAGAGAAATCCCGACAGGAAAATCAAGGAAAAGGGCTCAAACTGACATTTTGGTGCTCTCGCTCTCAAGTTCAGTAACCTGTAATCACTGGGGGAAGGGAGCTCCTTCCTTACGTTAAGGACCATGCTGGCTGAACACTGATGCAAAGCTGTTCAATTTGGAAATAGTGATGAAGCTGTTTCTCTTCTGGAGACACAAGTGAGACCTGCCCCAAGGTGATCAGTTCTATGACACAAACTCATTGGCAGCACAGGCTGCAGTGCTGAATGACAACAGGACTAGCATGAGTGCTGCAAAGCCTGCCCTGAGAAGCAACCTTTCTCTATCTATGGCAAAACCATTAATGAGGACTCCTGGATGACCATCCCAGACAGAACATTGCAGTGGAGGTTGCAGGAAGCAACTGGGGAAGGCAGAAAACCTCCTGGAAGAGGTCACAGCTTCTGAGCTCAGCCACAGCCAAACCAGGTGAACATGGGACCCCAACACTGGTGTTCCCAGAAAGCAGTGCTGAGCTGGTCACAGGGAGCAGCAGAAAGCTCTCTCAGGTGAGATGAAAAAGACAGACCACAGCTCAGGGCTGTCTGCACACCTCAGGTTACTGCTGGTGACTGGGGAAGTCCAGCAAACACCTCTTCCCCCAGTCCCACATGCCCAGAGGCTCCACAGCACTCAGGGCTCACAGTAAAGCAGTAAAGCCTGACCTCGCTACACAGAACTGCTTCCAAGGACAGATTCTGTCCTCCTCAGCTACAAGAGAATAAACATTTGGTTATAAAGGACACAGGACTGCAAGGATATTTTCTCTACTCAGACCTTGCCAGATTAATTAAAAAAAAAATGACAAGACACATGGAAACTTACTATAACCTCTTAATTATCAAGTGCTGTATAACCACCCTGTCCTCTCCCAAATCTCCAACCCTGTGGATAAACCTTTGATAGAACTTCAGCAAAACACTGAAGCATTATCACATAGAAGGCAGCCCCCTTTCCCAGCCTTTTATCAAGGAAAAGCCAAGTGAGCAGCAGAAATCCCCTCTCCCACCCCTCAGACAATCAGAAGAACATCCCACCCCTGGTGGGGGTGGCACAACTCTTCAGTCCAATAGTTATTTTATTCACCCCTGATTGTTCTCTAAAGAAGCAGTAAAATGCCCAACCAGCTCAGAGCTGATTGTGTACAACCCTGAATCAGATGAACTCGCCAGAGTATAAGGGGAAGAGAAGGGGAGGGTACTGTACTGTTCATCTCTGTTCATCCCCTCCAGATCCAGTCCACAAAGGAGTTCTGTATTCCACACGCTGCACAAGCACCCAGAGCCATTTTTATCCAGCGCAACGCCCACTGCCGGCAATGGACATGCTACAGTGGCCACGATGCCACCACGGGGGCTGAGCCATCCCAGGCCTCCTTCCCACCTCTCACTGATGCCAGCCCAAGGAAAAAGCTAGTGTCACTTCCCTTCCTCTGGCTTGGCAGCTTTCCTGTTCATGTCAGTCCATCTTGGCCACAGCCCTTCTGAACTGATTGTGCTGTTTTTCTATCACTTTTTTGTTTGTTTGTTTTTTAGAAAAGGAGTTTCATCTCGTGTTCTGCTACGATTACAAATGAGACAGAGTCATCCTGTCTTCCACCAGCACAACATCTGGTCCAAATTGGTCTGTGCACTGCTTCACTGTAGCCAGGATGCTGAGGAGCCGCTGGTCCAGGGCGTCCAGGTGAGGGGTGGAGAGCACAGGTGAGATGGGGTCATGCAACATGGCAGTTTTTAAGGCAGACTTCAGGACTCCGTTCTTCAGGTAATTCAGCCTGTTCCAGGTAGAAACCCGGATGCTGCAAAAGAAGCAAACACACATCACCACACCAGGGTCCTGCTGCATCCCACTGGGAATACTAGCTCATCAAGAATGGAGACTCATTGCAGAAGTGGGTTTGGGATAGCAGGGTCCATGTGGAACTACATCACAGACAGGATCTAATGAAACTTGAAAGTTAAAGGTGATGAAGAATCAATCTGGTGCGACATAACTCTGATGTTACACAGGAACACTTCCAGCTGAGATCACAGAAGGTCTTCAGTCCTGAGGCCTCCCAGACACAGTTTGGGAAGGAAAGAAAAAGAAGGGAAATGAACAAATTCAAACAAAGGTCACCTCAGGAAGAGCATCACTGACCAATAATGAATCACAAAGGACAAAAGGCAGTTGACCAAACTTCAAAGAAACAGAACACAGCAGTGACCTTTCCTCTTCACTGGCCACTGAGCTGGTTCATGTCAGCCCATCTCAACTCTCGTGTTCTGTGAAGTCTCTTGGGATTCTCCCCTAAATCCTTCAGGGCCAAATCTTTAGCACCGCTGGTCTAAACTCTTGGGTTTGATGGCTTCTAATAAAACCAGCAAAATAAGCAAGTGTTGTAACAAACCTACAGTTAAAACAACTATGCTAATTAATTCTTATATGGCATTTGCCTGGTACCAGAAAGAAGGAAAATCTGAAAAGCAGGAAATTGCAAAGTCTCTTACAGAGATAAACTTCTCCTCTGGTTGTATTTGGAGGAATCAAGATGACAAAGACTCCAGAAGAATCACAATAAAGCACAAAATTAAACATACGTTTAACATTAATATAGGAAAACGAAAGAATTTAAAAGTTCTTTAACTGCTCTCCATATGACTTTTAAAAGGATTTGCAGAATATAGGCCAGGTGTACTGCAACATGCAGGGAGCTGTGCTTAGTGCAAGCAAGATGAGAGCTCAGGCTTTCTGCAAAGGTCCCAGGTTTCAAAGGTCCCAGAGAATTTGGAAGACAGAACCTTTCAAGGACAAGCTTCACAGACAAGCTCCATCTGGAAGGCTTGAAGGAATTCATATTGAAGTATCAGAGTCAGGAAATTGATATCTCAGTGGTTTTTGTCATGGAGATTTTCACAGAATCCCAGAACGGCTTGGACTGGAAGGGACCTTAAAGAAATCTCATTCCACTGCCCCCTGCCATGGGCAGGGACACCTTCCACTAGATCAAGTTGTTCCAGGCCCTGTCCAACCTGGCCTTGGACATTTCCAGAGATGGGGCAGCCACAGCTTCTCTGGGCAACCTGTGCCAGGGCCTCCTCACAGGGAAGAATTTCTTCCCAATATCCCATCTAACTCTGTCCTCTGTCAGTGTGAAGTCATTCCCCCTTGTCCTGTCACTGCAGGCCCTTGTCCCAAGTCCCTCTCCAGCTCTCTTGGAGCCCCTTTAGACATTGGAAGAGGCTCTGAGGTCTCCTCAGGGCCTTCTCTTCTCCAGGTTGAACACCCCAGCTCTCAGGCTGTTCCAGAGGAGAGGTATTCCAGCCCTTGGAGCATCTATTTCCTAATGAGAAGTAGCAATGGCCTGGTAAGAGAGTGGACACAGAACAGAAATCAAAAAGTCACAGCCTCTGAAAATAACACCACAGCTCACAAGGCCAAAGCAGAAACAAAACTCTGCAAAGAAACAACAAATTTTACTTGAGAGGAGCCCCCTGAGCAGGGCTGCAGTTTTCTTTAGAAACCATGTTTGAAATGATTGAATTACCATCCTTCACTGCTGTCAGGGAGAACTCAAGCTGGGATGTGAACATTGATTTGTCAGAAGCTGGATGGGGACAGCTGCAGATGCTAAGTGCCTGTCACACTGACTCTGTGCATAGAGCTGAACCAGCGACCTGGAGGTGAGAACACTTTCTGCAGCTAACCCTCTGCCTTCATGAAAATGGATTCCTCAGCTTCTTGGGCAGTGACCAACCGTCAAACAGACAATATCTCAAAAAAGTACAGCACTGTGGACCCGAGCAAACCTTTTCAGGTTGCCAGAAGGCTCCCAAGTTAATGATACTGCAAACCTAAGGACAGCAATTACATAAGTAAAGTGAGCAGCACCTCTGTGTTTCACTTACATGCAGCACTGATAGAGAGGAGCTAAGATGCTTCTTTCATCCAGGGCAGGGTTTCCAAAGCTGAAAAGCAAAATGAAAACCAAGTGAACCAGCTGAACTCCTAAGGTTGTTCTCAACATAAAGAGCTTTGTAAAGAATTCAGAGAAATCAGTACTAGACAATTTCATGCTCCAAGAGATCAAATCCTTTAAATTAAAATATAAACAGGCCATAACCAGTCACAGATATAACTTTCATCAGCATCAGCTAAGCAGGTAAACAGAAGCAGCACAGTATACCCAGGTCTTTATCAGACCAAGACACCTCAGAAAGGCATTTCAGAGGAGTTTAGAAATGATGCAGGGGTAAGGAATAACTGGTATTCTGGGCATGCAGAATGGGAGCTTTGCCTATCTGACACAGCTGGGCAGGGAAGGAATCAAACAGCAGCAACAGTTTACTAACAAGGTGATCAACAAACATTTCAAGCCAGAAGGCTTCCATAGTATTTCAAGCTTCATCTAAACATATGCTGGATTTATTTTTCATAGTTTCATCTTCCTCACAATACTGTTTCCAACTAAGAACTTTCCCCTCAATAAAGATAAGTTGCTGTAGGGGCCTGGCATTATGCTGCCCAAATAATTCTGTTATTTGTAGCTTTAAAACTAAATAAGCTCCAGGGAAGTGGTCATGGCACCAAGGAGTATCTGCTCTTACTCACATGCTTTAGTTTTAGGTAGCCCTGTAAGAAACAAGGAGTTGGGGTCAATGATCCTTATGGGTCCCTCCCAAATTGAGTTCTACCATGGTTCTATGAAAAACTGTCCCCTACCCATTATTTCAAAGGAGCTGAAAGTAATTTAAAATTTTAATATAAATAAATTACTTAAAATTTCAAGAAAACAATTTACTGTCAGCCTGCAAAGCCCCACCAAAAAAATTTTCATAATGCCATAGGAAAGTACCATAACAAAAGGAGTTGACCATCAAACCCCATATTCACTTCCAATGACTAATCCATTACCTTCCTTCCTCCTAGCACATTGTCAGTGAGGAACAGAAAGAGCATTTTTGCCAAATTCACCTAAAGCAGCAGTAATTAAGCAGTCCCAAGGTGGAATGCATCCTGCTGTCATACTGGAGTATTACTGAACAGGCTGATGACAGGAAGGATGGATGAAAAGATGGAAGGAATCCACTATACAAAAGATAAGTGGGAAAAGAAAGGTAACTCCAAGCCTTCCAAGGATCTCCAAGGTCTCAAGTGCTGTGTACACTTGGTACAAGTGGTGTGCAAAGCCAGAGCAGAGCCTGCCATAGGAACTGCTGGATCTTCACAGAAGGGATACTCACTGCCATTGCACATAGGAGTGCCCACCAGAAAAATAAATCATCCAGAATTGCTGGACTAAATTATGAGAAAGGCAAGTAGATGACCTTTATGGTTTTAAGAAAAATTAATCAAATTGTTATGATTTAAATAAGGGTGTGTCTTCAATATGATTTTTAACCTAAACTATAGTGGACAACATACAAAAAAACTATAGCAAGGGCAGAAGAACTCATATTCTAAACACATTTTTAAAACATTTTTGTTCAGGTAAGAATTAATGTCCACATTTAGAACATCATCATTTTTGTGTTTGGTATCATTTCTACCTCTATTCTAACCTTTTAACCTTTCAAAGCCAGAGTAGGTATATCCAGAAGGCAGGGAATGCCAAATTATTCAGAAACACATTTTAGAAAGATCTGTTTTTATTAAAGCACTCACTTATACTGACTGGCGATAAATAAAAAAGCCAAAGTTTTCAATCTTCCCTTAATTAAAAGCCTAAAAGGAAAGGGCATTTCTGGGGATAGGAGGAGAGACTTGAGCAAACGTTTGAAAGTTGCTTTTGGAAATACTGTGTTAATTGGGGAGTTTCGTAGCTTGAGTAGGACTTTGCCAAGACAGAAGAGTATCTAGAGCACAGGGTAGAATCTTAAGAGTCCTGGAATGGTTTGGGTTGGAAGAGCTGGGTTAAAGCTCATCTTGTTCCACCACCCTGCCATAGGCAGGGACACCTCCCACTAGACCAGGTTGCTCCAAGCCCCATCCAACCTGTCCTTGGACACTTCCAGGGATGGGGCAGCCACAGCTTCTCTGAGCAACCTGTGTCAGGGCCTCCCCACCCTCAGAGGGAAGAATTGCTTCTACTATCTCATCTAAACCCACTTTCTTTCAGTTTGAATCCATTCCCCCTTGTCCTGTCAGCACCACAGCCTTTGAAGGGTTGAAGGACCCTAAGATTTGGTGAGTAATTTCTGATAAAAAGGAAAGACTATTTAAAAAGATATTAAAGAATAAATTAGAGAGAGAGAGAAAACAGAGAGAGACAGAGCAAATAAATGTGTGCCCTTGCACTCACCACTGCCAGGCCACCAGGACTGTGCCCAGGCTCACCTTTTGGCATTGTCCAGCAGGATGAGCATGCTGGCTCCCTCATCATCCTGGAAACTCTCGTAGTGGTGCCGGTCGGCGTTGCCAATCAGGTAGTCAAAGATGGCCGTGTCGATGATGTCGAGCAGGCGCGGGCCCGAGTCGTACGGGGACGTTTTCTTCACGGCGTCGCAGTAGCTCTCGTCATACTCCCACCTGCAGCCAGAGAGGAACCAAGCAGCCCTTCAGGGAACCACCCCTGCACAGCAACAGCAGCTACAGCTGCCCTCAGTCACCTTCGTGTGCACCAAGAAAGGGGAGCAGCCCAGGCCAAACAAAGAAGGAAGAGCGGGACAACAGTGTTTCATGAGAAGAGTAAACCCTGCATTAACATCCCAGCCTATGGAGCAAGCTGTAGTTTCAGTTCAAAGACACACAAAGATCATCTTCCTACAGAAAACAAAGTCAGTGTTTGCTTCCTCACCACTCCACAGTGGCCAGGCTATGTTATGGGAAAATTACTGCCATGCCTTGCCTCCAACTTCCCAAGGAACACTTCAGTACTGTGTCTGTTTCCATTGCCTTAAGCTGTTTCCAGCTATCCTCTTCCTTTTATATTTTTAATGCAAATATCCTCATCTGGTTAGTGAAGAGCCATTCTGCCCCCAGGAGAAGGGCTTCACAGTGTTCACTCTCCTTCACTCACAGTTGTCTCTTTCCTCCCCACTTCCTTTCAGAGTATCTCACCTTCTTCTCCACTGACATGATTTCAAGCTTCCCTCTTATTTCCTTCTCCTTCTACACATAATCTCATAACACGGATGTCAAGTCTCAGTTCTCCAAAGCTAGGATTTTAAATTTTCTCGTTTTCTTCTTTACAGCTTTCAAAGCTATTCAACACCACTACCAAAACAGCCAAATCTCTGGTGTATATCCTTTCCATCTGTCAACCTAAATAACAAGGACATCTTCCATGTAAGGACTGAAACAATCCTTCACAAAATAGCAGTTAAATTGGAAATGCCTTAAACCATCTGTGATTTGGAAACAGAGATGGAAGCAACACAAGCTGGAGAGACTTGTTGACATGCTCAAAACTGCAGATAGTCATAAAAGTAGGAAGATCAGAATTTAATTACTACAACTGCCACATATCCCACTTCATCTTTTAATGGTCTGGAACTAGAGATCCCAATATCCCGCTTTCTTCCAGGAACCCAAATCAGAGAGCTTAAAAATTTATCTTCTCAATGTTCCTAATAACAGGTGACACATGTTCCTCAAATGCTGTGCCTAAATCCCCCTAGAAGAGGGATCTTTGCACCAAGGTCCAACTCACACTCATTGTGCAGCACAATCCACACAGCAACAGTCTCAGAACCTCTTCTCCTTGTTCTGGATACATTTCTTATGCTGCATCCCACTCTCCCTCAAGTGTTTTTCTCTCATTTTACTTCAGAACAGTACTTAATCTCCTTGACACAATTTTTCAGATATGCTCTCTCTCAGTTTCCATGCAGTCTTTCAAGAGAGACTTTTATCCAACACTCATTTCTGATAATTTATATTTTATTAGCACAGGCCTTGGAAGGTCAGGGATTTTGTCTATTACACCGCCATTAAAAATTACATACACTAATGTGCCTGTGTGAATTATGTTCAAAAGGTCAACTCAAAACAGAAGCTAGAGCAGGAAAAAATTCTTACAGAGTTATTTTTTCACAATTACCAGGCACAAAAAAAGGAGAGCATTGACACCAAGAACCAGTTCTGATCTTTCAAAGTCAAATGTGCAGCATGACATGGTGAAAAACATCAGAACCTTGTAACCTCATCTGAAGGAGGCAAGTGTGAGTTTAAATACACCAAATATCAAATCAGCACAGGAATCAAGGTAAACCCCTGTGTAAGCAGGCAGGGTGTGATGAAAAGGAGCATCTCAATAGGAGGAACACCTTGTTCATCACTGCAATGTACCATGTACTGAACACAGCTGATTTTGACCTGCTGGGAAAGAAAAAACATCTGCTGCTCAAAATTCAGTCTGTGCATTTTATACCCTAAAACAATTCAACAGAGCCTTTGGATGAGATTCTTTCTGAGAACAATCACATCATCGGAAATCAATGAATACTTTAGATAAAGGACTGAAAATCTCTTCTAATCTCTTTCAAGTTCAAGACAGATTTGGAAAAATTTACTAAGCTCAAACCCATTTGTTCTGGTCATGGCAAAAACATCCCCACCTCAGGAACTCAGATGTGTTACATCTATTGTAGAATGCTGCTTAAAGAAGAACAAATGTGGGATTTAGCATTCTTTACATGCTGAGCATGGTCACCAAATACCGATGGCATTCAAAGTAAAGGACTTTCCAGGGTGTGTTGATGTGGCACAGCCTGATTTTTTGGTAACAGAGGAAGGCCACGGGTGTGGCTTCTGTGAGAAGCTGCTGGAAGCTTCCACCATGTATGACAGAGCCAATCTCTGATGGCCAGCAGTGGAAGCATGACAAGTGACTCCCCAACACAGAACATAGATGGGATTTACCTCTGGGCACTGTGGGATCTTGCAACAATCTTTGAATTGGTGGAAGTACCATTGACAGTGGTACCTACAAGCAGCAGTTTTTCTTCTAGTCAGAGAAGAGGAGGAAGTGAGGACATGTGAGGGAAAACAACATGGAGACACCAAGGTCAGTGGAAAAGAAAGAAGGGGAGGAGGTGCTCCAGGCGTCACAGCCAAGATTCCTCTGCAGGCTGTGGGGAGGACTATGATAAAACAAACTGTCCCCTTGGAATGCCTGAAGTCCATGGGGAATGCAGAGATCCACACACAGCCCATGGGAAAAGTGCTCATGGCAGAGTGGGTGGATGCCGGAGAAAGCTGTGGTCTAGTGAGAGACCTGAATAGAGAAAGAGGGCCCCTGCTTCCAGAGAAAGAGAGAGCTTGCTTACTCTCTCCTTGCTCCCAAACTGGAGCAGCATATCTTTAAAAGACTGCACCCCATGGGCAAGTGGCCCACGCCACAACAGTTTTAGGACAACTGTTTGCCCGTAGGAGAGACTCATGGCATAGCAGAGAAGACTCCTCTCCCTGAGTGAACAGGAAAAGATCTCCAATGATGAACTGACCAAAACTCCCACATCCTGTCATCCTGTGCTGTTGGTGGGAAGGAAGGAGGGGCTGGGGAGAAAAAAATGTGTTTTAAAGGCTTATTTTACTTCTCATTATCCTTCTCTGACTCTGTTAATAATAATTTTACTATATACCTTTAAATTTGGACCTGTTTTGCCTTTAGAGTGTTTTTTTTTTCCTCCTACTTACTATCTCAACTCATGAGCCCTTTGTTAATTTTCTTCCCTCTCCTCTGCCCAGCTGTAACAGAAGAGGGTAAGTGAACAACTTTATTGAGTGCCTGGTGTTTGGCCAGTGTCAAACCATGACACAGGGCCTAGCTTAAGTTAAACCAGTTCCACAACTCTGAAAACAAACCACAAGGATCATGAAATTAGGTATGGCACAGTGCTGCCACATTTCAGGGGCCACATCATTAACAGAAGGTCCAGTGGCACAAGAGAAGAATCTTAGTTTGCCTGCAGACAAGATTTTCAGAGCTTAGATTGACTGCATTATGGAGTTCTGTTCCAGCCAAAATACAGGAAAAGGACAGTGCTTAGTATTGTGGAAAAGAATGAAGATTTTTTTTTTTCTTCCTCATTTTAATTTAAATTTTATTCTGGACTTCTAGGCTTCTACTGTTGTGCTAAGAAAGCTGTTGACACAACTGTAGGTTTTGAAAGCATTTAGAGCTGTTTAATTAACCACTGTATTTGCAAGGGTCATTTTAGTGCAAATTATCATCTATAAAGAATAACACTGCATGTTCTCATACCTGGCTAGTTTGCCCTCCCGGTAAGTCCTGCCCCAGGGGTGCCGGTGTTTCTGGAGTGGCCAAACGTCTGGCAGCCACAGGGTCACTGAGCCCTCCATGATGTCCCCATCTGCGCAGGCTGGCTCTGTCTCCCGACAATAGTAGCACTTCCCATAGAAACAAGTGTTATTGCCTTAATAATAAAAATTAAGAGGTATCAAATTAAGAAGTATTAATCCAAGGAATCCAATTGAAATTCAGGAGCATGTTGTTGCAGCAGAGGCTTCCCCATGACAGGATTTCACTGCACTTGTCTTTGTGGTTCCTCCTGTCTCTGAAAGGGAGAGGCTCAAAAGAGATTACACAGAAATCCATTCATTCAGAGCAATTAAAGAGTAATATGAAAAGGAAAGAGCAATTATATTTTCTAATAACTTTATCACTCTGAGAATTAATACAACATTACACTCTCAACAAGTTTTTGTGATACTTTCCTAGTCCCAGGGACCCTGAATTTTTAATGTTAACACTGCTTGTTCACATTTCATACTTCATGTGTCAGATTTCCCACTTACTTGAAAAAGCTGACCAAAAAGAGGTAAGTGAAAAGAGACACATCAGAACTCGAAGGGATTTGGTGCCCTGGGACTTGCCACACTTCTCAGCTACTTGAGCCGACTCGGCAGAGGAGACATAAACAAGTATCATTCTCACAGGATCTGGGAATGCAGATCTGTCAAAGCTTCATCAGTGTCTTCTGACAGGAGAGGAGCAACAAAATGCTGCAGCCTTTAGTCCACTAACACTGATGCATCCTGTAGCATCAAGTAATCTGGAGCAGCCTGCATTAGTAGTTTTAGTTTAACATTTTCTATTTACCCCTTCTTAACCCACCTTTGTTTGATCCTCGGCAAGTTAAATCCAGTTCCATGCTCACAGATGTTCTTCCAAAATATTCTTTAACTATGACTCACTTAGTTGTGATTACTCTCTGTCCTTTCTTCCTTTGGTTCTACATCCAATATCCTCCCCAGAGCAGGCTCAGCTCTCCAAATGCCATATTCTTCCCTTTCCATCCTCACAAATCCCCGCCTCTCAGCCAGCACTCCTTTGGAGCTCTCCATCCAGACCCTGTGCTCCCAGTATCCTGTCAGAGAACCTGAGGATGTCACAGATCATTACCAACACAGAGCTTGCAGACCAGATCTCTTATTTGTATGGAAAGCCTGCAAGTCTCTCTTCCCATCCAGAGGCTGCAGCAGGTCTAGCAAGAGACAGAATTCTTTGAGATTCTAGCTGTAACTCCAGTAAACCTGCACTGAGTATGAATGAATTCTCTCTTCTTCAAAACCTCAGGATCTTGGTCAAATTTGGCCTGACAAAAGAGCAAAACCTCCTCCACAGATCCACCCATTTCTTTAGTTCCTGCTTTGCAGAACAGCAGTTCCAAGGAATCTAAGGAGGAGCAATGAAAATTTCTGGAGCTTTATTTCTCAAAACAACACTGCTGCTAGCAAACAGCTTGGTTATCTTGGCTGAAATTGGAAAATGTAAAGCCTGCCTGAAGCAGGCACCCCATGTGAATGCCAGGAGAGGCTGGAGAAGCTGAGCTGAAACTTTCATCTGGAAGTTGCACCTTGTAAGGGGCAGTGTCAGGCAGCAGGTGAGACTGCTAGCAGTGCTGCTAACAGGAACGTTACCAGCGGTAAGGAACAATCATCTCTGCAGCCTTCTGATTAAGAAATGAAATAAACAAACAAAAGAGTAATAATTGGATGGTTTAGGAAAGCCTGAGGGAGTTAAGGCTGCAGCATAAGTAATTTCTTGGTGCTTAATGACCACCTGGTAGGAGTTCACATTAATAGCTTCTATTATGTGTCCTTCACAGCATTATTACTGTAAACAACACAGGGAAGTTCTGCCATTGGTTGTAAATGCTCTGCAGGCTCTGATGCAGCACAAACAACATCTAACACCAACCAGTGTGTCAGCTCTATAAATTATCCCAAATCACCACTCCCTTCACATTAAATACAACTTTATTCTTTTCTTTTCAGGTCTAATCACAGACTTTTCTAATCATCTCTGACAGCAGAGAGAAAATTCTTACTCAAAAAATAAAAATCCCATCTGTAACAGCAGCATGTGGGAACACTACTTGAAGAAAACCAAGTCCTCCTCCCCCTCCAAATGGGGTTATCCAAGATCTCTCCTGGCACAGAAAGAGCTTCCTGCATCATGGTTAACTGCTCTATAGCTGTGTCAGGCTCCCACGGCTCTTTTTTCCCATTAAGCATTTTTAAGCATTTTAAGCATGGGCAGCACGGTCCATGGAATGCACTTACCCACAGTCATGAAGGTGCCCAGGAGCTGCTCCGTGGCCACTGGTTTGATCTCTGTGCGCAGATTCACAAACCTGCCAACCACCAGCGGGGCTCGGCGGAAACCCAGGATTCTGATTTGGGGTGAAAAAATACGACCTGAGAATTTGCAACAGAGGCAGCAGTTCAAAATCAAAACAAAAAAACCCTCACAGTCTCTGTCCAAAGAGTAAAGCTGAAGCCCTGCAGCAACCTCCTCTTTTCTCCAAGGCAAAGTAAGGAAACTCATCTTTCTTATGTGTCTGGATGTTAAACTTACTTTATAGGCCATCAGTGACACTCCTTTATTAAAGCATTTGCAGCAGAGCAACAGAGGATGCACCACGCTCCAACTCCCAGAATTCAGACCTCACACCAGAAATATCCATCATGTGTCTGAAGCAGGCTTGAAGCAGTAAAACCATATGGCCCGTGGGCTGTCACCTGGAAAGATCATTTCTAATTTGTGGGAACCACTATCTATTAAAATGTTATGCTTAAGCCCAATGCAATTACACTTTAAAGCAACCAATCCAAGAGTTGTTTTGTTTGGCACAAGGAAGGAGAAGGGAAGAGAGAATGGTAGTACAAAAGTGAATGCCTGAGAAGTGCCAGAGGTGGGAAGAACAACCATAAAACTTGCAATTTCAAGATCCAGGTTCCACTCCCATGCCTGCCACAGCCTTTGCTCTGTGACCACAAATGACTCCGGTGTTTGCAATGGAATTTTAAAAGTGCTTAAAGAAGTACAAAGACCAAAGGAGTGTCAACCCCAACTCTCTTAATGCACTTTTGACACCCTTTGGATAGTCTTTGTATCTCAGAAAAAGATCCTGAAAAGGCTCTTCTGGAAAAGGGACAATTGACATTCCACAGATGTATTGGGAGAGTCACTCCAAAAAGTGAAAAGGATTTGTTTTAGATATTCAATGAGTAAATCCCCTTCCATCAGTATAAAATAACTCCAAGAAAGGGGAACACAGAACGTCTGTCTGAACAAGTCATGTGCATTAGGACAAAACTCAGAGCCAATACCAAGCTATGCACAGCCTGAGCAAAAGCAGGTGTTCCAACAAAACAAACCCACAGCTTCGATGTGGAAAACCTGCCCCTGTATTTTCAGACCCACAGCTGAGATGACATCATCCTGGAAGGCACAGCCTCCCCATCAGTGGTAAACACACAAAATGATCCAGGATCCTCCTTGAAACAATGGCATCCTTGGACAACGTATTCCTGAAGAATAAAGAGCTGCAGAGCCACAGAGAAAGGCCAGAGAAAAAAAGCACAAAATCATGACCAAATGGACAGCAAAGAAGAGTTATGTGAGATTTGGACACTTGAAAGAGGCTTTGATTGAATGTTCAATCACTATTTTTTCAGGGAATCTGAAGTCTGTATGCTTCTTGAAAGCACAAATGGACTGACATCTGGCTACATTATCTTTTTTTTGTCTTAATATACCCTGATTTTGGCCCACCAGCACAAGCTGGCTGTAGCAGCAATGGGTGTTACTCAACTAGTTATCATCCTAGATCTTCTAATTCTTCCTAGAATTACTGATTTCTACTGCCTGAGTTCCACAGGTGAATCAGGACTAACAAACATCCCTGTCACCACCTATAAGTTTAATCACAGTGATAAGGCTTTTATCTATGTACTGAGAAACCTCTGTTTCAGTTCAACCATTCTATCCTTTGTTACATTTGTCCCTCCTTATTCCTTTTCTCAAGATTTTATGTGTCTTCACCTCCAAATCTTCCTATGAGGAAACAGAGACTGTGCTCATTTAAGTTATGTGAAATTGCAGCCCTAACAGCATTTCAAAACTATTGACATTCAGTGTTTGGTGTTTTCTGTCCCATTATTTGAACATCCTATCATTTTCATTTTTTCCTGTAATTGCACCTCCAGCACAGGTCTACAAAACCACGTGGGTACCCCAAGCACAATTAGTATATGAATAGCTGGTTTTCCTCTAGGATGCACTGATTCATATTTAGTGTAGACTAAATTGTTAGTCTAGACATTAGTCTTGACTTTTTAGTGAACTGGATATGAACTTAGCATATACATTTAATATTTCAGACTCTTCCATGGCATTTGGCTAAGGTCTTTCTCCCTGCAGTATCAGAGTGGTTTCAGGGCTGGTTCCAAACTTTTCACAAGTATCTAAAATGTTACACTCTTGAACAGATCTTAGAAACAAAGTTTCACAGAATAAATTCAGTGTTCTTTTGGCTTCAATGTGGTATATTGGCAGGTTAGAGGTAGCTCCCATCTGAGGTGCATTCTTCAAAGAACCCCTTTTTTCTGGTATTTTCCAAAGACAATAAAACCAGATAAAGCAGTAATTCCATACCTATCCAAGTGAAAGGCTGCCACTTCTGCATTGTGTCTGTCGTAGCCAGCGTAGGGTTCTCCTTCCACTATATAATCCCTGGCATATCTGGAATTGAAATAAATCAAATAAAGTGAGTCTATGTAGAATCCCTGTCAATTTTGTTGTTCAGAGTAACAATTTAATAATAATTTAATAATAGTTTAAGAGTCTCTGGGTCACTCTGCAAGTGACTGCCAATGGGAGAATGGAAAAACATCAACAAGATTGAAGTGTCCAGACTGTTGAAGTAGTAAAAAAGGAGGAAAGGTCAGTGATGTACAGTGGTCTCCAGAGCTCGGGAAGCAGTTCACATTCCAACTAATAAATTTTAATCCAAGCATATGCCAAGTCACATCTTAGAACAAAGAGCACAGACCCTGCTATGGAACAGGGGGATATTTATACTGGAAAGCAGCAATTCCACAGATGATTTTGGGGTTAGAAAGAATTGTACATTAACAGCTCTCAAATACAATCTTATATTGTGGAAGAGATGGCAAATGCAATCTTTAGTAGATAGAAAATCAGCAAGTGTAAACCTGAGGACAACACTGGGTATAAACAGAGCCTTTATCCCGGCAGAGAAAAGACATAATGAACAGCAAAAAATAGAAATTACGCACTAATTGCAACAACAATGGCATATTTTGGTGAAGTGCAAGGCTTTTTGCTCCCTTTTTTATCTTTTAGTAGTTGGTACTTAATCAAGGCAAACACCAATTTCTCAGCTGCCTGACATTTGGATCAGTGTAGATACTGCTTTAGCACCACACTGCAGCTGAGTGTGAAATACCTTAATCAATACCGAGCAAACGGGTGAAATGCAACAGGTTTTCAAATAAAATAAGGCCAATTTAGGTTACCTATTATCTCATTTCCATCTATGTAGCAAATTGTGCAAACTGGATTACTTCCAGCAGAATTTGTGTTCAAGCAGTAGCAACAACAATGTAAGAGAAGGCACCGAGCTGGACCCCAATGTTTTAGCCTTGCTCAGGGAGGATGTGGGGTGACAAGACAGTCCACTTCCCTAACCTGGGCAAATGCTTCAGCTTCTCTGCAAGGCAGCGCAAAAGAGAATTCACCAGTGCAGGATTCCTGCCAAATGGGAGCTTTCACCAATGCAGGATCTTCTGTCACATATACCACCAGATGTGATGATGGCAAGTATTATATGTTAGTAAATTAGGCTGAATTTCAAGTAAATCTGAAGCAAGACAGCTAATCCTCTGAATATATCCTCAAAGGCAGGTCTTTGGTACGTACTTACAGGTGGCTTTTGGAAACATGGTCACATTTTGAAAGCTGCAGAGCTGAAATTTATTAGTAAATCCTGACCAAACTCTTTGTTTCCATGCACAGTAGGCATCTAGTCCTTTCCAGAGCAAAAGTCATGAGGAATTCTGGTAAGTTTGGCCAGAACTGTTTTAAGCAGTAACTTTGACAGAGCTTTCACGTCTAAAGCTGGTTAAATAGACTCTCTTGCAGTGCCAGAACAGGACTCTGCCCACAAGCCTGGCTATTCAGCAGTCACAAACAAAACATGGGACTAGCAGGATGGCCAAGGCCACCCTCTCTAGTGCTCCTATAAACACTCCCAGCTGCACATGTCCTTGCTGGAGCACAGAGGCTGTGTTTGCCTGCACAGACAGGGCATTACAGAACGCAGTTTAACTCTCAGCGAAACGCTTGACTGCAGTCCATGACACAGAGAGCTCTACAGGAATGCTGTGAACCCACAGTGCCTCCATTGGAGATGCCGCTGGTACCACCAGGACTTTGTGTGCAAAGCTCATGCTGCCTGGGCCTGCAGGGGAGCTCCAGCCAGAGCAGGAATTGGCTGTACAGAGATTTCTTTTCTCATTCTCTGATCATAAAATCAGAGACTGCTTTGGGCTAGAAGAACATTTCATTCCAATTCTGCTGCCATGGGCAGGAACACCTTCCACTAGACCAGGCTGCTCCAAGCCCTGTCCAACCTGGCCTTTGAACACTTCCAGGGATGAGACAGCCACAGCTTCTCTGGACAACCTGTGCCAGGGCCTCCCCACCCTCACAGGGAAGAATTTCTTCCCACTATCCTATCAATCCCCGCCCTCTGTCAGTGTGAAGCCATTCCCCTTGGACCTGTCACTGCAGGCCCTTGTCCCAAGTCATCTCTCTTGAGCCCCTTTAGGCACAGGAAGGGGCTCTAAAGTCTCCCTGAAGCCTTCTCTTTTCCAGCCCTAGCTGTCTCAATCTGTCTCCAAGCAGAGGTGCTCCAACCCTCAGAGCATCTTTGCGGCCTCTCCACTCACTCATTAACAGGACAGGAAACCTTAATGCCTGTTTAACCCAAAATCTTTTTCTGTGATGACACTTCTCATTTGCAGTGAAATCTCCTACAACACACCTGGCCTTACTTTTTAACATCTTTCTTCTCCTTTTCCCCAAAGACAAACAGTTCAAAAAGCTTTACAGCCAAGACTCTTCAGAAACATTCAATCATGTCAGTTTTTTCTGAGGATCACTGCAAACTGAGGCGATACCAAGGAAGGAACACTACCCTCCATTCTCCAGTACTCACTGCTGGCAGAGTGGAGGCTCAGGGGCTCTCACTCTGACCTACCCAAACCATTTTTACAGCCTACATTCAACTATACCAGACACAGAGATGTACTTTTGAGGCCACTGCCAAGTTTCCTTCCTTCCCTGCTCCTGAACTGCACCCCCTCCTGACAGTCTGATACAACAAGGAGGCAAAGCTTGTCTCCAAACTGCCAAAAGCTGCACTTCCACACAGTCAGGAAGATATGGCCCAGAAACACCAGGTGTAACCAACATCCCCTCAGGACTGAACACAGTGATTATTCTTTTAATCTAAAGACAGGCTGTATTGAGCATCAAGGCTGTACAGCTTGAGAGACAGCTAATGTTACTAGAGCACCAGCAAGGTTCTGTTCTGTCTCAAAAATAACAGGACGGTCTTTCCACTTACAGAAAAATTTGTAACTTAAACATTAATGAGACATCATGGAGAAAAAATGAATAACATTAATGAGACATCATGGAGAAAAAAATGAATATTTTATGACAATATATAAATGAAGCAGTTATTAATACAGCCACTGAAAGCAGTATTTACCTCTTGGGCTTGAAGACAACCTTCTGTCCTCCTTCAAGTATCAGCAAAGCTTTCAGCTGTGTCCCTTTGTACCCCACATCAGCTTTGATGATCTTCTTGGTGGTCATGGCGTGCATGATAGCGCCCAGCTCGGGGGTGTCCTCGGGGTACACCTCGCGGGGCACCACCCACTGCGCCGCGATCTCCCAGGGCGACTGCAGCGTGTGCTCCAGGCGCGGGTCCAGCGCCACGCGCAGCCCTGCCAGCATCCGCTGGAACGTGCGCTGGTCCTCCCGGTTGGCAGCCGAGGTGTCCAGGTTGTCGATGAGGAAAACCTTGGTGAAAATGAAGATGACGAGGAGGATGGCCAACAGCACAACTCGCTGCTTCAGCTTCATGGTGCCTTTCAGCCCTTCTCCCCTGACCCTTTCTTCCAAGCGTTACGGGAAGTCTGTTGGAGATCAGGGTGAGGAAGGGGATGTTAGCTGATGAATTTCATGCCTAACTTGCACTGTAAAAGATGTCTCACCACTGAAGCATCTCCTGGTACCCCTAAAAATAAACAAAACACAAACTTACAATCCCGCAGATCCCACCAAACTCAAAATCAATTTTATGGTTGGAACATAAGCCTGCATTCGTGGAAACCTGTATCCTAAAGCCTGAACATTTTGGTTAAAACACACTGGGTTTGCTGCCTTCCTGCAGCCTTTCTGTGATTTGCATGGAAGGGGAAATTGCCAGATAGCATCTCTGCACAGCTGAAATCATAGCAGCTGCAACCACAACGGGCAAGACTTTTGCAGGGAACTATAGTTTAATATGATTGCTCCAATTTCACATGCACTTTTCCACTAGTGCGAGATCCCATGATTGCTGGTGTCCTAAAGACCTATCCCTCAGAAAAGCTCCCAGGTCGATTTTAAGACAGCTTACAACAGTGAGAACAGCTGCACAAGGTACAAGAAGGTACTTGAAGGTACAAGACATAAGGACAGAATAGACTTAATTGTTTATTGCCTTTAATTTGCTGCCACTCTAACTGACTCCGTTTTTTTTCCAGTCTTAAAAAAAAATGAGCTGGGGTGGGGGATGTCATCTTTACTTCCTTGTAGTTAGTTAAGTTCCTTCTGCATTCAACTGCAAAACCCATAACCACAGAAAACAACTGTTTTCTGCAATCTCAACCAAATTAACTAGAAAAAATATCACAGACCACTAACCCTTGCCTGTTCTCAGCATCCTCACCTACAACAGTTAAAACCACATCTGTTTCTATATTGGGTTGCAAAATACATCTGGCCCCTCAAGAAGCCTTGGGCAGGGCAATATTTGCATGTAAGGACCAGAGAACGCACCATCAACTGTATTCAGTTATAAAGACAGAATTACCTTCCTAGTATTAGCTGAATGCAGTCAAAAGCCAAACAGAAAGGGGACATGAGGCACACCTCTGAGGGGCACTGGGAGCCAGCAGGAATTTCTCTTCACCAGCCACACTGATCATGCAAACCCCAAACAGCACCCTGAGCTGGGGGAGGACTGACACAGAAAAGCCTTCTCATGCGATTTAACAATAACTGTACAAATCAGCCATAATTAATCATGGCACTGGAAAAAATGAGCTGCCACAGGCTCATTTACCAACAGCAACCACAGGACAGCCAGGCCATGCCTGGCAAGGCACACACAGGTCACAGCCATCAATGCAGAATCAGGCTGGCACAGTCTAAGAGTGTTGGTATAAAAGGACATGCAAACCCACAGAGGACTCCACAGCACCCAGAACAAATTTCCATGAGGTCTAGAGCAGACCCACCCAGCCACACGGCTCTCCCACATCCCTGTTAGCACTCACAGCAGGACAGAGACCCCAGCAAGGGCAGAGAGTAGAAGCCTCTGGGATGCTTCAAACTAGAACCACGGTCTCCTGTTAACCGTGTAATACTGATTTTAATCTGTTGGAAAATAAGTGCTTGTGCTCATACTGAAAGAGAACAAATCACATATTTATATGGAAATTAGAGCATATTATTCTTCTTCATCTAGTTTTGTTTTGGCAGCCTGTTCTTCTCCAGACAGGACTGCCACCTTGCACATTACCCACATTACATTCTATGTATTCACATTCTATGTGAAGCACAGACAACGAAGTTGCACCTGACCCAAAAGCTCTCATTCCTGCAGATACAGACTCACCCAGGAAGAGATCCTTAAATAATAATCACATTATTCTTAAACTTAAGCAGACAAGCAAAGCGGATTGGCTGCACCTGCACCCTCTCATTTTAACTGCATAATTCACCTCTTTAAAACTACTAATTCTGAATCATTTTGAGCACTGCTTCCATTCATTTTTAAAATCCATTAGAGTTTGTAAGGAGCTAGGCAGAAGAACAGAGGTCATTTCAGAACAGTTACTCCTCACTATGGGATGTGTGTATGTACACACACATTTAAAGAAAGCCTCACAGCTCAGTGCTGGCTGACTAAAGCACTAAAGCTCAGGGCAGGATGTTCCACACCTCTGGAGCTCAAGATGAGCACTCACTTTTCTAGACTGATTTCCAGGAATGCTGAGTTTCTCTAGGGATATTCTTCCTGAGGCTCAGGGAGAATACAACTACAGTCACTTAAATTAAAGGTAATTTACTTAGTTTATCTTTTGTGAGGGTTTTGAAACTACTTTTGGCTGAAACCCTCCAACAAGGTAAACAGAATTTACAAAAATAAATAAAATTAAATAAATTTAAATTAAATAAGATATTTAACTATTTGCTGGTGAGTTGGCTCTCACTTTTTAGCAACATCTGAGGACATGAGTCATCTCCTGCTTTCCTTCAACAAACACCAAAGCACCCCCGAGGTTGCCATGCAATCAATTTCCCAGTGCTCCATGCACAGCCTGCACTTTGCTCCTTGGTGCCAACATTACACTCTCTGCTCTGCAAGCCAAGGGAACTGAATCCTTTTATGAACAAGTTTAGCACGGACAGCAAGAACTTGAGTTTACTGTTTTAAATTGAAGATGGCAAGGGTGACAGTGTTGAGGCAATGTAAGAACATATTTATCCCATTTTGGAAGAAAGTAATTTGAAAAAGACAAGCCTTTGGCAAAGTCTTGGAATGGAAAGGAAGATTATGAGAACTCCACAAGTGTCAAGCTGGAATGAGGAATGGCCCTGGAATGAGGTCAGAGATGAGAAAAGTGAAATAACAATACACCATCAAAATTTTAAAAAGGAAAAAATAAGGTGAGTGTGAGCAGAACTCTGTGGAATGAATGGCAAAAGGGTCTTGGACAATGACAAAAGTAAACCCAGCCCAAAAGAGAAAACGGCCAGAAATAAACAGCCCTAGCAGCTTTTTAATGCTGTAGTCAACTGCAAGGTTTGCATAAGAAATGCTTCTTGTTTTTCACTACCTCTTTGGGAAATTTCCTGATCAATTCTTTCTCTTATTACAACCAGGTCTGTATTCTCAGCAAGTATGAGTCTTCCAACTCACTATACAAATAACAGCATCTCCTCAGTATCATGGTGGGGTCACTGTGCACACAAACACACAAATTAAAGCATGTCTTCTGGCATTAAATAACTACATCAGACCACTTCACTCCCAGTTCAAAAAACAGCATGCAATTTGCCTGTTACAAAAATTACAGCTACTATAAGCAGCCTACAAAATTACCAGAAAAATCCCACATGACATTTTTTATTGGAGTCACAAAATCAATGGCATGCCTCATATTACAATCTTATTTTTATATCATAAAGCTTTTTAGCTGCTATGTCAAAAATACTTGTGTGTACAACTTGCCAGGATTTCATTATGCTCCAAGTCACAAATCAGGTCTGGGGGCAGGCAAAGGTTTAATTTGGCAGCACAAGTACACAAGAAATCATAGCTCAAGCAGACACTGATCTGAAATGGATATGGTGGAAGTAGAGTCTAATTCCTGTTTAATGCATGGGGTTTTTCTTATATACACTATACCTTTTGGGATCACCTATTAAAAGGCCTTTAGAAGTTCTCCAGTAAATCCTGGAAAACGCCTTGAAAAAACATCGTATACAGTAGTGACATTTTCCTTTTCCCAAAACATCCTTCAGTCTCACCAGATCAATCTTCCTATCCTCCCCTCTCTGGCCAGCTCCTTGGTGGCTCATGCTTCCCTTCTCTGTGTGAGCCTTGTTATTCCAGTATCCACAGGCAGGCTCCCACAGACCTCTCCTTGGATTTCTCAGACTCATTCTGTCACTTCCACTCTCTGTGTGCTGCCTGCCTTGTGTACAAGTTTAGTCATCTAGCGCTCAAGGCTTCCCACGTATTTACTTGTCTGCTGTTTCTCCATCTCCTTTCCTCTTAAAACCCTCGTTATCTACAGGCAAAATCTGTCACAGTCTACACTCAAACTTTCCACAAATACAACTGCACCCCTGGTTGAGAGCTACAATACTGATAAATATGAAAGACCACAAGCATTTTAACCACTGCAATATCTCTGCCTGCATCTGCAACAATCAGGAACCGCCTGAAATATTCTCACAGAGCTTTGGAAAGAAACAGAATCATTTTGTCCATCTGTCTGCCCACCTTGGCCTGTTATAACTTTAGAATCTGTCACCGGCATTTCTGCCAAATTTGTCAGAGGACTACTTGCATGAGCTTTATAAAAACCACAGGCCAGATAGAGGACAGAAGCCTTGAGAAGCCAAGGACAAGTGGGTAAATATCCTGAGTCTTTCCCAGCTGCTGGAACAGCAAACAGGAACACCTGACTCAGCTGGCTGCACAAATAAGGACAGGGGGGATTGGGATACAAGCAGCTCCTGGGTGCAGCCCTGAGGAAGGAGAAGCCACCATGCACTGAGGCCCATGGGAGCCAGGCAGGAGTTGCTGGGGTAGGATGTGGCAAACAACTCCTCAGGAAACCAGGCTGCATTAATCCTCCTTGCAGAATGACTTTCCAAGAAGTGCCATTTCCTATGGAAACAAAGTTTATATAATCACACTTTTCACTTAGATCCACCAGCTAATTCCAAACACATCTGAGAGGACAGTAGATGTTTTGAAGACAGGGTTTATGTGTTTACTGGAAGGTGGGAGCTGGGGGTGCTGCAGCAAGGGCTGCAGTGTTGGCTCAACAGTTGTCTGCTTGCCTTGGCCATGTGGGCAACCCAGGAGCACACAGCTGGTAGGGGCAGGGAGCTGGGAATGCTACATGGGCAGGGAGGGATTGGGAGCACTGAAATGGGGAATGGTACAGGACAGGGGCTGGAGCCAAGGGCACTGATACAGAGGGTGCTGGGACCTGGTCAGAAGACAACCAGAACAACTCTCCCTTGTTCCCATCCCAGTTACTGACATTCCACCTGACCACTACAGGTCAATAAAGCCAGCTGGAAATGCTTTAGGGAGCCTTGTTCCACTTGGAAATGAAGCCAAGGCAGTGAGAAAATTCTGCAGTTTCCTTTCTCCACTTGACATATTTATTCATCTCCTACATAAGACTGACATTAAAAATTTAATAAGGGTCCATGTACGCATCTGGATTTTAGCAGTGACTGTAGGATGGTGCTAATCAGCCTCCCCCACTCCTGAGGAGGAGAAGCAGTGGGATTCTGGTGTCAGAACCAAGCTGACAACTTTGTATCACAAAGCAAAATAAACTTTGTACCTCAAATGGAGGCAAATCTTGTAGTGACTATGTAGGTCAGACTTAAGGACACAACGGGTGCATGGAGTCATTTTCAAATTAAAACAAGACACAAGAATGCCTGTTCTGTAATAAATACTAGATGGGCTCACAGTGAATCCACTGCAAACCTAGGATCTACATTTTACAGTTTACTCCGTTTGCTCAGCCCCTAAAGCACTATGGATGTTGTAGGGCCTCATAAGGTACAACAAAACAGCTGCAGTGCTTATGCACATCTGTATCCAGAAAGGATCCAAAGAGAGACATCCTTTAAAAGGGGTTAATCCCATGCCTTTGATAACCACAGTCAGCACTTCTATGGACACACAGTGTATTTTTCCACCAGTGGACAATGACCTTTGCCAAGCTGCGACTAGCACTCGGTGAGAGCCCACGGTGCAGACAGCTGTTCCCAAGGGTTAACAGACGGCCAAAGAGGCTTCACAGCTGTACGGGGCTCCGTCCCCAGCTCAAAGCGAGCATCCAGAACAGGAACGAACCGCAGGAGTGTAGATAAAAATTCCCATCTGCCAGAGCTGCGTCCGTGCAGCCCCTGCCGACCACGGGCGAAGCCGGGGGTGTCCGGGGCCGGAGCCGCGGCTCAGGCCGGACCTGTCAGGAAGGACGTGGAGGTGCTGGAGCGAGTCCAGAGAAGGGAACAGAGCTGGGGAAGGGTCTGGAGCACAAATCTGGTGCTGAGGGAGCTGGGGGAGCTCAGCCTGGAGAAAAGGAGGCTCGAGGGGACCTCTTCGCTCTCCACAACTCCCTGACAGGAGGTTGTGGCCAGGTAAGGGTGGGCTCTTCTCTCAGCTAAAAAGCCATAGGACAAGAGTACGGAGCCTCAACCTGCGCCAGTGGGGGTTCGGGTTGGACACGGGGAGGAATTTTTTCACGGTAAGGGTGATTAGACATTGGAACGGGCTGCCCAGGGAGGCGGCGGAGTCACCGTCCCCGGAGGCGGGTAAGGAAAACCTGGACGTGGCACTTGGTGCCATGGTCTGGTTGACACTGTGCTTTGGGTCAGCACCTAGACTCGCCGATCTCGGAGGTCTTTTCCAGCCTCACTGACTCCCCGATCCTGTGATTCTCCCGCCGCCGGTCTGGCCGCAGGGGCCCCTCCGGCGCTCCGCGGGGCGCAGCCGCCCCTCCGCCCCCTCCCTCCCGCCGCCAGGCCCGGGAGTCCCTGCTGTACCCGCCTCGGGCCACGGCAGCGCCGCGTCCCGTCGCGTCCCGTCCCACTCCCGTCCCTCAGGCGCCGCCGGCCCGGCCCCGCCACACTCACCGCGCCCGCCGCCCGCCCGCCATGGCCCGGCCACCGCCGGCCCCCGCCAGCCGCACAACATGGTGCCGCCCAGAGCCCCGCTCCCGCCCTCCAGCCAATGGGTGCCCGCCCCGCCCGCCGCGCGCCGCCCGCCCGCCAATCAGCCGCCAGCATTGCCCTGGCCGGGGAGACGCGGCCGGGCGCCTCCAATGGGACCGGCGGGGGGGCGCCCGCCAATGGGGCGGCGGCAGCGGCGGTGGGGTTAACCCCGAGCCGCCCGGCGCCGGTGCCGCTGCAAGGCTGCGGGGAAGATCCCTGGCTTTAGGGTGGAAGCAAGCGAAGACACATTTGTCACACACGTTTTTCAAATGCATATGGAAAACACTGTGGCTGCGCGCAGCAGCGCTCCGCGGGAGCAGGATGCTTTGGCAACGGGTCCTGTAACAACGCGCGCCGCCGTCACAGGCACTTGGCTCCTCGGACTTCGGAATTACAGAATTATAATTTAGAATTACAGCCCTCTTAAACAGTATTATTATACTATATAGCCATATTATACCACACATTATGACTATATGCAATCCTGAGCAATACACCTCCTTTTATAATCTAGCACCAATAAACTGGATGCTATTCAGCCATAACATCAATAGAATTTTATCTCTCCCCGTTCAACTACAGACAACATATTAATTTAAAATTTTCCCCCCGTTCAACTACAAATAACATAACAATTTAAATTTCCCCTCTACGCTCACACACTCCCAGTATAAAATAACGCTCCAGTGTCAATTCAATCTGGCAGGCAGCGCTGGAAGTTTGGCAGGGAATGCGCAGCTGGTGCAATGCCAGCCTGCCTCAGCAGGAGCCTCCACCCAACAGCACCGAAATGTGCTCGCAGAAACACCACGGCAGAGCCGAGAGGGCTCACGGCTATTCCAGTCCTGCACACACCCACCACAGCTACAGCCCGTGCATCCCCTTCCTCCACAGCCCCTCACTGTCCAGAACGTTTTCTCCATTGTTTCTGCTCCACTTGCTGTTCCTCATCATTTTTTGGTCCGTTTTCACAGAATCATTTTGGAAAAGACCTCTCAGATCATTGTGTCCAACGTAGTTGACTGAAGTATCTTGGGCTACTTTAACACTGCAACAAATACTGCACTTGCAGACTGGCCTGAAGTGGAAAATAAATGTATTTCTTTCCAGGAATTTTCCCTTTCCCTCCTCCATTTTTAGGACTCGGAACGAAAACTTTTAATGGGTCTTTTAAAAACCCCTTAAAAAAAAAAAAAAAAAAAAACCAAAAACAAACAAACCATACCTAGTGCTTTATGACTTCCTGCTGCAAGGTTCCAAGTGCCTCAAGCAAACATCTTTGCAGACATCCACACTCAGGCTACTTGTCTTGTACAATGCTATTGCTAGAGGGAAAGATACTTAAACACATGGATATATAGATATATAGTTTCATTGTTATGGACTGCTCCTCTGCCAGCTCCTCACCCAATTAAAGTTTTAAACCTAACTACAATCTCAGCTTTCATTATTAATTAGCATGTTAATATTTAAGTGCTGAGCAATCATCTACAGCTATAGAAACATTAAGAGCTAAGCAGTGGCCAAGTGCATCAGGTTACAGACAAGACATGGGGCTGGGGGTGTTGGATGGCCAGGGGACCAGCAGGACACAGGGTGGTCATGAAGGGCCATCATCTTCCAAAGCTGACAGGCAGAAGAGCTTTGTTATCCCTTGCCAAGAGCAGAGCCCAGGAAGATGAAGAGAAAGAGCTGGAATAAGGACTGTCTCAGGCGGCAAAACAAGGTCTGGCTGGGGAAGAACAGCAGTCAAAGGGCCATCTCAAAAGCTGTGGGAAGGAAGCCATAGAAGCTGTGAAATAATTCTATCTGCTCCAGGAAAACCTCTCCATGTTCAAAAGGAGAAAGCTTTAAATCAACATACACTCTCACCAGATACTGCACAGATCTTCCTATTCAAAGAGCTCTGTGATCCTGGCAGCAGGCTGAAATCAGATTTATACAATACAGAAGAGATTCCTGAGTCAAGGATGGCACTTAGACCTCACAAAGCATGTTAAGCATGGCTTTGCAGAAGATACCTGTATAAAATAAAGCCATGTGTCAATAAGCTGAAGGCACAGAAATAACTTGAGGCAGGGTGCCCCTGAGGTCAGATATCAAACACTGACTCTTGGATGGAAACTCTTCAGCTGAAAAGGTGCCACCCCTAACTCTCTTCCTCCCTGCCAGGCAGTGGAGAGACAAACAGGGGTCATTGCTTTGACTTACCCAGGAGGAGGAGTTCTTGGATCCTGTGAAGTGGCAACAGTGAAAGAACATAAGAGACATGAGACAGACATCAGGGAAGGACAGGGCAGGTGAGCTGAGGAAAACTTAATGTGCAGCAAGACTTCTCACACCAGTGTGAGAAGTTCACTCAACTCAGAACCCAACTCAGTGCCCACCTTCCCCTGCCTTGCCTGCAGTGTGACCTGTGGGGAAAAGGAAGGGCCACTGCTCAGTGGAAAGGTGCCACAAGAAAGCTTTCACTGGGACTACAGAATGGCAAAGGGGTCCCTCAGCACATTGTCAGAAAGTCCAGATCCTTAGTACTGGGATTGGATGGATGGAACCCAGGTTTGGACTATGTGTAAACCCTCAGGAGTCCCCCAAGAATAAACCCCCAAGCACGGCTGTGCTGACTCAGTCCAGGTGACCTCATAATCAGCTGACAGCAGCTTTGCCCGTGCCTGAGGAGCAGACAGGCCAGGTCAGGCTGGCTCCTCTCTCCTGGACCTGTCCAGAGAGATGGACAGCAAGAGACTTCCCTCTGCAGATCCAGCCCAAGGTACTGCAGCCTCCAGCTGCTGGAGCTCCATCACTTCATCAGATAGCATATGAAGTCACTAGGCCCAAATGTCTGCTGATGAGAACTTCTGCCTTGTGACTCCTTAATCTGTTTCAGGGAAAAATCAACAGGGTTAGTTTGTATAGGTGCTTTGAGACACCTGGGTGATTTTGCCTGGAGCAGATTAGGAAATGCACACCCCAGTTGCACCCAGACGATGCTGGATACAGGAGATACAATAAGAAACTACACGTGTCATTATTTTAACAGAGCACCACACCCTGAACATGAAGTTAAAGCAGTTACGCGAGGCATTAAAAATCTTTTTTAAACTGTCAGGCTTATTTATACAGTTGTAAGCATGTAATTAAATATTTGGGATATTTTTTTTCCTCCAAAACTGTTTAACTGGAAAGACAAAAACACATATTTAACATTTAAACTTCCTTAATTGCTTTTGAATGTCACCACAAATTAAACAGCATTTATTCTCTGTCTAATTGGCAGCACCAGAAGACTTCACCTCTCCACCTGATCACAAAGGCTTTAAGGGAACAGCAATGCACATTTGCATTGCACAAAGCTGATTTTATTCTCCCTGCCTCCTCATCAGCACCTCTGTGTACCTTTGGTGGCCCTGTGCCTGCTCCTGCCTGTTCTCCTGCATGAGAGCTGATCATTCCAACTTCATCTGCTGGAGGAGCAGCACCAGCTCACTACAGACAAAGTCTCCTTGTGGAGAGGGGAAGAGTCCTGGTCCCTTGGGAGAAGGACACCAAGAGCAGTTAAACAAAGCCCAGATGTTTATTGGGGTCCCATGGAGGACAACTAACTCCCCTCTGCATCCTTTCACCAGAGACTGTGCCAGGAGAAGACAGAGAACTTGGGGATCCTTAACATTTCATCAGAGCTGCATGTACTGGAAACCTGACAAGGGCACTGGAGTGGCCATTTCAAATTCACTGAAACTGGATAAAATAATAAATAAATTTTTAAAATCTCTTTTTAAAATTCAGAGTAATTTTAAGTTAAAGTGCAAGACTAGTTTGGCAATTTCATGAAGCATCAGTGCCCAAAATCAACTTTTGGAAAGTAGAATCCATGCCCATGGCAAGGGGCTGGAACTAGAGGATCCTTTAGGTCCTGTTCCAACTGAAACCATTCTGTGATTCTATGAATAAAAGCAGTGGGCATTGTTCTGAGCCTTCTGTAAAATATTAGGGTTCAGCACATGCTGGGAAAAAGAAAGGGAGAAGAGAGACTGCCTTCCTTGGAAAGCAAACTCCACAGAGACAGATGGTGTGAAAGAAAAGAGGCAGTAACCATAGTACCAAGATTTTACCTTTCTTTCACTCTAGAAACAATAGAAGTATTTGAGATACTTGATTAAAGCAATTCTCAAGCTTCTCACAACAAATCAAGCTCTGTTCAGCTGAAGTCACTGTGCTGTGACAACATGCTACCCAGGCTGTTGTGCATCTTATCTTGTACCTGGGTATTCGTCCAAAATAACTCAAGATATTTAAATCACAACTAGCTGACTTCAGAGCAAGCCAAGTAAGCTGTGCAGAGACTCTTATGGTTCTTCCTGTCACTTTCTCAGGCTGTGACCAGAACATGGGGATTTATTTTTAATGTGTGACCTTTATCAGATTCCTGGTATGAAAGTCCTTCCTTCTTCATGTGAGCCTTGTGAAAGAGAGGGGTCACAGCAAGGATCCTGAACACAGCATTAAGAACTGACCTGGAGAACTTCTAAGTCATTTAACCTTGACCCCAACTTGGCTGCTAATACAACAGCTACAGAACGAGAACTGCTTTCATGAAAAAGGCTTCTAATTCCTCTCCTGGTGATTCAAGACATCACTGAAATTTACCCAACCTTACTAAAGGAGTAATTGATGCTGAGAGTCCTCCATGGCTACTAGCTGACACTTCCTTACAGATAACCACCTTGATGGTTTCCCTTCAGGGCTGTAGGCAACTGCTGCAGAATGCAGGGTGAATTCCCCTTTTGCTCAGACAGTTGTGGTGTTGTTCAGTGGCAGCAAATTCCAGAGACAACTGAAAGGAAGTGCCCCTCTGTGAACAGCAACCCTCAGGACCAAAGGTGGTTTGGCAGAGGGGCAGCCCATGTGACCCCCATGCAAAGCTGTGGACGTTGCTGTGGATATTGCATCTGGAGCACAATCAGGACAGCTTTCAGTGGGGTATAGATAAGGAGGGAGCAAGCCCAGTCTTTCTGGAGCTAAGCTATTCACATGTCAAGTCTAATTCTATTTCCATGAACACCTCCTGTCTTGGAAGCTGGATCTATCTGTAAGAATTTTTTCAGTGTCTATAAATACTTTTAATCTCAAAGGTTTTTCTGAATGGACATACTGGGTCTGTGCAGAAATCCCTTCCTTGTTCACTGGGATGGAATCTCTCCTGAAAATGAGGGGACTGCTTGGCCAGATCACTGCTCCCAGGGCTGCAGCTCTGCTCACTGATCTCAGCAGGATGAAAGCACAGAGCTCAGGGAGGGGTGACTTAGCTGAAGGTGAAGAAAAACCATACCACAGTCTGAAATTGCTGTGATTTTGAGATGGGAGATGGTATCTTTATAGTCACTGATATACTGGAGCTCAAACTTCCTCTAGGGTGGAGTGAGGGTCTAGAACTGAGGCTGATCAACCAGCACCATTCCTTCAGTGGGAAAATGGTTCCTGAAGTGTTAGACTAATGATATCCAACCTTGCTCACCCACAAAGATCAACAACTCCAGCTCTAGCAAACTGAGTATAATGGCAGCTCATTTCTACTGCACATTCTGGGTCTGCTCAGCCCAGTTTATCTCAGTTTCCCCTTCTGCAGACAATGTAAACATCTGGGAATTAAACATCCTATCACCCTTGGAGGAAATCAATTAGACCAGGCAACTCTCAAGGTGAAGAGTGCACTTGCAGCACTCAGGTGTTCCAGCCAGCACATGAGGAATGGGACAGCTCTCAGGCTGCCATGCCTTCCCCTGCACGCACATCACCAGGAGCCTCCTCAAACACCCCCCTCCTCTTTTTGATCTTTAATCCTGCACGGGAAGGGGATCCTGTGCTCAGCCTGGAGTGAGAAGGGAAACTGATCCCTTATTAACTAGGATGCTCTCTGCCCAGAGTCAGTCCAGAACACAAGCACAGGAAGACATCCAGGACATGTTCCTAAGAGCCAGACCATCCTCTGAGTGACCTGCAGCATGAACAAACACAAAGCAGCTGCTCTGCATATTCACAGTGTACATTTACCATTAAACTTTGCAGCTCTTACATCTTTAAATAAGAGTCCAGACTGGAAAGGAAATTATTACCATCCTGACTTCACCTTGCCATGAAGCAGGCTCCCTCCAATGCTTCCAGCTGTGCAGAAGAAAGTCCTTCAGGAAACTCAACCCACTGCAGGTGCATTCTTCAGATCTTGCCTCATCATCCTCTTTTTGGTAAATGAGCTTTTGTGGTTTAGCCAAAGGATTAAGGAAATATTTATAATAGAAAAGATACAAAGGATTTTTACTTTTTAATCTGACTTTGAAGACAACAACACCTTCATTGGAAAAAGAAAAAGTTTCTCTAAAAGATGGCATGAACTGATCTAATCACTGGCCTATAGTATCAGAAACAAGGATCAGCAAGACCTGGAGAAGGTCCCTCCAAGCATCTCCACAGGGTGTCAGTGTTATTTCAAATTTGGGTCATTTTATGCTGGAAAAAGACTAATTTCTCACCACATTATTTTTATGAGTCTGTTCCTCAGAGAGAGCTGCCACCACAGAATTTTGCCCATATTTTTCATTCTATTTAAATTAAATTCATTTAATTAAAACAAAACATCTTAAAATGAGGAGATGGAAACACATATTCACCGTGGTCTGGAGGCAACGGGATATTTCAGAAGGATCTGCAATGGGATCACCACTGTAAATCTGCTCCCAGTTTGCTGGTGGGATTCCCAGTTGCTGTTGGGCAATGATCTTCCAGCAGGTGATCCAGAGCCATTCCACAGGCACCAGCCCAGGGCTCCATGTCCTTTCCCTGACACGACCCCCACAAGCATCCCTGGCACTTCAAGAGTCTGCCACGACCCATTCAGCAATTGAGAGCCGTTCGAGAGCTGACTCTGAGGCAGAACAAAGCTGTTTAAGTTGACCCTTGCCAAAAATTATTTTCCAGACACGTTACTACCATGGTTGTGCTGGAACAAGGTCCCACTGTGCTCTGGCAGCTGTGGCAGATGTGTCTGTGACACACAATATCCCCACCGACGTCAGTGCCCTGAGTGACCGCACGAGGCAGCTCTAGTGCCTCTGCAGGGCTCTGCTGGGATGTCCTGGCATCTCGTTGATCCTTGTTTCTGATCCAATACTTCTCTTCCCAGCAGCTTTCTTCATCTTCCAGTGGTCCAGCCTTCTACAACACTCCTATAACAGCTCCCCTTCTAACCTGGAATTAGAAGAGTTACTGGAAGCACTGTTGGATGTCCAACAGGGATGAATCCTGACTCAGGAAGCTTTTACAACTACCTAGTATTCAGCATTTCAGTTCTTTATCATATTATTCTAAAATTTGCCATTTCTTATCAGTGTTAGGGACATCATCCCAAAGAACTTCTCCTGAAAGCAACGCTCAGAAACATGCCTGTAACAGGCAGCAAACAGGCAGCACATTGTGTTAGCCCTGCACAGAACATGTTCTGCCTCAGATATCAGGCAGCAGTTTGACAAACAGGGGTGTTTTTCAACAGGACCATCCATTTAAGCTGCCCCTGCCATACTCTGCCATTTATCCTCCCACCCCTCTACCAGCCTTTCAGATGTGCCAATACCATAGCCTGTGAGGCTGGGCAATAAGTTGAGTTGCAGAACTGACCTAAATGAAAAATAATCTGGCACCAAAATCAGTATATATTTAACTCAGATTAATGTTTCCATCCAATTCCCCAGCTGCCCAATAGTTGTGCCACCAGGACCAAGTGTGGGAGGAGCACCAGGTGGGAAGGAGGCGCTGGACATTTAAATCAGTGCAGTTCAATTTATACTCCTGGACTCTGACTTGCCTTAAAGTAACAAAGAGATGAAACCCCAGATCTCCAAAAATGCCTAAAAATTCAACTTTCCATACACCACAAAGTGGTTTGGGTTGGAAGTGACCTTAAAGATCCTCTCATTCCATCCTCCTGATATGGGCAGAGATACCTTCCATTATCCCATGTTGCTCCAAGCCCCATCCAGCCTGGCCTTGAACACTTTCAGGGATGGGGCAGCCACAGCTTGTCTGGGCAACCTGTGCTAGTGCCTCCCCACCCTTATAGGGGAGAATTTCTTCCCATATTTCAGGATTTTCTTGTTCTAACATTTTTTGTGTTTATGTCCTACATAAGCAAAGAAGGGCAACAAACAGGAACATGTCCAGAGGAGGAAAACAGAGCTGGGGAAGGAGCTGGAGCACTCCAGGACCTCCAGGAGGAGGAGGGAGCTGGGGCTGTTAAGTCTGGAGAAAAGGAGCTTCGGGGGACACCCTATTACTCTCTACAACCACCTGACAGGCAGTTATAACCACGTGGGGGTCAGGCTCTTCTCCCAGGTTAATAAGTGATGGGACAAGAGGAAATGGCCTCAAGTTGCACCAAGGGAGGTTTCCATCGGGTATTAGGAAACATTTCTTCATGGAAAGGGTTGTCAAGCCATGGACCACACTGCCCAGGAGAGTGGTAGAACCACCATCCCTGAAACTGTTCAAAAACCGTGTATGTGGCACTTGAGGACACAGTCCAGAGGTGAACACTGTGGGGTGTTGGGGGAACAGTTGGACTTGATGATCTTAGAGGTCTTTTCCAACCTTAGCAATTCCATGACTCTAAGACAGCTGGTTCTTTCTGCTTTCCCCCACCACAGAGAGCAGGGCACCAGGCAGGGGACCAGCCTCACAGCAAGCCCAGCTCCTGCTCAAAGCTACCTGGTGGTCTGAAGAACATAAAAATATTTTGGAACAGCTGCACTGGATGATGGCAGAGAAGGAATATTGACTGGGACCGCTGCGGCTATTTCTTAAGTCTTTAAAAATGAAACATTATGGCAGCTATTTAGTATGGCTTTTGAAAATTCAAATATTGACAGAAGGAAGTTTTCCAAAGGATGCCAGCTTTTGCAGGAACCCCAGCAGTCGAAACACTGTGGTGTCAGATGTGGGCAGCAGCACAACCAAACCCACAAGCTCCACACAAGCAGGAGAACTTCCAGCACTTTGCCCTCTGCAAGGCATGCACTGGAGCTGGGGTGGCAGGGCTGCAGGGTGGAAGGGAGAGGCTAAAATGCCCCGAGGAACTACAATCACACATGCCAAATCCTGCATTTTACTGGGAGAGAGTGACTTCACTCTTTACCTCCCCTTCCCCTGCCCCAAATGGACAGATGTGGATTTGCAAGAAATTAATTACAGATGGAGGCTAAAAAAAAGGGGAACCCCCCCTCCCCCATCTCTCAACCACAAGGATTTTTCCTCTGCAGACTTGAGGATGGATGGGGCAACCTGGGAAAAATTGTCAGATGGAAAGCCCATTACAGATGTGAGGTTTGGAGAATAAGGCTGAGGGACAATTTGAGAGTTGTAAATTTTAACTTTGGGAGTTTAAATGCATTGCTTAGCAACACAAAACAAATAGGAAACAAGAAGCCTCATGAGAGACATGCTTAAATATTTTTAAATCCCTATTTGAGCTGAAGACTACATTACCAGAGACCTGAGGGGCTGCAATTTTTAACAACTTCAGTCAAGTCAAAAAGAAAATGAGGTCTGTAATCTCATTTCCACACCAAAATGTACATAATTTATTTCGGTCAAATAAAATAGTTATTTGTTTGTTCCTGTTCCTGTTTTGCTTGGTACGAACCTGAATAAGATCAGAATGCACAATGAAATTTTAAGCATATTGCTGCCCAGGAAAAGATATCATAACGTGTTCAAATACAGGCAGGGAAGCTGTTTTATTGGGCATGTATATATTGTATATGATCATTGCTACCATATGTCTGACCCTCACTACATGGTCCAATGCCATTTTATGCTGCTGCATAAATCATCTCCTAAAACTCCTGACATCTCAAAGGATGGCAGGGGCCTCCATCTCCAGGGAGAGAAGGAGAAGGATGAAAAAGAACAGATCACCTAGAAACAAATGTTGAACATTTTACACTATTTCTTCGCCATGAAAGGGGTAAGAGGGAAGGAAAAACAACAACAAAAAAAGACATTACCAGATTTTAAAGGTCAAATATTAGTAAACAGTAGAAATACCAAGTAAAGCAAAGTATGAAGCTTCCGAACAAGCCTGTGGCCAAAGCCTCACCTTCTGCAGCAAACATGAAGGAAAAATTCATTAAAGATTAAAAAAGGACTTCCCAAGGAACCAAAACTTTCAAAAATTCTCTTCTTCTCAGAGCCTGTAAAAGCAGTTCTTCAAATGCATACATACATTTTTAAAAAAAAAAAAAAAGCAAACATCAGGTAGTTCTCTGCCTTATTCTGGGGCATCAGCCCGCAGTGTTACCTCTGGGGTGTGCTGAGCTGGATGCAGCATGCACTGATCCTCTCCTGAACTGCTGAATGTGACATCATCCCGCTGCTTTCATGAAGGAGGGCCACATCAGTGGAGTTCAGAAATAACCCAGACATTCCCACTTGGTTCTGCTGCTTGAGCAAGAAGGAATGTGGCAGGTCCACAGTTTTGGAGGTTTTTTCCTTTTTTTTTTTTTTTTTTCTTATCTGAAAGAAGCCAAGCACAGAAGCCCAACCATAAATAACTAATGCTTGCAAGAGTTAAAATCAGTAGAAAAGCTCCTCAGTGGCTTAGAACTCCAGGCCAATAAAACCAGCTGTTCATATAAATACTTAACCTTCAAAATCAATGAAAATGCTAGAAGTATAACAGACACATCTTGCTTAATCTAATGGCCAGAAATATGGAGAACAAAGAGCACTGAGAGAAAAGGCATTCTGACATAGAATCGTGGAATGGTTTGGGTTGGAGAGGACCCTAAAGATCTAATCTAAGCCATCCCAATCCTAGTGGACACCTTCCACTATCCCAGGTTGCTCCAAGCCTTGTCCAGCCTGGCCTTGGACACTTCCAGGGATGGGGCATCCACAGCGTCTCTGGGCACCCTGTGCCAGGGCCTCAGCACCCTCACAGGGAAGAATTTCTTCCTAATATCCAGTTTAAATCTAGTCTCTGTTAGTTTGAAACCATTCCCCCTTATCCTGTCACTCCACACCTTTTTAAATAGTCTCTCCCCGTCTTTCCTGCAGCTTCCCTTCAGGTACTGGAAGGCCACCATGAGGTCACCCCAAAGCCTTCTCTTCTCCACGCTGAACAATCCCAATTCCCTCAGCCTTTCCTCACAGCAGAGCTGCCCCATCCCCCTGACCACCCTGGTGCCTCCTCTGGATACTCCAACAGGTCCTTATCTTTCCTGTGCTGGGACCCCAGGGCTGGAGGCAGCTCTGCAGGTGGGAAGTATTTCTGTGCAGATCCTCAGCAGTTTATAAGCAGCACTACATCAGCTGAAATTGCCAGATCTAAAGACCACGGAGAAGACCCAAAACACCAACTCCAAATGTGGTTCATCTCCTGGCAGCAAAAGATGTTCAAAATGCAACTAAATACTGTTTTGTGGGCATGCCACAATGATGGTATAAATCAGCAGTGTCTGCTGTCTGTACACCTGACTGAAAGCCAGCACTAAGCCATGCCTGGAACAGAGGCTTTTGGGAAACAGCTTGATCCTGGGCCAAAAGAGGCATGTATGAAAATCTCCACCAGGAAGGATTTTAGATGGATAACTTTTAGCTTGACCAGGGACAGGAGCAGAGACCACAGGCAGGCTGATGGTAGAAACAGTGTGTATGGTGGGTGAGTGTTAACCTTTTCTCATGTTCTATTTTCCCATCTCCCTATCCAAACCCATGGCACAGGACTACCAAGACTTCTTTCCTCCACTGCCCTTGCAAGGCTCTCTTTTTTTTTTTTTTTTTTTTTTTTTCTTTTTTCTTTGCAGATTGAAAAAGTGAAGGGGCATCTTTCCAGTCCCTGAATTATATACTAGGTTATTAAATCACCCTCATTTACCAGACCTAATTTGAAAAAATACCTATTGAAAAAATCACTTGGTGGACAGCACCAGCAGATGACCTTAAACAAGGCCCCAGCAGCTCCCAGGAGGTTTTTCTACAATCAGTTAAAACTACTTGTCAAGATGGTAAATACATGCCAGAAACTGATGGTCCCATCTAAGCACTGACTCCCTGCTGCTGCTGGTACCACCCCTAACCTGGGGTAACATTGGCTGGAAGGTTTTCCAAAATTCCTTTGGATAGCTAAGGGTCTAGTTTTCCAGGATTAAAAAGGCAAGGAAGCCTGGCATCTTACACCATAAAAAAGTCCTTATATTTTCCTTTATTCTACTCTCTGCAGAATTCTCATGGGTATTTGATGCACAACATGGAAAGCAAAACGAAACACAAAATAATTATTTCCCCTTTGCCAGCTGCTTTTCCTTACAAAGAAACTTCCCGTCATGCTTTCATCACAGATGTGTTGTGAGACTGGCCTGCTGCAGGACTGCTGCTCAGCTTGGCTTTGCATTTTTTTGGAAGAGAGTGGCACAGAGAAGGCATAGTGAAAAGTGAGCCTTGCTTTGTTGGATTCTTTCCTGGATAAAGGCAGGAGTTCCTAGCAAACCCCACTGTTTGTGGCCAGAAGGTTCCCCTAGCCAAGGATATGACACCAGGTCACTTGACACAGGGAGCTTAACAAAGGGAAAAAGCCCTCAGAGTTTACTCGTGCTCTTGGCTGAAAACAGGCTGCTAAAAACTGCAAAGGGCATTGTGGTGTGGAAACTGAAATCTCATCAGATGTTCCACTGGAAAACTGAAGGAGCAGCTTCTCCAGGCATGAGGCAGCGCTGCTGCTCTTAGAGCGCCAGAGGCAGCAAGAGAGCCAAGGGGATGAGCAGGCCCGCCCGGCTGAACAAGACTCGCTTCTCTGGATGCTGCTGAAACTTGCTACTGTTGGTGAAACCCTGGCTTTGACATGAGCTTCAGGCAGAGGAGATAGATGTGGGGCAGGAGAGATGACAGGGAAAAAGAGCACGGAGAGAGATAGGAGGGGAAAGGGGCTGCCTTGTTCCCAAGCCACTGCCTGCCCCATCCCTTGTGAAAAGGCCCCTTCAGCCAGACCTATCTGTCAGCCTCTGACCTGCCTTTCAACATCATGATTCTCTTTGATTTTATTCATTCCTGCTGGAGGTTTTGCTTAAACATAAACAGCGCAGCATTTCAGCCGGAATTAAAAAAATACAAATAAAAGAAATGAGAAATTCCCCAAGCCTCCAGGCACATTTTAAAACACATTAAAAAGGATAAGACAGTACGAGCTTCATACATACCACAGCTGCAGTGACTCGCAGCAAAAGTAAGGAAGGTTGAATGTGCCAGTGTTTTGTTTTAAAATATGGGCTTCACATTCAGAGAGATCTCTACAACACCAAAACCTGAAGGAGAGAGTGAGAAATTCAGTGATTACCACCTTGATATTTCTGTTTTCCCATATGCAGGGCAGGCTGGACTGCGGGAGAGCAGAAGCTTTTGTGAGGTCCCCAGGACTCCGGGAAACACAGGCAGCTTTACACTAGGATTTACAACCAGTAGGTAAAGAACAACTCCAAAGGTGTTTTACTACTTGTGATGAGGGACTATCAAAGAAGCCACAGGCTACTTTGCCAACTGTTTGGTGTTACTCCTTCAGCTCTTATTGGCAACCCTCTAGGCTATTGCTCTGTTTTTCTTTCCCGCTCCCACTCGCTTATCTTTCATCTTCCAGTTACCAATATTAGTTCAATTTCACGTTGGAAATTAATCTGCACAAACACTAAAGAAGTTCAGCTGCTAAAAAGGAAAAATAGAAAAGAAAAAAGGTAGCAGGTCAAGTACCCGACACATACAGAGGCCAGGATAAATTACACACACACAGAGTCCAGGATGCTACTCCAGCACTTTATCACAACACTGGTTGTGCAAACAGAAATTGAGTTCTTGAGTTCTTTTAAATGAGTCACCAGTAAAGGCAGAAAGCTTTTTTGCACAGATTTTGACGTTCCTATTTTCTGGTTTGAAACATGGCCAAAGGATGAACATGGATGATTTTCCTTTGGTAAGCACAGGGCTTTAATGACATGCCCCACCTTGTGATTAACAGTAATGTCTGGGTTTCTTGATTCTTCTGACACGAAGACCAAACAGTGTTGGAAACTGTGTATATTTACCATATCCTTCTGCTTTTAGCAGTTTTCAAATACTGCCCAGAATAGAAGTTCAGACTTGCCTGTGATTGACACTTGTACAATCACTGTGGGAGACAAAAGATTAAAAAATGTAAGTGAATATTGACTGACACTTGTTTGCCTTGTATGAAAATAAAGAGGCCCAGGCCAGGGCAGTTATGTGCTACAGCATCAGTAGAGATGTACTGGCTGCCTGTTTAACTTAAACAAAAATGGGGAGAGAGAGGTGATCTATGCTACTAATCTATACTGGAGGATTTAGAAGCAAATAAAGCTCTATTAATCTTTTCTAGCTTGTACATACAGATGTTTTACTTTTTGTAACACTATTTCAAGTTAAACCCAGATGGTGTAAATCAAGCTGTAATGCTCACTAAATATATTTTCAAAAAAAAGCATTTATTCCATCCCTTCAGCATTCCAAGGAGTTCAGCAGGGCAGAGCACCCACCCTGAGCAAGGACTGCACATGGCATACTTGACTCTGGCAAGGGAACACAGTTCCAGCAGTGATTCTCTGCAAATGGCTCCTGCAGCCAAGACTGAGACTTCCAGACCAGGAGTCACTGGTGGATGTAAAATGCACCCAATTTCTAAGCTGGCAACAGCCACAAATACTGGACCACTAAGGTACATCTTTTTAGAACCAAATACATTTTTTTTTTCTCTCAACAGAGAGTTACAAGGCATTTTGGGAACCAGAATGGAATCTTTAAAGTAGTAACAATTTTTCTTCTTTTTTTCTTCTCTTTGTAAATTGTACCTTCACCAAGAATTCTTCATGTTTATGAAACTGCCTATACATCTTTTCTATGGATTACACTGTTTATAGTGACCATTAAATTCTACACAGACCACTACATAAATGACCAGTTAAGCCTGGGTAAACATCCACCTTGTTTTTCCAACCTCACCATTACTTTTGCATTTACTCTTGTTTATCTGCTGTCTTGCAATGCCTTTTCTTGGCCTTACAACCACATTAACTTGCTCCTGCAGTCCTTTCTATGAGCAAATTGTTTAAAAGAAATACCTATGTTTTTATGTAATAAAATGTGAAAAAGCAAAACTCCGAAGGTGCAGTCCAGTGTAAATCATGATGGAACACTGATAATAAACGAACCTTATTCATGCCAGATAAAGAAACAAATCCTAATTTAACACATCAAATAATTTATCCTTAGCCAGAAAGACACTCAGACATTCAAACAGCCGTCTTTGTACATATGGAGAAGCTGCCAAGTCTCCATACTTGAATGATCTCATAGACTCTGTGGAAAAAAAAAAAAAAGAAAAACAAAACATTTTACCATACTAGCTGAATATACAGGGGCAGAAAAGGACCAAAATGAAAGCATTTTAGTGGTCTGGGTCCTAGTACAGATCTGCGGAGAAGTGTGGGGAAAAATTACGACCACAGAGTCACAGAGAAAAAATAGAGCTAAGCAAAACCTTCTCTAAGTTTTCTGGCCTGTAATGGTGCTGTCTATGAAGCAATGAGGAATAACCACCCATAAATATCTACTGTTGTTGTTCTCTCCCCAGCTCACATCAAGCTTAACTCATACTTCTTTCTGAAACAAGGAAAAGAGGGACTGTTTACAAAAGCATGGAGTGACAGGACAAGGGGAATGGCTTCACACTGACAGAGGGCAAGGACAGATAAGATATTGGGAAGAAATTCTTCCCTGTGAGGGTAGGGAGGCCCTGGCACAGGCTGCCCAGAGAAGCTGTGGATTCCCCATCCCTGGAAGTGTTGGATGGGGCTTGGAGCAATCTGGGATAGTGGAAGGTGTCTGCCCATAGCAGGGGGTTGGAGGAGATGAGGTCTAAGGTCCACTCCAACACAAACCGTTCTGGGATTCTGTGAAAAGGTCTGCAGCAAATGATGACCACTGTTGGAGAAGTTAATGTGTAATGGCAGTTTTCCTCTGAATCATCAGGAAAAGGTGATCAGTTTTCACCTACAATGCCTTTTCCTTTTGGTGTGAGGATTGCTGAGTTAGAAGGGTAAGGAGAACAGAGGACAACAAGGATACAAGCAAACAAGAGGACATTGATCTATGTGCTGCTGCCTAGGAGAAGTATCTGTGTGCAGCCCAGCTGGCTTGGGCTGAGGACTGAGCACAGATAGTTATTGAGCTCAGCTTGGTTCCCAGCTGTGTACACTGGACCTGATCCTCCACTTGGCTAAATTTCCAGCTCAATTAGGCTGTGGATGATGACAATTTTACCAGCTGGAGACTGGCTGCATTTGGGGTTTCCAGAACCACTGCGGTGCATTTTATTGGGCAGCTGCATGTGTAAAATCAGCTCTGAGAGATCACACGAGGTACACCTTACCCTGCTCAGGTGAGACACAGGCAAGCACAAATCTCAGGTGTAAACAGCAACTGATCAGTCTGGATTTCAGCTTTGTCAGTTGTTAGGTCAGCATGGGCTGAAATTCCAAACGTGCCACATACTCAAACTCCCAGTTGACAAGAGAGACTTAAGCAATCCATTATAGAACTAAAAATGTGGATTGTCTTGAAGCTTTACATCCTGTTTTCTACCTGTAACTCAGTATCTGCCTATACTGCTGTTCATAAATGAGGAGAGTGACCTCAGATGGGAGACCCAACCCTGTCTCAGCATCTCTCACCCCACCTCAGCCTCTCCAGGCTGCTGCCACCAGTGAGGCTTCCAGCATTCCACAACATTCGCTCCAAAGTGGGATGGCACTGTCAGGGCTGTGTTTGGTGTATCTGAGTGTGCAGGGCAGAAGCCCAGCTCTGTGTCTGTGTGGGATGGAGCAGCCCAGCCGGCCATCCCACCCCACCACACACCTGCAGGGACTCCACACTCAGCCCACAGCTCTGAAATCTCTCTCCCCAGCCCTCTCTGCATAAATCAAACAGCAGGGAGGCTCAGAAACATGACGAATATGTTGGCTAGAATATCTCCTGCTGTAAAGACACAGGAGGAAGGGGGATACTAAACTAACCTTGCCTTGGATGGAAAAACAGCTGGAATTTAATGTTCTTGGAAGCCAGCCCTGGCTGTTCAGACATGGATCTGCCAGGGAAGTCCCCAGTGGAGGCATCACTCATTCTCCAAAACTAAAACGTCAAGAGAAAGCCCTGGAAATCATTAAGCACTCTGTTCAGCATTTCTTGAACAATCTCAGGCAGGGGAAGGGGAAAAAAAAAATCTCTCAACCAGACAAATTCTCGGTGTTAATATAAAACAGAGGGGGGATCACCAGCAATCTGAAGTGGAATTTTGCTTAATTGTGTCAATCTGAAATGATTGCAACATTAAACCACCTCAAAAAAAAAGAAAAAAAGACAAGAAGGAAAAGAGCAGGAAGAAAGCTAGGAAAAGATAACAAAACAGAAGTGTGTTTGGCTTGGACTTTCAGAGTCTTCGCTATCACAGTGCAACTGCCCTGCCCCAGCTGCACCCCCCAAACGTGGCAAACTGTGCTCGGCCACCAGGAACTCCCAGTGGGACAGAAATGGTGCTCAAACAGAAGGCAAAGAAAAAACCTTCCCTGGAGAAGAGCTAGCAGATCCCAGAGAAGCTGTGCCTCACTGGCACCGGCCCCACTTGGAAGTATGTCACTGCTTTTTCCTAGGTTCAAATTAAAAAGAAAGGAGGTAATTTTGCCATCTGCCACAGAAGCACAGCTCTAGAAAAAGCGTGTGTGAGTTTTAATCCTACACCAATTCAGACACACACTCCAAGTGGCTTTTATGAAAATACATTTCTGGAGTTTGTTCTTTCCAGCCTTTCCAGGGTGAGGGAAGATTTTCTCACAGATGTCCTGCTTCTCCAAACACTTTGCTAGTGAGGTGCCTCCTAAATCACTGACACAGAGTCAGTGTGGAAATACACGCACAAAGCCACCACCACCTTCCATTAGAAACACAAATGATTAAGTCATGCCCACTGAAAGAACTAAAAACCCACTGGCCACTTTTGTAAGAAGAGAAGCAAACTTGGTAAGCAGCAGGTCGAACTGGATAGGGTTTTTTTGTTTAATGTTGTCCTAAGAAAATAAGGTTCTACATTTTATGAGTTGGGTAAACAGGTTGCTTTTTGTTGACTGATCCAGTACGTGCCAGAAACAATTTCTCTTTTTCTGTATGATCCAGAAAGCATTTGGCAATCTCTTGGATGAAAGCTGTATCAAGGGAAAAAAAAAATCATTATGTACTCAAGTATCAGGATCTCAGGAGGTGAGAGCGTTAAGACCAACTAAGTGCTAAACTTGATTTTTTTTTTTTTTCCATTTAGGATCACTAACATTTCTTACAATGTTGGAAAACACAGATATCAATGGTCCTGCTGAGGACTGCTGCAGGCTGATGAAGCTGTTAACTCTTGTGGCAACAGAAAAATAGACTTTATTGTGTTCCCTGGGTACCTGGACAGGTTCTGCCTAAAAAGCTGCTATGGAGCAGATGGAAGGGGCAGGTTTTGAAGCAGGTTGGAAGACAACGACCAGAAGGATGCCCAAAAGCAGCCCTGAAGGAAGCCCTCACTTCCTTGAGGGCTGGGGAAGGAAAGAGAGAAACACAAGTCTGAGGTACTAGTGAAGATTTCCCAAACTTGCTTATGCACATCCATTATTGGACACATTTCAGCAGAAAAGATAGGCATTGCTTTAAAAAAACCACAATAAAATGAGAAATAGCCTTTGTGCATTGGGATGAGACACCTCTTCCTAAACCAGGCTTCCAAGCAGAAACTAACCACATTTATTCCAATATCTAGCAGCATACATTGGATTTAAGTTGACAGAAATAAAGAAGTTTTATCTTCCCACAAGTTGACTGCTACAGCAATTTTCATCTAAAGCAGCAGCAAATTACCAGGACAAACATATTCACTGGGATTTCCTTTCAAAAATCACTCTAATACAAACATATTTTAGTGGCAGAAGGGAAAAAAAGCTCACTAGTCACACTAGCAAAATACTATTTCCATTTAAAATTAAGAGCGTAGCAGCTCCAGTTTAATGGAAATTAAAGTGTGTTGGCACTGTCAACTAACTGTAAACCACTTGAAAGCTTTGTTTAATTTTTATTTTAAAAAATAATACAGGAACAGGACATACTGTCAATACTTTTACAGATCCAATCCCACTTTCCATGTGTGCTAGTGGAACACTTACAGTTCTCGATTCACATGACTTCAATTTGAGTTACCACGAGAAATGTGTTACGACTTCAAATCTTCAGCCTGATCTTTTAGGGAAAATTAAAAGAGCATTTTTCTGTAGCTTGTAACTTATTATACAAAGTTAATAGTTTGGCCTAATTTATTGTTTTAATATAAACAAAATATCTGTTTTCCATTAATCTTTAATATAATCTTTAATAATCTGTTCTGATTAATCTTAATACCAACAAAGGAACCATAGTCCAGCTTTGGAGAAACTGTATGAGTTAAAGTTTGTTTTCAGCACAGCTGAGATCCCCATGGTTTAAATTAGGATAAACAAATGCTCAGAGGTATTCCAAACCTCAGATTCTTTGGTGTTCAGATATCATAATGTGAATTCTCATCTTGCAAACTCAGATTTTGATAGAAGTTGTGACCAAAGGAAATTCTGGGCTACTCCCAGTAAGTGGCAGGTTTCAAAGTTGCACCATTTCGCCCTGCAGAATTGGACTCAGTATTTTGTACTAATACATTATTTTAAAAAGAACCTTTAGAAGATTGGTTTTGCTTTGATATTTAACAGTCTGAGTCTGTTCATAAGAGACCAGAGCCCAGACAAGCCTTCTCACATTGCCAAGCTGCGCCTCATGGCACTGCAGACACTTAACTAAGAGTGGCATTTCTCTCATGACCTGATTAAGCTCCACAAAACCCCCCACACTTATGGGTTTGCTCTCCACTGTTCCTTTGAGGAGCTGTAACAGAAACTTGCCCTCCTTGCTGGTGTGAAACCTATCTTTTACCTACAGCCAGATTTGCTCATGTGACAGTATTCTCTCATTTTAGATGTTTCTTTTCCATTTCTTGCATTCCAGGATATGCGTAAAGAGCAGCTTTGAGTTTCACAATGTGGGAATAATACATTTTTTAATTACTAAAGTGAATTAGGAAGTAGATTTAAAACACTAACATAACCTTAAAATATGAATTGTTTGCCTAAATTGCTCTTTTAAAGAACCATGAGAAATTAAAATTCATCTAATTACCAACATTTGAAACAGCATTGACTTAATCCAATTTGCTATTTCCTTGCCAGCAGCATATTTTTACTTTAAGCTTACTGCCTATTACATTTTCAATGCATATCCTTGACATTGAAGGAACAAATGCTGGGTTGATATTATCAGAGCATTCAAAGTCATTATCTAACTAGAAGTGACAGGCAGAACAATATATTAAAGAACTCTTGCTTAACTAAAGGACTGGATGAGCTCAAGGTGAACCAGTCTGATGCATCCCAAAAGCCTCCTTTGGAAGTTCTTGCTACATGCATAGCAGGAGGGAAAACAAACCCCTGTATTTCCTCATTTACATTCAGCACTGAAAAAGCAGCACTTCAAGGATCAAATGGCAACACAAAGCACTGAGTTCGAGAAAATAATAAATGTATAAGCCTTGCAGGATTTGTGACCTCCTTTTACTCTTGAAAAGGATCAGAATATGGGGGTGAATTGAGAGTTTTGCATACTTTCACTTTTAACCTAAAATAGTTAGGTTTGGACCTAATAAATAGTTTTTCCTTACTGTTTTATTTGAATAAAGTATTTTACTCATATTTTCCCTGGCCACTTTTATGCAGACAGAATGGCAAGAGGAACACAAAGAGACTGGCAGGAGACTGAGCAGGAGCAGTGGGCTCAGTCATCCAAATGCAATATTAACCTTGGGAGCATTACTGATGAGCTACTGGAACCCCTTCAGCTCAGTGAGCTTTGTCTAAAGAATTGTTTTTATTTTTGATAATATAAGCTTCTTTGAGTGCAAGAGATGGTTCTGTCTGCACAGAGCCTCACAAAATCCCTGAGGTTCCACATCCACAGACAACCACCTACAGCCCTGGCACTACCAGGATTGAAATGATTTACCTTGCCCTGAATTTTTCTTGGGCTGACTGTCTGAGACACACAGGAAGGTCACTGATGGGCTCTACCTCCACACATCATCTGTGTCAAAAAGTGATTTAAATCAGATTTAAAGCTGATGGGTTTTGGCTAGAAACACCAGAGCAGACCTGCTCTGCCAAGTTCTTTGATTATTTTATGCATTTATGACCCATTGGAAAGTGCTCTGGATATCATTCTCACTATTAGTGCTGCACAATGAACACAGCATTTACTAGTTCTCTGCTGTGCCTCAATTTCTCCATTGTAGCACAAGGACAGGATGATACCAGCTCCCTCTCTGGAAGGCACTCAGACTGATGGATGAACCCCATGGGAAGAGCAAACATATGAACTGCTTGCTGATATTCTGAACTGGGCAGTAAAGCATCACTACATTCTTGAGGAACAGCTTCCCCTGGAATCCTATAACCAACAAGGTACTGAGTTTTTCAGCTTTGATTTGGACAAATGGGACTGGAAGAAGAGCAGCACAACAGAGAGGATTTAAGCAAGATGCTGTTCAGTAAATATTGATTAGATATCAGAGTAGCAAGCATGGTGTATCTATGTACAATGGCTAGGAGATAGATAACCAAAATGGCCATCTATCCTGAAATAGTTTCCTCATTCCATTTAAGGTCTCTGAAGGAACCTCACAAATGTCCTTCAGAACCTGAAGGGAGCCCATGAGACAGATGGAGAGAGACTATTCACAAGGGTGTGGAGTGACAGGACAAGGGAGAATGGCTTCAGACTGTAAGGGGGCAGGGCTAGATGGGATACTGGGAGGAAATCCTTCCCTGGGAGGGTGGGGAGGCCCTGGCACAAGGTGCCCAGAGAAGTTGTGGCTGCTTCTGGATCCCTGGAAGTTTCCAAGGCCAAGTTGGACAGGGCTTGGAGCACCCTGAGATAGTGGAATGTGTCCTGCCCATGGCAAGGGGTGGAATGAGATGACCTTTAAGGTACCTTCCAATCCAAACCTTTCTGGGATTCTATGAAATTAAATGCAAAGTTGTGTGCAAGAACCCTATGTGTCACTGACATTGCATGAACTATTTTAACTGCCAAAAGTAATAACATGCAGATGTCTCTGACAAGCTGTGAACCAAGACTTAACACAAAGTCTGGGGTACATTTCACATTGGCTCTGTGCTGGTGTCTTCACACCACATTCGTTCTGCTCTTTATCATCTTACAGCTTCTTTTCAAAGAAACCAAAAGATTAGCAGAAACATTTTCACTATTAAGCCATTATCCTATTGAATGAAACTGAGAAGATGAAACTGTAAAGCTTTCAATACACAGAAGTCATTAGGAGTCAGAACTTACTTACCTGGCTAAAAGTTCCCCCACTATAGGCTTACTCTTTCTTCTGAAGCCTCTGATACATGTGTCAGAGTCAGGGAATTAGAACAAAAGCAGCACTGGTGTAACAGCATAGAATTTAATACTGGTGGGGACCTGATTATTGAGGTGAAAGTGACTCAGGTTTGGTAACTCATATACACAGTATTTTAGGTATGTAATTCTAATCAGAAGTTCATAAAATGCTTGCCAACACCAAATACCTCCAAATCAAGAAATTATAATAGATCATAATTAGCCCATTTTAACTGTCTTGCTTTGAGTAAGTCTCAGATTCATGTTTATACTCATTAAAGAGAATCCTGCTGTTCCAGCACCAAGAACTCAGGATTTGCATTTGCTTTTCTCAGTTCTACCATGACGCGTTACTGAGCTACTCACACCACCCATCAGTTTGTCTCTGAGCCACTGCTTTGGGACTGCTCCTGTATGAGGGAATGGCTCCCTCCTCTCATGAGCTGTTTCAGTATTCCAGTCACTCTGGAACATGACAGCAGATCTGCAGAGTCAGGCAGTGAGAAACACAGGCCACAGTTTACCCTTGGCTGTGTCATCCCATCTCCAACAAGCAATGCTTTGGTTAAAGGTTTAGCTGCTGTTTTATTTGACCTTAGAACAATTCAGCTTCTTATCCCTTTTCCACAATGAAGTGACACATTTTCCTACCTGAAAAGAAAATGAAAGATAGATTAGCACTTTGCTGCTGCCTGTGCTCTTGTATGAGGTTTCTCTTTAGCTTAATAAATGGCTTGGACTCACTTTGTCTTTTGATACACATAAACCCCACACTTTCTTAACCTGAAAAAGAAAAAAAAAAGCTTTTATTTGGCTCTTTGCAGATCTCCTTTGAGCACGCCCTTTCCAATGTTTTAGAATTAAAACAATATCATCTTATACATTAGAATTATTAATCATGCTCTATCACACTATCACACTATACACATCATAGAAAAACCACTTCTCTTACAGAGCAAGACAAAGACATTCAGTAAAGCCAGGTTTTGCAGCCAGGTCTCTTGTACCAGGTCAGGGAGACAAGCAGAAGGTTTTATTTAGGATGTGCATTTTGTCCTTAAGCACCAAATTGAACTAAAAATGAGAAACTGAATGAGGCAAAGATAAGTATTACCCATGTAAGGATGTATGTTTCAGTATTAATGCTCAATTAAAGTCAAAACCGAATAAAACTAAGAAAAATATTACAAGTTAGAAGCATGGATTCAATCTTCTGTATTCAATTTATTTGTTGATATAAAAACCATAACCCTGCTCTGTTCTGTCAAAGCATGTCAAAGCCAAAACAGTATCATCTGTTCACATCTGGCTGTCTTCTGCTCACATTTTTGTTACCTAACATTCTCACTTACAAAACCTATTATTAAAAAAAGGGAAAAAGGTCATCTTCTTTCAGCTGGGTTATTTCATACATCTGTGGTCTGGTTTCTCTGTTTTTCCCACAGATGTGAATCCCTCCCCCAGCACTGTGGCTTCTTCCCATGCAAAAGGAAAAAAAGGTAAACTGAAGATGAAGTTATGAAACCAAGGCAATTTCAATTCTTCCAAATCTTACAGTTTGCCATGAAATAAGGTTTCAAAAGGGAGAGGGGAGGAGAGAGGAGAGGAGCCCAAGGCTCACATTCTCTCAAGCATTTCACAGCCTGACCCCGCAGCATTTCCCCCAGGGCTGTATGATCAGTAAGGCTTCACAGCATTACAAAGGCACAGAGAGCAGGGAAGCAACACAACAAAGAGCTAAGTAAATACAAGGCTTTGCATGCTATTCATTCGTTCTTCATTTTCAATTTATCTTCCATGTAGTTGCTCCTTAAGAGCCAATCTGCCTGATGACTGCTTTCAGTAAGTTTAAATTTATCACAGCTTTAAGTATAGAAACAACAGAAAAAAAATCTGATAAACTACCAAGGAGAGAAAAACCACATCATTTAACAGAACAATCTCTGAGACCAGACATATATCTCTTCAATGAACTGTACTTCCCTGCTAGTCTTTAGATTTGTTTTGCACCAGTGGACAACGGTATCTTTACATGCTTCATTTCAAAGGTTCAGTGAAAAATGCCACTGAAATCCCAGCTGATCTCAGCACCATTCCAAAAGACAGTCAAATTCCACATTGCAAAACCTAGCTGGAGTTTGGATGCAGTTTTCTGAATGAGAAATTAAAACTTCAGACACAGGCCATCTTTTAAATCATTTATTTCAGTAGGAAAGATTTTTGAAACCTGTTCTTAAATTCAATTAAACTAGCTTATGCAAACACACAATTTTCACACACACACACAGAACAAAGTATTAAAAAAGGTGAAGGAAGAGGCTCGAGGACAGCCAAACTGCACATCACTCAGAGAGATCACAGTGCAATCCCTCCATCCCTGGAATGCCTCATGCCAGCAGGGAACATTAAAAATGGCTTGTGTTTACTGCATGACACCTTGATCCCCCTTCCAGCGGTGCTTGGTCCTTACAGGATTATTATAAAACATATTTATGTTTCCTGGTGCCTTCCCCACTCCAGTACAGTAGTTTTTGAATGGACACACTCCTGCACACAAGGAGCCAGAAGTGCCAGTAAACGAGGCACCCCAGAACACTTTGTTTCAACACTGAATTGATTTATACTGCTTGTCTGCTTTGCAGTTTCAGCTGTGAACAGCTTTGGAATGGTAAGAAATTACTTCAGCAAATACACATGAAGGCCAGAACCCACCCAAATAAAGAGAAATAATAATAATCAAACACACAAAGGAAACTGAGTATTTATAGTGGTTTTAGTCACTCAAGAGCAAGACCAGGCTACCAGCCAGAGTTGTGCCATGATCTGCAGGAACTTGAATTTCATTACATTTCATACACCTTCTTTTCCTTAGCAACTTAGTAACTTGGAGAAAACTTGTCAGCTCAGCTCTGCAACTGCCAGAGCTACACCAAGTAATTTGTATTTTCACCTTTCAGCTCTCTGAGTAGTCTTAGAAAGAGTAAGATGAATTTTCAAATTAGCCTTCCAACATCTGAATTTATAAAAAGACTATAGTAAAACTGCTGTGTTTTTACAAGGATGTATTCCAGGAAAACAAATATTTACTTGCTTAAGAACAACACATTCTTTCTTTCATTTCCCCTTCCAAAGCTTCTGAAGCCTTTTCTGCTAAAACAGTCTCTAGTAGTTGTTTCAGTGAAGGACAGTGCTCCCTACACAGTGTTGGCACTAGAAACACAACATACAAAACTGAGCTTTTGGGATATTAAGATTTAGCCAAGCCTCCTCTTTCCCCAAGCAGTTTTTCCCTGTGGTGTTTATTTATGACAAAAAGCTTGCAAGATAAATTGTCTCCTAAGAATGCTCCTCAGTGTTTACATTAAAGTGGGACAGACAAAAGCAAGCTCCTTTCTAATAATGTGATCTCCTGAGCTCATGTGGTCTAGACCATGACTTAGACTATGCTCTTCATTCCCCCCCCCACTAAATCTACTCAAGAGACATACCAAAATAAAAATAAGTTAATTTTTAAGAAGTCTAAGCTACTTCTGATAAAAGCTGAACAAAAGCCCGAGCTACCAAAAACCTCTGCTTTTTTTCCTAAAAAGAGGCTATTCAAATACAGAAATAATACTAAAGCAACTCAAGCCACAGCTATTTTACACTGACCAAAACAAATGACTGCTGCAGAAATGCAGTGGCTGTCAGGAATGTCACCCCTTGGAACAAGGAGGACACAGCCTGCAAATCTGCCATGGTGGGATTCACCACTGAAATAAAGGAATTGGTCTTCAAGTTAATAATAAGGCACTGACAGAAGTCCTGCTCAAATCCAAGCGCTCACCCTCTTCACACACTACAAATCAGAATGATGGTTTTTAAAAGAAGGGATAACCCCTAGCACAGAATTCCATGTCCACTCGTACAGATCCTTTTGATGGCAACTTTCCCAAGCCAAACCACCTTTGAACAAGCTGCTTTTAGAGAAAAAATAAAGAAAAGGGCTAATATTAAAGAATAATAACAGAACTTTCACAGCTGTCTCCTTGTAGGAAGAACAGACAATTCACTGATGTGATTTAGTACCAGTCTTGGGGTCTTGATGCTGCAGCAGGCAGCACTAAGAGCTGGCCATGAATAAGGTTGGAACCTAGTGTTGGTGAGTTAGAATACCAAACAATTAAAAAGGACAAGTAATGAAGAAAAAGGCCACTGACAGAGCCAGAAGAACAAGCATCCCATGTTTTTTACCTTCATTTGGACAAGATTTGTTACAGTTAACCAAAACTGTAAGATCAACTTGCCTTTTGTCAAAAGAGACCCCTGCTTCTCATGTGCCCCAGCAGCACAAAAACCTGCAACTGCTGCTGCTGGGAGAGAGAGCATTTGTCACCATGTGTTGTGTCTGATACCAGTAGAGGAGGACTAGTGTTGAAAATACAGAAATGCAAACACAGGAGGCTGTTGTTGCAAGAAGCATTAAATTTGATGAATTTATTTCTAGTGAGGAGTAGATAACTAATAAAACCCTGCTGTGTTTTTTTTATGCTTCTTTTTGTTTCCAGTATGTTTTCCAATGTGCACACTTCTCTAAACATGATTTTAAAGGAGGGTGCTAAAGCTCATTCATTAAGTATTTATGTGACTTCATTTAGCATTTGTAGTTTTAACGCCTCCAACGTGCACCTAAATACTTAATGAATCATAATAGCTTGACTAATGCTCCTCTGGCATGAAACAGACATTTAAAAATGAAAAAGCTATGTTTATTCAAACTACCAGAATGTTTGAAAAATAAAAGTTATAAAAATTATTTGCTTTCTAAGGATACTGGAATAGAAGTCAGGTTTGAAAAATTCTAGCCAAAAATAGCAGAGATTAATTAAAGTTAACACTAAGCAGTGCAGTGTTATATATTTTTAATGCAATGCACCAATTTCATAAACCAGACATTCCCTGTTGGTTAACCTTTCCCAAAGCTTGCAGTTTAGCTACGAAGCTGGTTATCAGTCAGCAGATAATTAATATTAATATTTGAAGTCTTGCTAGAAGAGCTACTCTAAAAAGGTTTTGCTCAAATGCAGTCAAAACAAGGAATTGCAAGGGGCATCTTTAGCTTCATCAAAACATTAAGGGATAAAGTGACAAATACTAGCTGAAGTGGTTCAGCAGTTATTAACAACATGAACAATTAGAGCAAGACATTAAAAATGAAAATCAAAGAGAAACTGCCAACTGTCTGAAGCAGTCTAGATGACAGGATGACAGTCTTACCTGAATACCATGAGCTCGCCGCTCTCCTTGCTTTCTCAGCAATAATTCTACTTATTTAACTTTTTAAACTCCTTTTTTTTTAAAAAAAAAAAGAGCATTAGTACATTCTTTACAGTGTGTCATTTAACTTGTCTGAGTCTTTCCATAGCTTAGCTGAGGCAGCTTTCCCTAAGGGAACAAACCTAGCACCTCTTTCTGAGCACCATTTATCTCAAGCTCTAGAAATGTCAGTGTTTGTGTAGAACTATGTGGCCATAAACAAAGGGAAAGTATTGAACTACTCACTGTGACAAGGGCCAAAAATACTTCCTGTGTTGTCATTACTCACTCCAGTTATTCTGGCTACACATTCCAAGAAACTCCTCCCACAATATTCAATCTCTCCCACAAAAACCCAGCAGATCTGAGGGCAGAAAACAAGGAAGAGTAGGAGGCCCAAGGACAATGAAAGCTGTTAACAGCAATTCATTAAAGGACTATTTGTGAATTGTTTTCCCCACCATCCTCCTACCATAAAAACCTAACTCAAAACAGCTGGAAAAATGCAAAAATCCAGTAATAAATGACATGTCCTGACCTGGCTCTATCCTTAGCAAAGCTGAGGGCTCTCAGGCTGTGGCTCCCAGTTGCATGTTTCCTTTCACTAACGAAAGAACAGATACAGTTATGCTGCAATAAACCTAGAATAGCTTATTTAAAAATTCAAAATCCACAGGCTATTATCCACAATGCTTAAAAAAAGGACACAAATTGTTAAAAAAACCCAAACAAACACTTAGTCACTGAGAAGAAACACACATTAGGTGAGTTTTAAAACAGGAAAAAAACCAAACTCAAGTTGTGCAAAGTTTACTAAAGTAACACTGCTGGCTGTCAGGATGCTGTCTTCACTATACACCCAAAGTGGGTAAACTTGGGAGATGTGTGAATTGCAGAGGGATTCAGCACAAGCAACCCTTTCCCAAAATTCATGACTCTAGAACAGACTATTCATTCCACATATAAAAACCAGCAACGAAAGAAGTGCAAGGGGAGCCAAATTCTCTTAGTCCTTGTGGTGTAATTCCAACAGAAGCATCCTTCTACTGTTTTTCTTTCTACCAAGAGCCAATTCAGAACAATTCTTGGAAACATAAACCACCCTATTACCCTTCACATCACCAGGTGGTTGGGGTTTTTGTGTTTTGTTTACTGTGAGACTGGATTATCCTTCTTTTTGCTTGCCAGAAATCAAAAACGAATCATTTCCATTACACGATTAATTTGACTCTGGAAAAAAAAAAAACCCTCAAATGTGAATTTACAGGCTTCTACTCAGATGCAATAAACAAACTATACATTTTCAAAATAACAACTACTAGTAGAAACCTTTATTAGATAGTCAGAGAACTCTGAAACAGACTGGTAGGTAGCTTGTTTCTGTTTAAAAAGGAGAATTCATGGTGGAATCTGCAAGCATATTTACGGTCACTAAAACCACAATGTCAATGGAACAGTTACTACTTTTTCACAGACTTCAGAGTTCCAATATCAGAGTCATATTTTGAACAATGTTTCCTTGCTTTACAAAGATCATATTTTTGAAGATTAAAGAAAGACTAATCATCCAGGAAAGTAGGTGATGTCAAGGAAACCCCAATAAAGCAAGAATCAAAGTCTTAAGCATCAAACACACACATAAAGCACAGCTCCCTTTTTATAACCATTATGTTTTTCTCTGTGAGTAATTTCAGTGACCAAGAATGATTCCTGTCAAGGATGGAATTTTGATAGTCCCACACCTTTTCTCTCCTTAGGTTATCCTACCTTCTAATAAATTAGTTAATTGCCTGAAGATCAAAAGAGCTTCTGTATGCAAGGTCTGCTTTAGGCCATGTTATCAACACCACACAACGTCAACTACTTTGACCGAGACAGATACTAAAATCAATTATTGCCAAATGAGAACATGAAAGCTTGAAATTGTGCCTCTATCTTTTTAAAATGTCCATCTGAAGTGATATTATGAAACACCACACACTAACAGTGGTCCCTAACTGATAATTAGCAGATAACCAAAGTCAAACATCTCAGTGAGCTGTACCCAGGTGTTGGTGTTTGTGTAGAAGAGTCACAGGCACAGAAACACATGGGATGAAAACACTCAGTTCTGACCCAACAGTGCTTTCAGTCTTGTCTCGTACACACACCCCCCCGACTACCCAAAATATGTGTTTTTAACCAGGAATTAGGGGTAAACGTACCAAACTGATTTTTGGCCCAGCCTCTGTGCCACTGTTGGAGTCTGGCTCCCATACAGGACCAAGGTTTGCAAGCTCAGTGCTGCTCTGAACTTGCAGTTGTGTTACATTTCTTACAGCTCTGAGAGAAATAACACTGCTCCAGGCTGTGTGCCTGGGACAAGCTCTCCTCCAGGACTCCTGGGATGGCCTAAACAACATCTCCAGAACACATAGTACCTTTTACCTGGCTCATACATAGCTTTTGATGCAACTCTTAAATACCAGTTTACCTGTTTTCTTAAGAATGCCTAAAAAGGAGAGTTATTTTCAAAATTAGTATAAAGTTAAAAGAAACTCAAAACTAGCTACAATCTATTTAACTCAAGCACAGCACCGCCAGAAGTTTCACACACACTATTTGGTGTTTCATGTTGTTTTTCCTTTCACTCCTTAAGGCAGTGGTTTCCACAGGTCAGTTGTCAGAACGTAATGAAGCATGGTCCATGGCAATTCATGTTGCAACTCCATTTTTAATTTGGGGGACTCCACTCCCCAACCTTTAGTGGTTTTGTTCAGGGCTCCAGAGTTCAGAGATCGAGTTGACAGGTTCTGTTCTGGCACAGAATACAGCTGGCACGTTTTTCATTAGGACCTTGTTCTCAGTTATGAGATGGTTCAAATTGTCCTTTTTTATTGTTTTGAATTTGCCTGTTATTCAAAGGTCATCAAGTTGGCAGGAACCTGAAAACAAAAATATAAATGATAGAAGAATTTACTTCAGGTAGTAGCTACTTGCATTCAACTATTTCACAGACTAGACATCTTGTTGAAGTGCACACCATTCTGTCTTTAAAAAAAGGGAGAAGGAATGCAACTATCATGCAGTAGTAAAGATATACTTAGAGCTGCAGAAACCCCAGGTATAATAAAAATATTAAACTGCTGTGAGGTTTGTAATTTTCTTATATGGCCATAGAACTTTCTAATTTTGATGACATTTAAGATTTGTCATCAAAACAATCTTAACATGATAAATCTCAGCTCTGCTAGATAAGGAGAACCCATTCACCTGAGCCCCAGGTAGAAAATTGTCGGCAGATCAGTGATTGATTGGGCCCCTTAGACTGTTTAAGACGAATTTTTAAGAAATGAGGCATAAACACTTGTTTGGGCTTTTCCCATAGCAAACCTGAATGCCTGTTGCAGCTATCACTCCCTTTCATGAAGATTAAATCTAATGTTTGCAATATATTAGTTTATATCCCCATTTTCTCTCCATCAGGAATCTGACACCAACACCTCTCATGTAGTCAGGTTATTAAAGAGCCACCACATTCCTGACAACTGTCATTAAATAGTTTGGTCAGATATGGATCAAGCATTTCTTGCTTTGCACTTACCATTTAGTAAGAATGCTCAACTGGGCTAAAGCTGCACCATTAAAATCACAAATACTATCTATTAAAATAGCTCTTACTATTAAACAGGCTAGGTGTTTATATTCCATTGAGAACACACTTAAACATCCCTTTTTTCTAAGGCAGTTACACTGTTAACAGTAATAAACAGTATTGCCAACTCTAACTGAACCAGAGCTGTCTTTAGAGGATAGTTTTTCACCACTTACTTGCAAACTCTTTACCACTGTTTGCTACCATCCCCACTTTCTTCAGCCAGGAATACAATTTCTCTGCTTTGCACTGTCTCAAATACCTCCACAGGAGCTTCTGGAACCCCCCTTACTTCTTAAGAGCTCTCTCAGAGGCAGAATTGAACAAGAAAGCACAGAAGGATCTGGAAAAACCTTTTTGCTTCCCCTTGAAATTCAGTAGGATTTCTGCTCTGGGAGCTCCATAAACAAACGTGTAAAGAGAAGGCAGAGTTCAGGAAGACAAAGTAACTTAAAAAGGATTTTGCTGATGAAAAAGGTCAATAAGAATTTATATAAGAACTGCATTTAACAGGGTTTGGAGCAGTCTTATCTTTCTTTTCAATTAAACGAAAAAGCTACTTTTGCTTTCAAAGACTGGAAAATGTACCGAGGCCTACACGACTTTCTATACATTTTAGGAATACAAAATACATACATAGCATGCAATATGTATGTCCATGACCTGAAAAAAGACACTTCAGAAGGGTTATCTGGAATTGATATTGAATGCTGCACTTTACAGCTTTTTATATAATTGTGCAATAGCTTTTTCAAATGGGCAAGACAAAAATACTGCACGCCGACAGATATTTTAGAGCACTCCTTGCATTTCCCAAATTGCTTTAAATTAGTCTCAAGGTAGCCCCAAATTTTTCTTCATTACTCCAGAAGCTCTGAGGACTTGTTTGCAAAGGGCCAAACAGCAAAGCCAAGGTAAATCAATCAGCAGGTGAAAGGGGTGGAGAGGCTGCTCAGGAACACACAAAGCTCTCAGTGACAGCTTGGTCAGCTCGAAGATCCATCACTTCTGAGCCCTTAAAAGCTCACTCATTTTCACTGTCTTGTTCTCACCTGTTGTCTGTTGCTTTGGCAGGCAGCACTCAGGTGTTTAAACCAGAGCATTGCATTCATTCTGTTTCCAGCTTGAAATTTATATGAATTTCCTAAGAAAGAGAAAAAAAACTGATGAAGAAACATAAACAGTGCTCCTTTTAAAACATTTAAATCCTACCATGTTCAAGTACCTCTAAATTGAAATATTATGAGGAGATTTACTAACAGATGGTCCATACAACTTTACAATTTGTCTAGAATAAGTACAATTGCTTGACCTATTGAAGAAAAGTTTCAGCTTGCCTCTCTTCCTTTCCAACATTCGAGATTGCAACTAATGCCTGTGTCAACTAGGAAAGAACAAAACATCCCTCAAAACAGAAGTGGTTTTGTTCACTGCCATTACTGCAATTTGTTTATAATATCATGTTTTTTTAAAACAAAGTGCAAAATATCACTGAAATGCACCCTGGAAAGCTACATTTGAAAATATTTGAAAATCACTCCTAAATGTATTGATACATTTCAGAACAGTATTTTCAGTGGCTGGAGTTACACAGTGCTTGTTTGGGTTCAGGAAGGTCAAGTGTTACAAAAATATTTCAGATTGCTGTTGCAGAGTTTAAGCTGACAAGCACTCAGAAGTTATACTTCATATCAGCAGGGCTAGGAGAGGTGTTTGGAAATAAAATATACTAAGACTTGAAGCAGACAAAGCAATAAATAATTTTAAGCTCCTTTATCAGAACTTCTAATAATGTTCTTTCTGCACAATTTGAAGTGCTATGGAAAAACATTTTCTTCAGAGTTTTTGCTGAAAGCAGGCACTGTGTTGGAGTAACGGACATCCACAGGCTTCTTCACATAACAGTCAAGATCTCTGAGGGGTTTTTCCTGGTAATAGCACCGCATTTGAATAGATGGTTTGGTTTTGGTTTTCACTTGCAGAGAAGGGACTGCTCAAGCAGCTAGTCTCAGCTGAATCTTTTTTTTTTTTATTGTTACATTTTCACACATGTGAAAATGCCTCCAAATGTTCTAAATATATTTTAAAAGAACACAGATGAATACTTATAATTAAAGTCACATCTGGGGCTGTTAAGAGTTTGGAGAGTCTTCCTTACAACTCAAGGAAGACTCTAAGGGTTCTCCATGGGTTGTTGCTCCCACAGCATTCTAAAGGCTAAGATGACATGTTGGAGAGCAGCTGAAACTGGAAGGATGCCACCTTTCATCTGCTGGTTTAGTTGCTGACAAATGACCTCAGCAAAGAAAATGTTTGTTCCGCGCATTGCTTACCCTTCTCAGAATCAGTCAATAAGAAGAGATCTGGATGCTCAGGGTCATCTGCCATCATCACCATCCAGCCCACCACTGAGATGCTCTTACTTGGCGTGGATTTGAACTGGAAATACAAACAGGGATGAAAATGGAATTAAAATAAGAGGCCAGATCTGCACAGAACAAGCACCCAGCAGTTCCTCTCAGTTAAAGACCAGGTAACTTCAAATGAAGCAGAGCACTTCCCAAAATTAAGAAAATTAACAAAGGCTGTATGAAATTAGTGCAAACAGAACTTAAGACAATCAATGATATTCAAAACAAATTAAAAGGAATATCACAATCTGCAAAAGCTTGTTAGACATCTAATCTGCACTGCATGATTACAGCAGCATTACCACGTTAGTTCACATTTGAATGTACAGAATAGTTCAAAAGTGTATTAATAAATGCAAAACTATTTCCTCCACTGTTCACAAACAGAAGAATTGAACTTGCTTGTCCTATAACTATTCACACTTAGCATGCAGTAATTATTATAGTACTCTGTAATTACAAATAACATGAGTCCTGGGGACAAGATAACACAAATGTGTAATTAAATATGATGACCTGATGAAATAAATGGATGAAATGAGCACGTAAATTCAATAAACAAGCACCCAGAAATGGGAAACCATGCTCATTTATCAACAAGATGTTCAAAATAATGCTGTTTTCCTATTCCAGGTGTTAGTCACTTGTTTTTGCTACACCAGTCCCTTTCCTGACAGCTCCTTGACCCCACTGTTTTTCATTCACCTGATCACAGTATTATTTTCTTCTCATGCTTCTCTCAGTCCCAGGCTCTACTCACCCATTTAATCCAACTCATCTCCAAACCATAAGCTTCCCTTCTCCCTGACCTTCTTTTTACCTATTAGCAGACCCACCCAATTCACTTCTCCCTGCTTCTCAGGCAGTCCCATCCATGCCCTAGCTCCTAATTCATTCAGTTTCTCTTATGTGTTTGGCTGCCTGGTCTCCTCTTCCCATGTTCTTGGGTCTAACACAGACTCTTCCATCAATCCCTGCACTCTCACCCTCTGCAGTGCTTTACCTCACTTCTCTGCCCAGAAAGTCTAATCCTGGTGTATGCTCATCCTCATCAGATGCATCTTCCTTCTATCCTGTGAATCTCCATTCCAACCTCTTTATTAGCACAGCAATTTTGATCTCTCTTTAATTGCATTATTAGAAACAATAAAACATCCTTGAGATTGTTGTGGCTTGACGTCGTTAAAATATATAGTATAGTTCTAAAATACTTTTTATTCTTCATGCTAATGTGTCGTGTCAACCCACTACATAATGCCACAAGGCAGATGCACAACATAAGCATCAAGTTACTTTTGTTTGTTTTAGAAATATTGTTTTAGTATTACAATCCTGGAACTCCGGTTCAATCAAGGAAAGAGCTACTGGTAAT